>NC_041384.1:253229190-253265831 GCF_002162155.2 Triticum dicoccoides | reverse complement strand
GATCCAGTCCTCTCCCCACTGCTCCCACCCACCGCCGACCTCGCCGTCCTCCTCACCCACCACCGCCGACCTCGTCCCTCCCTCCCCTCACCATCTAAAGGTGGTGCTGATCGGCGACTCCGGCGTAGGCAAGTCCAACCTCCTCTCCCACTGATGGAGCTGCAGCCGCCGGAGGGGCCGGCGCGTCTGATGCGGATCGATGACGGCGTTCATGGAGGAGGAGAGGGTGGTGCACGACGCGCTGGGCTACCCCAAGGCCTACGCCAGGCTCTGCCGCGCCGGCGGGGTGTGCTCGGCCTGTCCTACACCCACGGCCCGCTCGACGCCTTCCTCCCCTACGTCCTCCAGCCCCACGAGGTACCTGCCTCTTTTTCTCGCGCAGATCCTCTCGCCCCGCTTCGACGCCGCGTTGTGATCCGATCTGGTGCGTGTAGGCGTTGCGGGCCAAGGACCTGAACGAGATGTTCCCGATGGTGGACGCGGAGGCGGCGCCC
The DNA here is from genome assembly GCF_002162155.2 of Triticum dicoccoides. Taxonomy (NCBI): domain Eukaryota; kingdom Viridiplantae; phylum Streptophyta; class Magnoliopsida; order Poales; family Poaceae; genus Triticum; species Triticum dicoccoides. The sequence continues at coordinate 253,265,337 of NC_041384.1, read as the reverse complement.
ACCGCCAACCCGCGTGGCTTCGCCAACCTGCTCTGGAAGCAGCTTGAACAATTATTTTGTGAGGCATCAAACACTGACATCTACTGGTAGTGTTTTTCTTCTCTATTGACTAGTTATCTGCGCATGCCTTGTTCTGAAGTGTGGAGTGTCAACTATTTCAGCAGCATCACGTATTGCAAGTAACCTCTTTATGTTTACGGAGTGTAAACAAAATAAGAGCCCACATACACTTGCATCTTTTCTGAACATTCAACCCGTCCTGTTTAGTCAAACGGAGAAAAAAATGCAAGGACACCAAAAGGTGTGTAGATACACAGATAACAAATATGTGGTTCCATACTAGTTGGAACACTTTTTGCTTAAATGATGTGCATGACAGATTTATCCAGCCGCTGCACTTTACTGAATAGTTGTTTCCTAGACATGTTGGGGTTTTCAAACCTTCTCTTGGGACTAATTATACTTGTTAACTGCTGTCCTTTTGCAAGAAAAAGAAAAGCTGTTGTCCTAAATGAATGTAAAAATACTATAGCAAGCCCTTCTTTGTTGCATTTAGGGGCATTGCAAGGCACTGCAATTACCTCAGAGATCTACTCTTGGCACTTTCATTCAGCTAGCCCTGTGGAGCTAGGTGAGTAAAAAAACTAGTTACTCCCTCCTTCCCAAAATAAGTGTTGTTGATTGTACAAAGTTGTACTAAATCAGCGACACTTATTTTGGGATAGAGGGGGTAGTATCTTATTAATCCAGTCAAGGATGGATAACCTTATAGCCTCTGGTGCAGTTTTGTGATCCCATACTTCTACTTGACCTACCTGCTGATCCTGCTGATGTGGAGGGAGAAACGAGACGAGGCGAGGTGCTCGGAGAAGTACAAGGACATCTGGGCAGAGTACTGGCTTGTGCCCTAGAGGATTCTACCTTATGTTAACTGATTAGCTACAGAACCAGAAGGCCATGATGTATTGTTATTGTAGACCGTGATGATCATGCATAACTAAATGGAAAGTTCTTCTGTACGTTGTTCTTTGATATCCAGTTTTGAATTGAAGTTGCATCGATCTCTAGCTTCGACGCCGCGTTGTGATCTAATCTTGTGTGTGCAGGCATTGCGGGCCAAGGACCTGAACGAGATGTTCCCGGTGTTGGACATAGAGGCGGCGCCCATGGAGGACGCCCCTCCACCACTGCTCCGACGCCATCCAGGTCTTCTTACTTTCAGTTTCTTCTTCTTCTTCCCTTACCCTCCATTCCTTTTACTGAGATGTGATGTGGTTTCCTGCCATGAATGAGCAGTTGTTGCCAGATGGATGTAGGACGACCGACCATGGACGAGCAGTAGCAGCACCCCCATGGTGAGCCCCTCCACCCCTTTGTTCCCCTCTGCTTTCTGTGATGCTAGAGTTTGGCCTCGGTTCCATGGCTGATTACTTGCTGTACGCCACGTCAAGGACCGAGTGTTTGAGCTGATTTGTGTTGTTGGTGGTCATCTAGCTACTGATGTTCTGCTGCAAGTTAGAATGCCTACTGTTCTGTGCTGTAGAAGACTACTAAATTATCTACTTTGCATCCCTTTGATGTCATGTATGCTACTGATTTGTTGGAGGTAATTAGAATGCTGTAGGTTCAGTACTAACATGGCATAATCCATTGGAATAAATTAGATGGGAATATATGGTAGGTTTAGTATAAACATGGCTTAATCCATTGGAATTTTTGCTTCCAATTGGACAATCAAAATGTTGTAGGTTTAGTACATGACGCCATGGAAGGTTGTTCATGTTCTGTCCTTCCTCTTCTGATCTGCCGGATACTAGAGTAGACCCTTGCTTTCGTTGCTAATAATACACGCATGCTCCACAACTAATCTTCTACTTGATCGCTAGCACGGTAGAGATGATTGATAAACCACCAAACAAAAGGAAAATTGGACATTTGCTAGCATTACAGTGTGAAGGATGCTTTGCTGCTCCAATGTGTCTTTTCTGTCAAAGCTTTCTTGTCAAATGTTTGTGTTCAGAGTTGAATCAAAGTTTGAATAAGGCAAAGTTGCTAGCATTGCACCAGTACGCCCTTCCTAACATATGTATTTGTGTTGTTCCTCACACCTCTCTATTTGCTATGATTTTTTGGTGCTCTACAGAAGAACTCAACTCACTGGATGCAGGGAAGGAGATGGAGGGTGACACATAGCCATGGAGAGGAGCAGCAGCTCAAGGTCCTTTCTCCTCCACGCCACCTTTGCCCCTCTCTCATTTTTATTTGCTATGTTGGGTTCCAAGATTAGAAATATTTTTTTGTTTCCATCTTTATCCATGTGCTATCATTAACTCAGAGAAAATGTTATGTTTTTGCTGATTAGTGGCAGTACATCTTTGCTTTACTATTCCTAGCAGCTATAGTTCATCTACCATAAACATGTTGTGTACATTCTGAACCCCCAAAAATGACACAAGTGATATGTATATGCAGCAGGGAATCGTCAACTTGTATAGTTTGTTTACTGGAATGTAACTTGTACAATTTTTACTTGAATATGTTCAGTTATGAAGTCGTGTAGTTGTTTTTTCTCATCAGTTCTAAACTGCAGTACTTTACTGAATTGTTGATGATGCTGAATGAATCTAGCTTGTTGGGTTCAGTCTCTTGTTTAGATGGAATAGCACCCCATCACCTGTTGTTGTTGTTGTTGTTATTCACCCTATCCTTGATGTTTTGTTTTCTTGTTGGCAGATATTTTGAGTAAATTCAAGACAAAAGATGTTCAAAGAAGCTCCAAGACATTCTTATATAGCAAGTTATGTAATAATAGCTAGGTTATCTGGGAATTTAATGTATCTTCTCTCTGTTTGTGAATGAAATAGTAATTATGTATGTGAATTAATGTATCTTCTCTTTGTTTGTGAATTTCATGTATGTTTCAGAATTACAATTTCTGTTTCATATGAAATAGTAATTATGTATGTGATTTGAAAATGTGTGCAATGGAAACATGACTCATGCGACCACTACTAGAGAAAACCCTAGTAGTAGCATGGGTTTTGAGGCTAGCAGCAGCGCGGGTGGCCGCGCTACTAATAAGGCGCTACAGCTAACTTATAGTAGTAGCGCGGTCCTTACCCGCTCTACTACTTTTGATGATATCAACAACGCATTTTATGAACATGCTACTATTACTTAGCTGTAGCGATTTCGCAGTCCCTCGCTACTGCTATATCTTTCATCATTTTCCCCCCGTACCCCTTTCCCTTTCAGTTTCCCTTTCAGATACTAGATACTTGGTACTGCTAGTAGATATCAAATTCATAAACCATTATTGGGTAGTACTCCCTTCGTTCCAAATTACTCATCGTGGTTTTAGTTCAAACCACGACGAGTAATTTGGAACAAAGGGAGTACTAGATAACAATTTCATGCATAGTCGACATGCATCCTCAAGCAATACAAGGTCATATCAACAACGATCATCATATGTAGTTCTAGATGATATCGACGATGATCATCATATGTAGTTCTAGATGATATAGCCACACACACATATGTAGTTCTAGATGATATCGAAGAAAATCATCATCCTCAAGCCTGGGCGGTTGGTGTTCCTGATAGTAATTAGGATGGCATGTCCAACATGAAGATTCTTGCCATCGAGGAATTTCTTCCACCCAACTGAATTTAAGTGTGTGTGACCGTCCGTGTCCACGCGGTAAGTATAGGTTGTGACGGAGCCCCTTGCGGTAAGGCGTAGTCCAGCTGAGCCTTCTTCATCAGGCTCGATACCATAACTCACAGATATGCTCTTTGCCAATGTCTGAATAAGAAAAACATTTCAATTAATAAATAGCCTCGCAAATAAGTACATATGGATTATCTACACTATTAATAGTTTCCTTAGATTCTACACTAATAAGCATGTGATCGAACTCTACACTAAAACATATCATCAACTAGATTCCACACAACATACCATATCATTGGACTGTACACTAAGTATTTCATCGGATAATTTGCATTTGTAAGTATAACATTCCATATCATGTCGATCAACCATGGTATTTGTCAGGCGGGTCACGAATGGCACCCCGACAAAGTCAGCACGTGGCGGAATTATGTCCCACAGGTTGGACACCTCCTCCTCGCTCAGCCTTGTTCTTTGAGCTATGATGGCTTCATGAAGTGGGTCCTCATCATCTTCATCGAGTGGGTCCTCATTATCTTCATCATCTTCGTCATCTTCATCATCTTCCACCAGGTTGAGATAAATGACAGCCAGCTTGGGTCTTTCTGCTCTGAAGGAGAAGCTGATCAACTCACCACCAGTAAGACGCATGCGAGCGACGAAACGGGCCCATCCATCTCCTCCAATCTGCGACATATTGCGTCCTTTCTCGACCTCCATAGTGTATGGCCCCCCAGGAGCCTCAAATGTCACAGTGTCTCCTGTCAGCTTGTTGAATTTCAACCTCACATTGCATGGGACGATCTGTATAAAATAAGCAAAATGACACAATGCAGTAATGCCAACACTAAAAATAAAATAGTTATTACATTTCATCTAATTTCTTACCGCCGCATGATGAAAACCCGGCTGGAAGTAGAGGCTGAACAGCTTGCCAGTTGTAAGGCTGCTGGCGCACCTTGACTTGTACAGTCGACATAGTGGTGGTGGTGGTGGCACCATTTTTCCTAAAGCAACATGAGCAAAGGATTAACGATCCACTTCACAAGAAAGAAAAACAGTAGCATGAGATATTTTTGGTTCTTCCGCGAGAAGCAATTTGATGGACAATTATAATCCTAAGATCTAGTAACATATTAGATGACAAGGTACCACCTACATTTTGTCAAAAAGTAACTTATTAAAAAAACAAAAGCAACTACGTACCTATCCATGTACAGAAAAAATAACAATAAAATGGTGCATACTAAATCAACTAAATGAACTAGCCTACTAAATCAAAATGTTCTAAATCAACTAAATGAACTAGCCTACTAAATCAACTAAATCAAAATGTTCTAAATCAACTAAATCAACTAGTCTACTAAATCAACTAAATCAAAATGTTCTAAATCAACTAGCCTACTAAATCAACTAAATAAAAATGTTCTAAATCAACTAAATCAACTAGCCTACTAAATCAACTAAATCAAAATGTTGCATATGAACTAGCCTACTAAATAAAAATGTAGCATGCAGGAGGGAGAAGGAGGGGCGACTCGAGGAGGGAGAAGAGAGTAGGACAGAGGAGGAAGGCAAAGCGAGGAGGGGCCGGCCGGCGGCCAGTGGAGGGAGGACAGAGGAGGAAGGCGGAGCAAGGAGGGGTCGGCCAGCGGCGAGTAGAGAGGGAGGACGGAGGAGGAGGCCGGTACCGAGTCCAGCAAGGAGGACGACGTGACGGCGGCTCAGAGGGAGGAGGGGCGACGGGGGAGGACCGGTGCGGGGGATTGAGAGGGATCTAGTGAGTGTGTGACTGTGAGTGGATCAGATAGAGGAGATGGGGGTGGGTGATGGAATGGGTTAGCAGTAGCGCGCTATTGAGAAAGACGCTACTGCTAAACTACCTAGCAGCAGCGCCTTTCACAAAGAAGCGCTACTGCTATGTGTCAACATGTAAAAGTAGACTTAGTTCAATGTATAAAAATACATTGATCATCATCGATCTTTTTGTGTACAATCTGATTTGTCAATATGAGTCCTCACCGGTTTAGGAATAGGTGAAGATTCATATTGCAGCCACAAATTCTACACATAGAGTTCAATGAAGACCAAGTGCTTGTCAAAGTTTGAGAAGTAACATATTTAAGGTGGTAGAAACTCTCTTCACGGCGCGAGGTGGGACTAAATTTTTGTCGTAAACTTAGCAGTAGCGCTTATTGGCGAAATGTGCTGCTACTATGCTACGTAGCAGTAGTGCCCGTCGTTATAACGCGTTGCTGCTATAGCTAGCCTCGCGGTGGCCTCATGGGAATTATAGCAGTAGCGCGTCTTTGAGCGGGCGCGCTACTGCTATATTTATTTCAGCAGCGAGTTATTCTTGAGCTCGCTACTGCTAATTAGCAGCAGCGCCTTATTTTAAAGCGCGCTGCTGATAAGATTCTGTGTAAAGGGTTTTCCCTAGTAGTGGACCCACTTATCAAAATAATTTGAGCACATTTGAAATTTCTGACGTGTGGGACCAGTGTATGATATTATGATATTTGGGACAAATGTAAAACAGTGGAAAATAAAATGGCAAAAAATAAAAGATCATATGCTGTAAAAGGGCGCATCTAGAAATAAAAAGGTCGAATTGCTGGGATAGCCCATGTAGCTAGCAATAATTAATAGTAAAAATAAATATTAAAAAGGCCGAATTAATGGGCTCGGCCCATATAAACACCGAATTGGACCAGGCTGATTCTTGTGCCACATCAGGTTGCCACATCGGATGCCTACGTGGCCTGGGGAGGCTGCTAGTGACCAAAACAAAATAGTAGGCATATTTTGGTCGTAAACGTCCACGACCTTCCCACAGAGAAGGTTGTTAATTTCGCCAGCTTTTGACCTTCTGTTTTTGGTCAAAAAAAGGTCACAAATGAAAAACAATGACCTTTCAGTGACCAATAGTCAAGGTCACAAGTTGACATATTTCTTGTAGTGGATCGGTATTATGAGTTTATGTGTTTTGATGTACCGAAGATAGTTTGGAGTCCCGAATGTGATAACGACCATGACGAGGAGTCTCGAAATGGTCGAGACATAAAGATTGATATAACAGACGGCTATATTCAGACACCGGAAGTGTTCCGAGGAACTAATGGGCCACATAGTGGAGAGAGAGAGGGCCAGCCAAGGCAGGGCCGCGCGTCCCTCCCCCTCTAGTCCGAATTGGACTAGGGAAGGGGGGCGGCGCCCCCTTTCCATCTCCCTTCTCCTCTCCTTCCTTCCCCCTTCTTCCTCCTAGTTGGACTAGGAAAGGGGGAGTCCTACTCCTACTAGGAGGACTCCTACCCTCCTTGGCACGCCCCAAGGTCTGGCCGGCCTCCCCCCTTGCTCCTTTATATACGGGGGCAGGGGGCACCCTGGAACACACAAGTTGATCATTGATCCCTTAGCCGTGTGTTGTGCCCCCCTCCACCATAATCCACCTCGGTCATATCGTCGTACTTCTTAGGCGAAGCCCTGCGCCGGTAGCTTCATCATCATCGTCATCACGATGTCATGCTGACGAAGCTCTCCCTCAACACTCAACTAGATCGATAGTTTGTGGGACGCCATCGAGTTGAACGTGTGCAGATCGCGGAGGTGCCGTACTTTTAGTAATAGGATCGGTTGGATCGTGAATATGTATGACTACATCAATAGCGTTGTCATAACGCTTCCGCTTACGGTCTACGAGGGTACGTGGACAACATTCTTCCCATCTCATTGCTATGCATCACCATGATAGATCTTGTGTGTGCGTAGGAATTTTTTTGAAATTACTGCGTTCCCCAACAGTGGCATCCGAGCCAGGTCTATGCGTAGATGTTATATGCACGAGTAGAACACAAAGGGGTTATGGGCGTGGGTATATACATATTGCTTGTCGTCACTAGTTGATTCTTGACTCAACGGTATTGTTGGATGAAGTGGCTCACACCGACATTACGCGTACGCTTACGCGAGACTGGTTCTACCGACGTGCTTCGCACACAGGTGGTTGGTGGGTGTTAGTTTGTCCAACTTCAGTTGAATCAGATTCAATGAACAGGGTTCTTTCTGAAGATCAAAAAGCAATCACTATACTGCATTGTGGTTTTTGATGCGTATGTAAGAATTGTTCTTGCTCAGCCTGTAGCAGCCACGTAAAACTTGCAACAACAAAGTAGAGGATGTCTAACTTGTTTTTGCAGGGCATGTTGTGATGTGATATGGTCAGGACATGATTCTAAATTTTATTGTATGAGATGATCATGTTTTGTAACATAGTTATCGGCAACTGGCAGGAGCCATATGGTTGTCGCTTTATTGTATGAAATGCAATCACCATGTAATTGCTTTACCTTATCACTAAGCGGTAGCGATAGTCGTAGAAGCAATAGTTGGCGAGACGACAATGATGCTTTGATGGAGATCAAGGTGTCAAGCCAGTGACGATGGTGACCATGACGGTGCTTTGGAGATGGATATCAAAGGCACAAGATGATGATGACCATATCATATCACTTATATTGATTGCATGTGATGTTTATCTTTTATGCATATTATTTTGCTTAGTGCGGCGGTAGCATTATAAGATGATCTCTCACTAAATTTCAAGGTATAATTGTTCTCCCTGAGTATGCACCGTTGTTACAGTTCGCCGTGCCGAGACACCACGTGATGATCGGGTGTGATAAGTTGTACATTCACATACAACAGGTGAAAGCCAGTTTTGCACAATGCAGAATACTCGGGCTAAACTTGATGATCCTAGCATATGCAGATATGGCCTCGAAACATTGAGACCGAAAGGTCGAGCGTGAATCATATAGTAGATATGATCAACATAGTGATGTTCACCATTGAAAACTACTCCATCTCACGTGATGATCGGACATGGTTTAGTTTATATGGATCACGTGATCACTTAGATGATTAGAGAGATATCTATCTAAGTGGGAGTTCTTAAGTAATTTGATTAATTGAACTTTAATTTATCATGAACTTAGTACCTGGTAGTATTTTGCATGTCTATGTTGTTTTAGATAGATGGCCCGTGTAGTTGTTCCATTGAATTTTAATGCGTTCCTAGAGAAAGCTAAGTTGAAAGATGATGGTAGCAACTACACGAACTGGGTCCGTAACTTGAGGGTTATCCTCATTGCTGCACAGAAGAATTATGTCCTGGAAGCACCGCTAGGTGACAAACCCGCTATAGGAGCAACGCCACATGTTGTGAACACCTGGCAGAGCAAAGCTAATGACTACTCGACAGTTCAGTGTGCCATGCTTTACACCTTAGAACCAGGACTTCGACGACATTTTGAATGCCATGGAGCATATGAGATGTTCCAGGAGTTGAAGTTAATATTTCAAGCAAATGCCCAGATTGAGAGATATGAGGTCTCCAATAAGTTCTATAGTTGCAAAATGGAGGAGAATAGTTCTATCAGTGAACATATACTCAGAATGTCTGGGTACCACAACCACTTGACTCATCTGCGAGTTAATCTTCCTGATGATAGTATCATTGACAGAGTTATTCAATCACTACCACCAAACAACAAGAGCTTTGTGATGAACTATAATATGCAAGGAATGGATAAGACGATTCCTGAGCTCTTCGCAATGCTAAAGGCTATGGAGGTAGAAATCAAGAAGGAGCATCAAGTGTTTATGGTCAACAAGACCACTAGTTTCAAGAAAAAGGGTTAAGGGAAGAAGGGGAACTTCAAGAAGAAAAGCAAGCCAGTTGCTGCTCAAGTGAAGAAACCGAAGTCTGGACCTAAGCCTGAAACTGAGTGCTTCTACTGCAAAGGGACTGGTCACTGGAAGCGGAACTACCCCAAGTATTTGGCGGAGAAGAAGGATGGCAAAGTGAAAGGTATATTTAATATACATGTTATTGATGTGTACCTTACTAATGCTCGTAGTAGTGCCTCAGTATTTGATACTGGTTCAGTTGCTAACATTTGCAACTCGAAATAGGGGCTACGAATTAAGCAAAGATTGGCTAAGGACGAGGTGATGATGCGCGTGGGAAATGGTTCCAAAGTCAATGTGATCGCCGTCGGGACACTACCTCTACATCTACCTTTGGGATTAGTTTTAGACCTAAATAATTGTGGTTTGGTGCCAGCGTTGAGCATGAACATTATATCTGGATTTTGTTTGATGCGAGATGGTTATTCATTTAAATCAGAGAATAATTGTTGTTCTATTTATATGAGTAATAACTTTTATGGTCATGCACCCTTGATGAGTGGTCTATTTTTTACTAAATTTTGATAGTAGTGGTACACATGTTCATAGTATTGAAGCCAAAAGATGCAGAGTTGATAATGATAGTGCAACTTATTTGTGGCACTACCGATTGGGTCATATTCGTGTAAAGTGCATGAAGAAACTCCATTCTGATAGACTTCTGGAATCACTTGATTATGAATCACTTGGTACTTGCAAACCATGCCTCATGGGCAAGATGATTAAAACTCTGTTCTCCGAAACAATGGAGCGAGCAATAGAGTTATTGGAACTCATACATACTGATGTATGTGGTCCAATGAACATTGAGGCTCGCGGTGGATATCGTTATTTTCTCACCTTCACAGATGATTTGAGCAGATATGGGTATATCTACTTAATGAAACATAAGTCTGAAACATTTGAAAAGTTCAAAGAATTTCAGAGTGAAGTGGAAAATCATCGTAACAAGAAAATAAAGTTTCTACGATCTGATCGTGGAGGAGAATATTTGAGTTAAGAGTTTGGTCTTCATTTGAAACAATGCAGAATAGTTTTGCAACTCACGCCACCTGGAACATCACAACGTAATGGTGTGTCCGAACGTTGTAACCGCACTTTATTAGATATGTTCCGATCTATGATGTCTCTCATTGATTTACCGCTATCGTTTTTGGGTTATGCTTTAGAGACAGCTGTATTGACGTTAAATAGGGCACCATCAAAATCCGTTAAGATGACACCTTATGAACAGTGGTTTGGCAAGAAACCCAAGTTGTCGGTTCTTAAAGTTTGGGGCTGCGATGTTTATGTGAAAAAGTTTCAACCTGATAAGCTCAAACCCAAATCGGAGAAATATGTCTTCATAGGATACCAAAAGGAGACTGTTGGGTAAACCTTCTATCACAGATCCGAAGGCAAGATATTCGTTGCTAAGAATGGATCCTTTCTAGAGAAGGAGTTTCTCTCGAAAGAAGTGAGTGGGAGGAAAGTAGAACTTGACGAGGTAATTGTACCTACTCCCTTATTGGAAAGTAGTTCATCACTGTAATCAGTTCCAGTGATTCCTACACCAGTAAGTGAGGAAGCTAATGATGATGATCATGAAACTTCTGATCAAGTTACTACCGAACCTCGTAGGTTAACCAGAGTAAGATCCGCACCAGAGTGGTACGGTAATCCTGTTCTGGAAGTCATGTTACTTGACCATGATGAACGTACGAACTATGAGGAAGCGATGATGAGCTCAGATTCTGCAAAATGGCTTGAGGCCATGAAATCTAAGATGGGATCCATGTATGAGAACAAATAATGGACTTTGGTTGACTTGCCCGATGATCGGCAGGCCATAGAGAATAAATGGATCTTCAAGAAAAAGACTTACGCTGATGGTAATATTATTGTATACAAAGCTCAACTTGTTGCAAAAGGTTTTTGACAAGTTGAAGGAGTTGATTACGAGGAGACTTTCTCACTCGTAGCGATGTTTAAGTCCGTCTGAATCATGTTAGCAATTGCCGCATTTTATGATTAGGAAATTTGGCAAGTGGATGTCAAAACTGCATTCCTTAATGGATATCTTAAAGAAGAGTTATATATGATGCAACCAGAAGGTTTTGTCGATCCAAAAGGTACTAACAAAGTGTGCAAGCTCCAGTGATCCATTTATGAACTGGTGCAAGCCTCTCGGAGTTGGAATATACGCTTTGATAGTGTGATCAAAGCATATGGTTTTATACAAACTTTTGGAGAAGCCTGTATTTACAAGAAAGTGAGCGGGAGCTCCATAGCATTTCTAATATTATATGTAGATGACATATTGTTGATCGGAAATGATATTGAATTTCTGAATAGCAAAAAATGATACTTGAATAAGAATTTTTCAATGAAAGATCTTGGTGAAGCTGCTTATATATTGGGCATCAAGATCTATAGAGATAGATCAAGACGCTTAATTGGACTTTCACAAAGCACATACCTTGATAAAGTTTTGAAGAAGTTCAAAATGGATCAAGCAAAGAAAGGGTTCTTGCCTGTATTACAAGGTGTGAAGTTGAGTCAAACTCAATGCCCGGCCACTGTAGAAGATAGAGATAAAATGAAAGTCATTCCCTATGCTTCAGCCATAGGTTCTATCATGTATGCAATGTTGTGTACCAGACCTGATGTGTGCCTTGCAATTAGTTTAGCAGGGAGTTACCAAAGTAATCCAGGAGTGGATCACTGGACAACGGTCAAGAACATCCTAAAATACCTGAAAAGGACTAAGGATATGTTTCTCGTTTATGGAGGTGACAGAGAGCTCGTCGTAAACGGTTACGTCGATGCAAGCTTTGACAATGATCCTCATGGCTCTAAGTCACAAACCGGATATGTATTTTTATTAAATGGTGGAGCTGTCAATTGGTGCAGTCCAAGCAAGGCGTCGTGGCGGGATCTACATGTGAAGTAGAGTACATAGCTGCTTCGGAAGCAACAAATGATGGAGTTTGGATGAAGGAGTTCATATCCGATCTAGGTGTCATACCTAGTGCATTGGGTCCAATGAAAATCTATTGTGACAACACCGGTGCAATTGCATTGACAAAGGAATCCATATTTCGCAAGAGAACCAAGCACATCAAGAGATGCTTCAATTCCATCCGCGATCAAGTCAAGGAGGGAGACATAGAGATTTGCAAGATACATACGGATCTGAATGTTGTAGACCCGTTGACTAATCCTCTCTCACGAGCTAAACATGATCAGCACCAAGACTCCATGGGTGTTAGAACCATTACAATGTAATCTAGATTATTGACTCTAGTGCAAGTGGGAGATTGAAGGAAATATGCCCTAGAGGCAATAATAAAGTTGTTATTTATATTAACATATATCATGATAAATGTTTATTATTCATGCTAGAATTGTATTAACCAAAAACTAAGTAAATGTGTGAATACATAGACAAACAGAGTGTCACTAGTACGCCTCTACTTGACTAGCTCGTTGATCAAAGATGGTTAAGTTTCCTATCCATGGACAAAGAGTTGTCATTTGATAAAGGGAATCACATCATTAGAGAATGATGTGATTGACTTGACCCATCCGTTAGCTTAGCTCGATGATCGTTTAGTTTACTGTTGTTGCTTTCTCCATAACTTATACATGTTCCTATGACTATGAGATCATGCGACTCCCAATACCGGAGGAACACTTAGTGTGCTATCAAACAGTACAACGTAACTGGGTGACTATAAAGATGCTCTATAGGTGTCTCCGATGGTGTTTGTTGAGTTGGCATAGATCGAGATTAGGATTTGTCACTCCGAGTATCGGAGAGTTGGGCCCTTTCGGTAATGCACATCACTATAAGCCTTGCAAGCAATATAACTAATGTGTTAGTTACGGGATGATGCATTACGGAATGAGTAAAGAGACTTGCCAGTAACGAGTTTGAACTAGGTATTGAGATACCGACTATCGAAACTCGGGTAAGTAACATACCGGTAACAAAGGAACAACGTATATCGTTATGCAGTTTGACCGATAAAGATCTTCATATAATATGTGGGAGCCAATATGAACATCCAGGTTCCGCTATTGGTTACTAACCGGAGACGTGTCTCGGTCATGTCTACATAGTTCTCGAACCCGTAGGGTCTGCACGCTTAATGTTCGGTGACGATCGGTATTATGAGTTTATGTGTTTTGATGTACCGAAGATAGTTTGGAGTCCCAGATGTGATCACGGACATGACAAGGAGTCTCGAAATGGTCTAGGCATAAAGATTGACATAATGGACGGCTATATTCGGACACCGGGAGTGTTCCGTGTGATTTTAGAGAAAACCAGAGTGCCAGAGGGTTACCGGAACCCCCGGGGGAACTAATGGGCCACATGGGCCTTAGTGGAGAGAGAGAGAGAGGGCCAGCCAAGGCAGAGCCGCGCGCCCCGCCCCCTCTAGTCCGAATTGGACTAGGGCAGTGGGGCGCCCCCCCTTTCCTTCTCCCTTCTCCTCTCCTTCCTTCCCCCTTCCTCCTCCTAGTTGGACTAGGAAAGGGGGAGTCCTACTCCTACTAGGAGGAGGACTCCTCCCCTCCTTGGCGTGCCCCAAGGGCTGGCCGGCCTCCCCCTTGCTCCTTTGTATATGGGGGTAGGGGGCATCCTAGAACACACAAGTTGATCATTGACCCCTTAGCCGTGTGCGGTGCCCCCCTCCACCATAATCCACCTCGGTCATATCGTCGTAGTGCTTAGGTGAAGCCCTGCGCCGGTAGCTTCATCATCACCGTCATCATGTCGTCGTGCTAACGAAGTTCTCCCTCGACACTTAGCTGGATTGATAGTTCGTGGTACGTCACCGGGTTGAACGTGTGCAGATAGCGGAGGTGCCGTACTTTTAGTAATAGGATCGGTCGGATTATGAATATGTATGACTACATCAACCGCGTTGTCATAACACTTCCGCTTACGGTCTACGAGGGTACGTGGACAACACTCTTCCACTCTTGTTGCTATGCATCACCATGATAGATCTTGCGTGTGCTTAGGATTTTTTTTGAAATTACTGCGTTCCCCAACAGTGGCATTCGAGCCAGGTCTACGCGTAGATGTTATATGCATGAGTAGAACACAACGGAGTTGTGGGCGTGGGTATATACATATTGCTTGCCATCACTAGTTGATTCTTGACTCGGCGGTATTGTTGGATGAAGTGGCTCAGACCAACTTTACGCGTATGCTTATGCGAGACTGGTTCTACCGACGTGCTTCACACACAGGTGGCTGGTGGGTGTCAGTTTCTCCAACTTTAGTTGAATCGGATTCAATGAACATGGTTCTTTTTGAAGATCAAAGAGCAATCACTATACAACGTTGTGGTTTTTGATGCGTAGGTAAGAACGGTTCTTGCTCAGCCCATAGCAGCCACGTAAAACATGCAACAACAAAGTAGAGGATGTCTAACTTGTTTTCGCAGGGCATGTTGTGATGTGATATGGTCAAGACATGATGCTAAATTTTATTGTATGAGATGATCATGTTTTGTAACACAGTTATCGGCAACTGGCAGGAGCCATATGATTGTCGCTTTATTGTATGAAATGCAATCGCCATGTAATTGCTTTACCTTATCACTAAGCGGTAGCGATAGTCGTAGAAGCAATAGTTGGCGAGATGACAACGATGCTTCGATGGAGATCAAGATGTCAAGCCAGTGGTGATGGTGATCATGCGGTGCTTTGGAGATGGAGATCAAAGGCACAAGATGATGATGGCCATATCATATCACTTATATTGATTGCATGTGATGTTTATCTTTTATGCATCTTATTTTTCTTAGTGCGGCGGTAGCATTATAAGATGATCTCTCACTAAATTTCAAGGTATAATTGTTCTCCCTGAGTATGCACCGTTGCTACAGTTCGCCGTGTCGAGACACCACGTGATGATCGGGTGTGATAAGCTGTAAGTTCACATACAATAGGTGCAAGCCAGTTTTGCACAATGCAGAATACTCGGGCTAAACTTGACGATCCTAGCATATGCAGATATGGGCTCGGAACACTAAAACCGAAAGGTTGAGCGTAAATCATATAGTAGATATGATCAACATAGTGATGTTCACCATTCAAAACTACTCCATCTCATGTGATGATCGGACATGGTTTAGTTGATATGGATCACGTGATCACTTAGATGATTAGAGAGATATCTATCTAAGTGGGAGTTCTTAAGTAATTTGATTAATTGAACTTTAATTTATCATGAACTTAGTACCTGATAGTATTTTGCATGTCTATGTTGTTGTAGATAGATGGCCTGTGTTGTTGTTCCATTGAATTTTAATGCGTTCCTAGAGAAAGCTAAGTTGAAAGATGATGGTAGCAACTACACGGACTGGGTCCGTAACTTGAGGGTTATCCTCATTGCTACACAGAAGAATTATGTCCTGGATGCAACGCTACGTGACAAACCCGCTGTAGGAGCAATGCCAGATGTTGTGAACACCTGGCAGAGCAAAGCTGATGACTACTTGATAGTTTAGTGTGCCATGCTTTACGTCTTAGAACTGAGACTTCAACGATGTTTTGAACGTCATGGAGCATATGAGATGTTCCAGGAGTTGAAGTTAATATTTCAAGCAAATGCCCAGATTGAGAGATATGAAGTCTCCAATAAGTTCTACAGCTGCAAAATGGAGGAGAATAGTTCTGTCAGTGAACATATACTCAGAATGTCTGGGTACCACAATCACTTGACTCAGCTGGGATTTAATCTTCCTGATGATAGTGTCATTGACAGAGTTCTTTAATCACTACCACCAAGCTACAAGAGCTTCGTGATGAACTATAATATGCAAGGGATGGATAAGACGATTCCTGAGCTCTTCGCAATGCTAAAGGCTGCAGAGGTAGAAATCAAGAAGGAGCATCAAGTGTTCATGGTCAAGAAGACCACCAGTTTCAAGAAAAAGGGTAAAGGAAAGAAGGGGAACTTCAAGAAGAACAGCGAGCCAGTTGCTTCTCAAGTGAAGAAACCCAAGTCTGGACCTAAGCCTAAAACTGAGTGCTTCTACTACAAAGGGACTGGTCACTGGAAGCGGAACTGCCCCAAGTATTTGGTGGAGAAGAAGGATGGCGAAGTGAAAGGTATATTTCATATACATGTTATTGATGTGTACCTTACTAATGCTCGCAGTAGTGCCTACGTATTTTATGCTGATTCAGTTGCTAACATTTGCAACTCGAAATAGGGGCTACGGATTAAGCGAAGATTAGCTAAGGACGAGGTGACGATGCACGTGGGATATCGTTCCAAAGTCGTTGTGATCGTCGTCGGCACGCTACCTCTACCTCTACCTTCGGGATTGGTTTTAGACCTAAATAATTCTTATTTGGTGCCGGTGTTGAGCATGAACATTATATCTGGATCTTGTTTGATGTGAGACGGTTATTCATTTAAATCAGAGAATAATGGTTATTCTATTTATATGAGTAATATCTTTTATGGTCATGCACCCTTGATGAGTGGTCTATTTTTTTACTAAATCTTGATAGTAGTGATACACGCGTTCATAGTATTGAAGCCAAAAGATGCAGAGTTGATAATGATAGTGCAATTTATTTGTGGCACTACCATTTGGGTCATATTGGTGTAAATCGCATGAAGAAACTCCATTCTGATGGACTTCTGAAATCACTTGGTAGTTGCGAACCATGCCTCATGGGCAAGATGACTAAAACTCCGTTCTCCGGAACAATGGAGTGAGCAACAAAGTTATTGGTCCAATGAACATTGAGGCTAGCGGCGGATATCGTTACTTTCTCACCTTCACAGATGATTTGAGCAGATATAGGTATATCTACTTAATGAAACATAAGTCTGAAACACTTGAAAAGTTCAAATAATTTTGGAGTGAAGTGGAAAATCATCATAACAAGAAAATAAAGTTTCTACGATCTGATCGTGGAGGAGAATATTTGAGTTACGATTTTGGTCTTCATTTGAAACAATGTGGAATAGTTTTGCAACTCACGCCACCTGGAACACCACAACGTAATGGTGTGTCTGAATGTCGTAACCGCACTTTATTAGACATGGTGCGATCTATGATGTCTCTCACTGATTTACCGCTATCTTTTTTGGGTTATGCTTTAGAGACAACTGCATCCACGTTAAATAGGGCACCATCAAAATCCGTTGAGACGACACCTTATGAACTGTGGTTTGGAAAGAAACCCAAGTTATCATTTCTTAAAGTTTGGGGTTGCAATGCTTATGTGAAAAAGCTTCAACCTGATAAGCTCGAACCCAAATCGGAGAAATGTGTCTTCATAGGATACCCAAAGGAGACTGTTGGGTACACCTTCTATCATAGATCTGAAGGCAAGATATTCGTTGCTAAGAATGGATCCTTTCTAGAGAAGGTGTTTCTCTCGAAAGAAGTGAGTGGGAGGAAAGTAGAACTTGATGAGATAATTGTACCTACTCCCTTATTGGAAAGTAGTTCATCACTGAAATCAATTTCAGTGATTCCTGCATCAGTAAGTGAGGAAGCTAATGTTGATGATCATGAAACTTTTGATCAAGTTACTACTGAACCTCGTAGGTCAACCAGAGTAAGATCCGCACCAGAGTGGTATGGTAATCCTATTCTGGAAGTCATGTTACTTGACCATGACGAACCTACGAACTATGAGGAAGCGATGATGACCCCAGATTCTGCAAAATGGCTTGAGGCCATGAAATCTGAGATGGGATCCATGTATGAGAACAAAGTATGGACTTTGGTTGTCTTGCCCGATAATCGGCAGGCCATAGAGAATAAATGGATCTTCAAGAATAAGACTGGCGCTATCTCCCGTTCATCATCAAACATGCATTATTCCCTCTCGGAACCACGAGCCTTCTAGTGAGTTGCTCCAGTTTGTGAGGGGTGTGTGTCCAAACTTTCATCAAATATGCCAATTTTTTTACCACATCATCTTGGTGGCATGACATTACATCAACCAAGGTTTCATGTGTTTCTGATTTTTTTGGGAATTAAAATGCCATGTCACTCCATGCATACATATGCATGTGTCCATGTCGTCAGACAAATATGTTTGAAAATTCCTTCTAATTTACTGCACATGGAATTAACTCACACACAAGTACACAAATATGATTTGTCAAACCGTTGTGGTTATTGCATGTAGATATAGTTCAAATTTGAATTAAATGGCTAGAAAATCACTTAAATGTCTTTAAAATGTCAAATGACCCCTAGAATTTTCCAAAATTTCACATTATAGTTGTAGTAGTGCACGTTAAACATAGAAAAAAATTGAAGGCCGTAACAGGAAGCTATCTCCTGTTCGTCATCAAACATGCATTGTCCCCTCTCGGAACCACGAGCCTTCTAGTGAGTTGCTCCGGTTTGTGAGGGGTGTGTGTCTAAAATTTCGTCAAACATGCCAAAAATTTTCCACATCATCTCGGTGGCATGACATTACAACAACCAAGGTTTCATGTGTTTCTGATATTTTTTTAATTTTTTGGAATTAAAATGCCATGTCACTCCATGCTTAATTAATTGTGTCATAGCCTTGAGACCAATATGTTTGAAAATTCCAAACAATTTACTGCACATGGAATTAAATCACACACAAGTACACAAAAAATGAGTTTTCAAACCGTTATGGTTAGTTGTTGCATGTACATGTAGTTCAAATTTCAATTACGGTCATTAAATGGCTAGAAAAACACTTAAATGTCTTAAAAGGTTAAATGACCCCTGAAATTTTCCAGAATTTGACATGACAGTTGTATTAGTACTACAAAACTTCTTGTACATTTAAAACACCATCCGTTGCCACTGTACACCAAATTCATCTTTCACAGCTAATAAAAAATATCTACAACATCACACACTGTTGTTTTCTAGGAACCGTTTGCGATGAAAATATCTGGGTCTATTTAAGTCTCCCTCCTTAAACTTCGCCGGCTCGTCTGCTCCAGTGCCAGCAACCCCCGGATCCACGAATCTCGACCCCCATTCCCGCACCCCCTTCTTGCAAAGATGACGCCATGGAAACGCTTCGTGAAGGCCCGTACGATGGCCGCGTCCCCACCCCCACCCCTAAGCATCGTCGCCTGAGCCAAGAGCGCCGCTGCCTACGCCGAGAGTGTCACCGTATCCGCATTGAGCGCAGCCGGTTCCACCAAGAGGACGTCTGCGGCAGCCGACAGGGCAGCCGCAGAAGCCGAGACGGCTACAGTTGCTGTTGCAACGGCGGCTGCAAACGCCGAGAGCGCTCAAGCTGCCATCCATGCCGCGGATGTCGCCCTGACCTGGGTCGAGCCCATCCACGCCAAGATCGAGGATTCACACGCCAAGATATTCTAGGCCACCTCGGACTCCAGCATGCAACCCACGTCTGAAAAGGCAACGGTGGCAATGGAGCACCTGCTTCCTCATGAGGTCGCCGAGCGGGAGCTGCAGATGCAGGAGGCAGCGGAGGTCGAGGAGCGCCGGGAGGAGGAGTTGCGCGTAGCTGAGGTCGAGGTAGAGAAGAGTCTATCCGTCGAGGAATCGGTGATGGAGTACCAACGCGAGCTCTGGTGTAGCCACTACTAATAGTACTACAACCTTGAGCCCGGCGCCGAGGACGAGGACGAGGACGTCGTCGATTTCAGCAGGGGGACGCGGAGTCCACCAACGGTGGCATGTCGCCAGGACAAGTCATCGACGTCTCATCTCACACCGGTGATGCATAGGCCGGCGTGGCGACGGATATGTTAAAATTATGCGTACTTAGGCTTTGTTTTTAATGCTCGTCTTTTGTTATAGAAATCTTTAGGTCAACTGGCTCTGTTTAATTACTAAAATTGCTCGATTCAGTAAGTGTGGTCTGTCTGCTGTACGCTCTTTTGTGTGCCCAAATTAGCAAGCGATGTTAAATTATGCAATGACATACTCGGGGAAATTTCCACCAAAATTTGAATTATCAAACTCATCCCATGCGCGTAAAGCAGAAGAATCGTTTGCAATGCACACAATCATTCAAAGTGAATGGTCCCCCGGCACCTCATGCAAAGTTTCCCTCCACATTTCCAAAATTTTGGCGTACCTCCAAAATATCTACCCCCGCCCCCTTCCCCCATTCCCTACCCCCTTTTCTCCCCGACCACATGTCACATTTCCCTTGTTTCCTCCTTCCTTCCTTCCTTGCTAAGTTGTAGCCGCTTCCTCACTCTCGCCGTCTCGCATCCTATCGTCGGGGTCGCCATGGTCTTCTTCAAAGACCTCTCCAACGGTTCCTCCTCCAGTGACTACTCCTCCACCACCCGGGAATGCCTCTCTTCTCTCTCTTGGGCTATGACTTGGAATGAAGGATTTTTACCCGGCGGTCGATTTGAGTCATTTCTTTCTCTTGTAGCTCCCTAAGACCATCAGTGGCAACGAGTGGAGCGGGGTGGCTGAAGATCTATCTGCTTGTTGTGACCATCAATCTCCATGCGTGAAGCTAGTTGCCTTTGATTCTGTGGACACTGGGAAGAAGTCTATGGCATGTGCAAAGAAGGTTAGACCCTCTTTAACTGTTAAAAATCATTTGTTAGATGAGATTCAGACACTATCATGGTCCCAACCCATTCATACCACGCCTTCAACCAAACGCATCCTAAGACAGTGTCACAGTTTGTACCTAGTTGTAACGCCCCGAGACCGATGTGCCAGGTGTCCTCCAGTTATTCGCTGTTGTTGCCTTGTCATTGGCTTGCGTGTTGCATTTCATCATGTCATCATGTGCATTGCATCATCATGTTTTAAAACTTGCATTAGTCCGGGTTCCCCGAGTTCTCTCCGTTGTCCGTTCTGAGCCCAACCACACTTGCACGCGCCCGCGGCATGTCCAAAATATTATTTTATAAGTGGCCGGAGAATGTTCTCGGAATGGGATGAAAGTTGGCGTGTGATGTCGTTTTGTTGTCAGTAGAACGCCCGCCAAGTTTCATCCCATTCGGAGTCCGTTTGATGCCCCAACGAATAACTATAGCGGCAATATAGCCGGTCTAACGTCGGACGTTTTCGGTCTCCGGAAACAGTCACCGGGCCTCCCTCTCTTCTCTTCTCTCAGCTCGACACCATCTGCACAGGCTACCTACCGCCAGGTCCAACCTAACCTCTCTCATCAGCCCGCGACCCACCCCTCATGCGTCTGAAAATTGTCCCGGACCCGACCCGAGCAGTCGTCACCGTCATGTCCGGATCATCCCCAAACATCTACAAAACATCTCCTTTTTCCTATTTGGTCTTCCTATCTTTTATTTCTCGACCATCCGATTAAAATCGGAGGAACCAAATACCCCTAACCAAAAATTCTCGTTGCTATATAAATAGATGGAACCCTAGTCCTGTCCCATCGATCCATCTAATCCTTCCGCCGCCGCCACCCATGTTCCTCGGGAGCTTGTCCCGTCGCCAACCAAATCCCCCTCGGGATCCATTCCCACCAACCATTGCTCGCCACCAGCTCCTCCTTGCCTCGATCCATCCCACAAGAGAGGAGCTCCTCCTCTGTTTCCTTCTTGAGGCCGCAGCAACAGCGCAGCTCCCGAGCGCACCTCACCTCTCTTCTCCTCATTGATGGCTCCGCCCGTGCCGGAGCACACGAACTGCGGCAACTCCTCGCGTGCCCCTGCTCCTCCCCAACCATGCTCCAGCAGGCCATCCTCACTACCCCGCGCCCGAGGCCCTGCCTTCTCCTCGTCCGCGCCGACCGAAGCCAGCAGGTCGCTGTCTCCTTGCGCCCCTTCTCCCTTTTTCTCTGGTTCTCCTCTAACCTTCGCTCGCTGCTGCTCATGAACCAGCGCCGGCCGCTGCCGTCCCGTTCGTCTTCCAGCGAGGCGAGGCACCGAGCTCCGCCGCAAGTCCCTCTGCTGCTTTGCGTCGCGCCGCTGCTCTGCTTCCCGGAGGACCTCGACGAGAGCCTCGCTCGCGCCCCCTCCGTCCCGTCACCCGGTTCCCGCCGCCAGCGCCCCCAAGTCCCGTCCAGCCGGCCTGGAACTTCTTCGCTGTCCGCCCAAGTCCGAGCAAGCCATCGTCCCATGAACCTGGCCGTCTTCCTCTGCATCGAGCCAGTACGCTCATCCGCGTCGACCACGGCCCCGCGTGACCCGCCGCCCTGCCAAGTCCCTGAGTCGTCGCGCGCCCCGCATCGCCTGAAGCCGCCGCGCCAAGTCCCCTACCTCGCCTTTGCTTTGTTCGAGGGAGGTGGATGACGCGCCCGATCACTCGCGTTGACCATGCTCCGCCTGCTTCCCCTTCGGCCTCCAAGACCCAGCGTTGCCAGCAGCCTCCCAGATCCAGCCAGCCCGCTTGCCCCGCCGGCCTGCCAAGCCTCTCTACAAATGGGCCAAAGCCCATGGTGAGCCACCCCCAGCGCCTGCCCTGTTCGGCCCCTGTTCCAGATTCGTCCCGCATATGTTTTTTTACAAATTTGCGATTTTGCCTATTATCCAGAGACTGCAGTTTTTACAGAAAAACCCTCATTGTCATGCATATAATAACTTACTAATCATGCATCATGTGTAAATAATTTATATATGAAAAGTGCTTAGAAATTCATCTAGTTTCATAATATCCAACTTTCATCTATGTTTAAAATGTTTAAAATGATGTTTGGTTAAATCTGCTCCTATGCCATGCTAAAATGCTTTTATTCATAACTAATTAACCGTAACTCAGATTTTAATAAACTTTATATGTAAATGGGGTAGAAAAATGCCTAGATTTACTTGGTGCACTCATCTTGCATGTTTAACAACTCTAAAATAATGTTTAGGGCAGAACAGGACCTAACCTAATATATGCACATGAGGAGTTTCCGGACTTGTTGTTTGGTGTTCCGGCCTCATTTAAACTTGCCTAGATAGGTAGTTTTCTTTTGCTTAACCCCTTGTCATGTTAAGAACATTTAATATTGTTGGGTACATAACAAGATCAAACTAAATAATGGAATGTGGTGTTTTGTCAATATGCATCCCGATGCATATTGTGCTCCACTTAATTTGTAGGATTGTTTGTGCATTTTGCCATGCCATGCCTCATTAAATCGGACATGCATCATACTTGGTTGTGCATCATGCCATGATTATGTGGGGGTTGTTTGCTATGTTGTTTGCTCCTTTCCGGTGTTTGCTTCTTCGGGTTGGTGCCAGTAACGTCGCGTTTGTGAGGACCGGTTCGACTACGTCCGTTTGTCTTCTTCATGGACTCGTTCTTCTTCCTTGCAGGATTTCAGGCAAGATGACCATACCCTCGAAATCACTTCTATCTTTGCTTGCTAGTTGCTTGCTCTTTTGCTATGCCTATGTTGCGATACCTACCACTTGCTTATCATGCCTCCCATCTTGTTGAACCAAGCCTCTAAACCACCTTGTCCTAGCAAACCGTTGATTGGCTATGTTACCGCTTTGCTCAGCCCCTCTTATAGCGTTGTTAGTTGCAGGTGCAGATTGAAGTTTGTTCCTTGTTGGAATATGGAGATGTTGTTCCTTGTTGGAACATTGTTTACTTGTTGGGATATCACAATATCTCTTATTTAATTAATGCATCTATATACTTGGTAAAGGGTGGAAGGCTCGGCCTTTTGCTTGGTGTTTTGTTCCACTCTTGCCGCCCTAGTTTCTATCATATCGGTGTTATGTTCCCGGATTTTGCGTTCCTTACGCGGTTGGGTATAATGGGATCCCCTTGACAGTTCGCCTTGAATAAGGCCTTGTTCGGTATGTTGGAAAACCAAAGAAACGCACTGGAAACTTGTTCCTATGGAATTGGGGCAGGAAACACCGTTCGATACAAAGTAACGCGTCCTTTCCAATCCGATGGAAAGTCTCACAGACCTGCGTTTTCACGGGAAAACAAAAATCTGCCCAGAGCGCTTGTTTTCGCGTAGGCCCGAGGGATGGAAGAGAAAAGCTGCCGCAAACCATGCAACTGGGCCCACACCATGGGTTGATCTATGTACACGCATAGGAATTGAAGGTAGTGCTTATCCTTTTCAATGTTTAAAATAAACTGGCTGGGACCCACATGGGCAGATTTCCTATGGTCACTTTTCCTCTCTCCCGAACGCCAACTGTGCATGCAGGTGCTGCAGTTTTCTATCCTATGTTTTGCAACTGCATTCCTCTCCATTTCCAGCGATTCCCTCCAATCCTATGCTTTTCTTTCCTTTGACACGAACTGGCCCTAAAACTCATCCAGCAAGGCCCAACATTGGTTTTACCATTCGCCACCTAGCCTTTTCTTTCCCTTGAGTCGGCCGGCTCAAGGGTCATCTTTATTTATACCCCCCCGGGCCAGTGCTCCTCTGAGTGTTGGTCCAACCTGTCAGCCGCCGGTGGCCACCAGGGGCAACTCTGGGCTGTCCTACCGGAAGTTTAGACAATCCGGTGTGCCCTGAGAACGAGATATGTGCAGCTCCTATCGGGATTTGTCGGCACATTCGGATGGCTTTGCTGGTCTTCTTTTACCATTGTCGAAATGTCTTGTAACCGGGATTCCGAGTCTGATCGGGTCTTCCCGCTAGAAGGAATATCCTTCGTTGACCATGAGAGCTTGTGATGGGCTAAGTTGGGACACCCCTGTAGGGATTTGAACTTTCGAAAGCCGTGCCCGCAGTTATGGGCAGATGGGAATTTGTTAACGTCCGGTTGTAGAAAACCTGAAGTTAACCTTAATTAAAATACATCAACCGCGTGTGTAACCGTGATGGTCTCTTTCCGGCGGAGTCCGGGAAGTGAACACGGTGTTGGAGTAATGCTTGACGTAGGTTGTTCTAGGATCACTTCATGATCATAGTTGTTTCGACCGTGCTTTTGCCTTCTCTTCTCGCTCTCATTTGCGTATGTTAGCCACCAAACATGCTAGTCGCTTGCTGCAGCTCCACCTCATACCTTTTACCCTTTCTATAAGCTTAAATAGTCTTGATCGCGAGGGTGCGAGATTGCTGAGTCCCCGTGGCTCACAGATACTTCCAAAACCAGCTTGCAAGTGCCGATGAGTCCGTGCAGATGATGCAACCAAGCTCAGGAGGAGCTCGATGAAGATATTGTCCTTTGTGTTACTTCGTTCTAGTTGTTCAGTAGTGGAGCCCAGTTGGGGTCGATCGAGGACCATGTCGCATTTGGGGTTCTTCTTTTATTTTGGTTCCATAGTCGGACCTTGATTGTATTTGGATGATGTAATGCTTTATTCATGTATTGTGTGAAGTGGCGATTGTAAGCCAACTATGTATCTTTTTCCCTTATGTATTACATGGGTTGTTTGTGAAGAGTACCTCACTTGCGACATTGCTTTCAATGCGGTTATGCCTCTAAGTCATGCTTCGACACGTGGGAGATATAGCCGCTTCGAGGGCGTTACATAGTATCTTAAATTGTTGCCATCTCAACAGCGGTGCCATTAGAAAATTATTTGGCACCGCTTCAGCAGTTTGTGCAGCCAACTTTGGTCCACACATCCGAGCAGCCAAGCAGTAAAATACTAAATCTTTATGGCACGAAGGAACTGGGCATCGGATCAACTATGTGCTCCGGAGTCCGGGTCCCTGATTTTTTCCGCTGCATCGGCTCGCCAGTGCAGGGCATCGGTGCGAGATGTAGCAGCAGCTGTCTTTTCCCTAGTTTTGGCATACATAGTGAACGGCCTTAGTGCTATAAGTTCCATGTTACTAAATTTGTGCATGTACACACCTGTTATTATCAATTTGTTGTCATCCAAACACTATCGATATGCCGTTGCAGTTATATTTACCTTCCTCATAAAATGTTCAATTTGTTATTTATTGTACATGAGTAAGAACTTGTACCATTGTTGTAGCTAATTATAGCTTCTGATGTTCCAGAATTTGCTTTTTGTCTCAGTACCAATTATTTCATTTACACATTGATCTTTTTGAGAAGATATGTCATAATTAACATGTTTCTTCAGTTTTTCAAAATATGCATTAGTTATTTTCTATGTTGCTATAAACCCATTTCCCCTACAATTGTTACTGGTCTAGTTTGAAATATTATAGGATGAACTGAAGTGTTCTTACTAGGAGTGGGTTGATCAAGAGTGGCCACAGTATTTGAAGATGTGCCTAGCAAAGCTCTGGAGCATATATGAGGAAGAGAACACACATAAGCTTAGAGAAAGTGTTGTCAACGCTGAAGCATATTTCAAGATGCGATATAAAAAGTTGAAGGTGGAGAATGAGCTCAGATTTTTTTTAAATCGGACTTTCCTAAGATGGTGTTGGCGAAGGAGGAGGCACTTTCCCAGTTGGCCTGTGCAGAACGGGTTCTTACTGGACTGAAAGCAGAGGTGGATAAGACGAGCCTGGATGATCTCGATTAGGAAAATGAATATATTGTTCTTATGATGTTGAACTGGCTATATGTTGTACTGTGCTATTTTCATGTAGCTATCATACTGTGATGTTATAATATATTTATGTGCCTGATATGAAATTGGCAAACAGTTGTTCTATATAAAATGTGAATTTGCATAATACTGGAATTTTTAATTATAAACTAATAAACTTGCTAAATGTGTCATGGACCTTTGCAAACGGTTCTAGCAGAAAAAGCGCTTGCGATGGATAGCCCAATGCCACACAGTTTTCTTCATCAAATCGTGTGTGATATAGTTGATAAAAGCAAACAGTTAACCATGGAAAACCGTGTGTGATAGTTACACCTATCACACACGAGCCTACACATAAAACTGTGTGGGATATACATACGAACGGAAACGCTTTCCCTCGAGTGACTGTGTGGGATGTACATAAGAACGGAAACGTATTCCTTGGATTGACTGTGTGTGATATACATACCTACGGAAATGTTTTTCTGGGATTCACCGTGTGGGATGTACATACCTACGGAAATGATTTTCTCGGATTACCATGTGGGATGTACATACCTACAGAAATGATTGGATTTCAATGCATCGCCCATCCCACATGGCCCCAGCTTGGGTCATAGGAGGGCCTATCCCCGACAATTTCTAGGTCGTGTGCGAAGGACACCCTATCGCACACACTCACTTGGTGACGGTTCCAAATGCCATCGCGGAAAGAGGTTAAAACCGTTTGTTTAGGACCGAAGCGCACTAGTGAGATTGTACTGGACCCAAAACCAATCCAAAGTTGGGGGGTCTGGCGCAACCTCGTCCAGGGCGCGTAGGGGTCCTCGTTGCTGCTATTCGAGTGAGCGTCCTCGGGGGCGGTGACTCCTCGTCGGCGCGTGGGCAGACCGGCGGCGCCATGGCAGAGATTTGAGAGAGAGAGGGAGAGGGGGGCGAGCGAGGGGAGGATGTAGATGAGAATGCAGGCGGGATGACGGGAGCAAGGTAGTATTTATTGGCGGCCGGAATCTAGATCGACAGGGACACTACACACACCGGTTGCCGGAATTTACTAGTACTGTAGTTTGAATACACATGATTCTCACATCAAAATCTGTGTGTGAACATCATAGCCAAAATTCGTGTGTGAACATAATAGTTGTCGGTTTCCAATACAAAACCGTGTCTGATTAATGATCCCCGCCAATCACGTACCAAACTTCGAGCCGCGAGATAGAGTGCCAATCATGTGGGGTCCGGTTATCTTGCCAGTTACATTTTCTTTTTTGAACACCAGATATTTACATCGTCTGATGATTTTTTAACTCGCACACAAGTAGACAAAAATATGATTTTGCAAGCCATTAGGGTTAGGCGTTGCATGTAGATGTAGTTCTAATTTGAATTACGGTCATTAGTTGGCTAGAAAATTACTTAAATGCTTTAAAAGGCCAAATGACCCCTGAAATTTTCCAAATTTTCACATGACAGTTGTATTAGTGCACGTTAAAAATAGAACAAAATTGAAGGCCGTAAGAGGAAGCTATCTACCGTTCGTCATCAAACATGCATTGTTCCCTCTCGGGACCACGAGCCTTCTAGTGAGTTGCTCCGGTTTGTGGGGGGTGTCCAAACTTTTGTCAAACATGCCAAAAAATTTATCACATCATCTTGGTGGTATGACATTACATCAACCAAGGTTTCATCTGTTTCTGATTTTTTTTTTAAAAATTAATTAAAATGCCATGTCACTCCATGCTTAATTGTGTCATAGCCGTTAGACCAATATGTTTGAAAATTACTTCCAATTTACTGCACCTGGAATTAAATCACACACAAGTATACAAAATATGAGTTTAAAAACCGTTATAGTTAGCTGTTGCATGTACATGTAGTTCAAATTTATATTACGGTCATTAAATGGCTAGAAAATCACTTAAATGTCTTAAAAGGTCAAATGACCCCTGAAATTTTCCAAATTTTGACATGACAGTTGTATTATTACTACAAAATTTCTCGTACATTTAAAACACCATCCGTTTCCACTTTACTCCAAATTCGTCTTTCACAGCTAATAAAAAATATCTACAACAAAACACACAGTTTCTTTCTAGGAACCGTTTGCGATGAAAATATCTGGGACTATTTAAGTCTCCCTTCTTAAGCTTCGCCGGCTCATCTGCTCCAGCGCCGGCAACCCCCGAATTCACGAATCCCGATCCCCATTCCCACACCCCCTTCTTGCAAAGATGACGCCGTGGAAACGCTTCGTGAAGGCCCGTATGATGGCCGCGTCCCCCCCAGCGCCGCCGCATCTGCATTGAGCGCGGCCGCTTCTGCCGAGAGGGCATCTACGGCAGCCGACAGGGCAGTTGCAGCAGTCGAGACGGCTGCAGCTGCTGCTGCGATGGCGGCAGCAAATGCCGAGAGCGCTCGAGCTGCCGTCCGTGCCACCGATGTCGCGCTGGCCTAGGTCGAGGCCATCCACGCCAAGATCAAGGATGCACATGCCAAGATATTCCATGCCACCATGCACTCCAGCATGCAACCCACGCCCGAAAAGGCGGCGGTGGCCATGGAGCACCTACTTCCTCATGAGGTCGCCGAGCGGGAGCTGGAGATGCAGGAGGCGGCGGAGATCGAGGAGCGCCGGGAGGAGGAGTTGCGCGTGGCCGAGGTCGAGGTAGAGAAGAGTCTATTCGTCGAGGAATCGGCGATGGAGTACCAACGCGAGCTCTGGCGCAGCCACTACTACGAGTACTACAACCTTGAGGGTGGCACCAAGGACAAGGACACGCTTGACTTCAGCAGGGGGGGCACGGAGTCCACCAACGGCGGCATGTCGCCAGGACAAGTCATCGACGTCCCATCTCACACCGGCGATGCATAGGCCGGCGCGGCAATGGATTTGTTAAAATTACGCGTACTTAGGCTTTGTTTTTAATGTTGGTCTTTTGTTAGAGCAATGTTTAGGTCAACTGCTCTATTTTACTACTAAAATTGCTCGATTCAGTAACTGTGGTCTGTCTGCTGTACACTCTTTTGTGTGACCAAATTAGCAAGTTTTGTTAAATTATGCAATGACGTACCCGGGGAAATTTCCACCAAAATTTGAATTATCAAACTCATCCCATGTGCGTAGAGCAGAAGAATCATTTGTGATGCACACAATCGTTCAAAGTGAATGGTCCGGCGGCACCGCGCGCAATGTTTCCCTCCACATTTCCAAAATTTTGGCCTATCGCCAAAATATCTACCCCGCCCCCTCCCCCTTCCCCACCCTCTTTTCTCCCCGACCACAAGTCACATTTTCCCTGTTTCCTCCTTCCTTCCTTCCTTCCTAAGCTATAGGTTCTTCCTCGCTCTAGCCGTCTCACATCCTACTGCCGGGGTCGCCATGGTCTTCTTCAAAGACCTCTCTAGCGGTTCCTCCTCCGGCGACGACTCCTTCACCACCCGGGTATGCCTCTCTTCTCTCTCCCGGGCTATGACTTGGAATGAAGGATTTTTAACCAGCGGTCGATTTGAGTCATTTCTTCCTCTTGTAGCTCCCTAGGACCATCAGTGGCAACGAATGGAGCGGGGTGGCTGAAGATCTATCTGCTCGTTGTCACCATCAATCTCCATGCGTGAAGCTAGTTGTGTTTGAATCTATGGACAATAGGAGGAAGTTTCTGGCACGTGCAGAGAAGGTTAGACCCTCTTTCGTTGTTACAAATCATTTGTTAGATGTGATTCAGACACTGTCATGGTCCCAACGCATTCACACTACACCATCAACCAAAAGCATCCTAAGATAGTGTCACAGTTTGTACCTAGTATCTTAAATTGTTGCCATCTCATTAGCGGTGCCTGATAACCCACAAGTATAGGGGATCGCAACAGTGTTCGAGGGTAGAGTGTTCAACCCTTATTTATTGATTTGACATAAGGGGAGCCAAAGAGTATTCTCAAGTATTAACAGTTGAGTTGTCAATTCAACTGCACCTGAAAGACTTAATATCTACAGCAAAGTATTTAGTAGCAAAGTAATATGGAAGTAACGGTAACAGTGGCAAAAGTAATAGTATTAGTTTTGTAGTGATTGTAACAGTGGCAACGGTAAAGTAACTAAGCAAAGATCAATATGTGAAAAGCTCATAGGCAATGGATCAGTGATGGATAATTATGTCGGATGTGATTCCTCGTGCAACAGTTATAACATAGGGTGACACAGGACTAGCTCCAGTTCATCAATGTAATGTAGGCATGTATTCCGGATATAGTCACACGTGCTTATGGAAAAGAACTTGCATGACATCTTTTGTCCTACCCTCCCATGGCAGCGGGGTCCTATTGGAAACTAAGGGATATTAAGGCCTCCTTTTAATAGAGTACCGAAACAAAGCATTAACACTTAGTGAACACATGAACTCCTCAAACTATAGTCATCACCGGGAGTGGTCCCGATTATTGTCACTTCGGGGTTACCGGATCATAACACACAGTAGATGACTATTGACTTGAAAAATAGGATCAAGAACTCACATATATTCATGGAAACATAATAGGTTCAGATCTGAAATCATGGCACTCGGGCCCTAGTGACAAGCATTAAGCATAGAAAAGTCAGAGCAACATCAATTTTAGAACATAATGGATACTAGGGATCAAACCCTAACAAAACTAACTCGATTACATGATAAATCTCATCCAACCCATCACCGTCTAGCAAGCCTACGATGGAATTACTCACGCATGGCGGTGAGCATCATGAAATTGGTGATGGAGGAAGGTTGATGATGACGACGGTGATGGATTCCCATCTCCGAAGCCCCAAACAGACTCCAGATCAGCCCTCTCGAGAGAGATTAGGGCATGGCGGCGGCTCTATTTCGTAAAATGCGATGAATCCTTCTCTCTGTTTTTTCTCCATGAACGTGAATATATAGAGTTGGAGTTGAGGTCGGTGGAGCCTCAGGGGCCCACGAGACACGGGGCGTGCCCCAGGGGGGTGGGAGCGCCCCCCACCCTCGTGGACAGGGTGTGGGCCCCCTAGTGTTGATTCTTTCACTAGTATTTTTTATAAATTCCAAAAATATTCTCCATGAAGTTTCAGGTCATTCCGAGAACTTTTATTTCTGCACAAAAATAACACCATGGCAATTCTGCTGAAAACAGCATCAGTCTGGGTTAGTTCCATTCAAGTCATGCAAGTTAATGTCCAAAACAAGGTCAAAAGTGTTTGGAAAAGTAGATGCAATGGAGACGTATCAACTCCCCAAGCTTAAACCTTTGCTTGTCCTCAAGCAATTCAGTTGACAAACTAAAAGTGATAAAGAAAACTTTTATAAACTCTGTTTGATCTTGTTGTTGTAAATATGTAAAGCCAGCATTCTAGTTTTCAGCAAAGTTTATGAACTAACCTTATTCACAATAACATTTAGGTGTCATATTTACTCTTATCAATGGCATAATCAACTAGCGAGCAATAATAGACAACACTTTCTCAAAACAATCATAATATGATATAACAAGATGGTATCTCGCTAGCCCTTTCTGAGACTACAAAATAAATGCAGAGCACCTCGGAAGTCCAAGGACTGAATAGACATTGTAATTCATGGTAAAAGAGATCCAGTCATACTCAATGTAAACTAATAGTAATGCATGCAAATGACAGTTGTGCTCTCCAGCTGGTGCTTTTTAATAATAGGATGATGACTCAACATAAAAGTAAATAGATAGGCCCTTCGCAGAGGGAAGTAGGGATTTGTAGAGGTGCAAGAGCTCGATTTTGAAATAGAGATAAATAATATTTTGAGTGGTATACTTTCATTGTCAACATAAGAACCGAGAGATCTCGATATCTTCCATGCTACACACATTATAGGCGGTTCCCAAACAGAATGGTAAAGTTTATACTCCCCCACCACCAACAAACATCAATCCATGGCTTGTCCGAAACAACGGGTGCCTCGAACTAACAACAATCATGGGGTAGTTTTGTTTGCAATTATTTTAATTTAAGCATGGGACTGGGCATCTCAGTTACCAGCCATTTTCTCATGAATGAGGAGCGGAGTCCACTCCTCGTGAGAATAACCCACCTAGCATGGAAGATACAGACAGCCCTAGTTGATACATGAGCTATTCGAGCATACAAAACGAAATTTCATTTGAAGGTTTAGAGTTTGGTACATACAAATTTACTTGGAATGGCAGGTAGATACCGCATATCGAAAGGTATGGTGGACTCATATGGAATAACTTTTGGGTTTGTAGAAGTGGATGCACAAGCAATATTCCTGCTTAGTGCAAGTGAAGGCTAGAAAGAGACTGGGAAGCGACCAACTAGAGAGCGATAACAGTCATGAACATGCATTAAAATTAATCAATAGTAAGTGCAAGCATGAGTAGGATATAATTCACCATGAACATAAATGTCGTGGAGGCTATGTTGATTTTGTTTCAACTACATGCGTGAACATGTGCCAAGTCAAGCCACTCGATTCGTTCAAAGGAGGATACCACCCTATCATACCACATCCCAGCCATTTCAATAGCATGTTGGCAAGCAAGGTAAACCATTATAAACTCCTAGCTAATTAAGCATGGCATGAGCAACTATAATCTCTAATTGTCATTGCAAACATGTTTCATTCATAATAGGCTGAATCAGGAACGATGAACTAATCATATTTACAAAAACAAGATAGGTCAAGTTCATACCAGGCTCTCTCATCTCAATCAGTCCATCATATATCGTCATTATTGCCTTTCACTTGAACAACCAAACGGTGTGGATAATAGTGCACGTGCATTGGACTAAGCTGGAATCTGCAAGCATTTAATACACAAGAGAAGACGAGGTAATATGGGCTCTTGGTTAGATCAACAATAATGCATATGAGAGCCACTCAACATTTTCATCATGGTCTTCTCCTCTCGACCCCCAAAGAAAAGAAACAAACAAAACTATTTACACGGGAAAGCTCCCAACAAGCAAAAGAAAGAACTAGAAATCTTCTTGGGTTTTCTTTTAACTACTACTACAACAAGCATGGAAAGTAAACTAGCTAAAAGCTACAACTATTTTTTTGTTTTTCTTAAGGTTTTTCAAACACACAAGAAGAATGCTGGAAAAGAAAATAAACTAGCATGGATAGTACAATGAAAAAGTATGAGCACCGACAACTGGCATGAGTGTGTGAACATGAATGTAATGTCGGTGAGAAATACGTAATCCCCCAAGCTTAGGCTTTTGGCCTAAGTTGGTCTATGGCCATGGCTCAAAGCTGCCCTCTCCGGTGTACGGAGGACTATCCTCTGGGTGCCACTGGTTTGCGATCTCCTCCGGATCCCTGATAAACAGACTGTCGATAAGGATCAAGGGTGGCTCCGGCTTGGGCTCTGGAGCTGGTGTCAGGCTCTAGTAGGCATGAACGGCCTCTGGCAAAACGAGGTACGTGCCTGAAAATATGTTAAACAAAGAGGGCGCAGGCAAGGTATTAATCTCACAATAATTTTTATCAAATATCAATTTATACTTAAGCATCTTCTTCTTATCTTTAACAATGAAATCATGTGCTACCATACTCTTATAATCTAGAAAAATAGGAGGCAGCAACTTTTCCTCTTTCTCATAATGCCTAATAGGTATCCCAAAGTGTGCAGCAAGGCGCGAAGCAAAGATGCCTCTGAAGATGGGGCCCTTTGTAAGATTCAGATTTAATCGTTTAGCAACAATAGCACCTAAACTGAAAGTGGTATCACGAAACAAAGCATTGCACAAAATAACAATATCAGGAGCGCTGAGATTTCCACTGTTCCCGCGACCAATTAAGCATATACTAGCAAATATTGCAAAGTAGCATAGAATGGGAAAATGTATGCTAGTAAGTCTTGCATCGGAAACTTTCCTCATTTCCCCTACAGCAATCGTATCAATAAACCCCTCCACATCATTACGATGTGGTTCCTCTATGCTGCCCGCAAAGGGGATCTTACAGACCCGACAAAAATCATATAGTGACATCTCCTTAACCTCATCATATAAATGAAATTCCACTGAAGGTGGTGATTTCTTAGCATGAAGTAGAATTTTGCATGAAAATTTTAGTGAGGAGGAGATATTGTTCGTGAAGGAAATATGCCCTAGAGGCAATAATAAAGTTATTATTTATTTCCTTATATCATGATAAATGTTTATTATTCATGCTAGAATTGTATTAACTGGAAACATAATACATGTGTGAATACATAAACAAACAGAGTGTCACTAGTATGCCTCTACTTGACTAGCTCATTGGTCAAAGATGGTTATGTTTCCTAGCCATAGACATGAGTTGTCATTTGATTAATGGGATCACATCATTAGGAGAATGATGTGATTTACTTGACCCATTCCGTTAGCTTAGCACTTGATCGTTTAGTTTGTTGCTATTGGTTTCTTCATAACTTATACATGTTCCTATGACTATGAGATTATGCAACTCCCGTTTACCGGAGGAACACTTTGTGTGCTACCAAACGTCACAACGTAACTGGGTGATTATAAAAGGTGCTCTACAGGTGTCTCCAAAGGTACTTGTTGGGTTGGCGTATTTCGAGATTAGGATTTGTCACTCCGATTGTCGGAGAGGTATCTCTGTGCCCTCTCGGTAATGCACATCACTTAAGCCTAGCAAGCATTGTAACTAATAAGTTAGTTGCAAGATGATGTATTACGGAACGAGTAAAGAGACTTGCCGGTAACGAGATTGAACTAGGTATTGAGATACCGACGACCGAATCTCAGGCAAGTAACATATCGATGACAAAGGGAACAACGTATGTTGTTATGCGGTCTGGCCGATAAAGATCTTCGTAGAATATGTAGGAGCCAATATGAGCATCCAGGTTCCGCTATTGGTTATTGAACAGAGATGTGTCTCGGTCATGTCTACATTGTTCTCGAACCCGTAGGGTCCGCACGCTTGACGTTACGATGACAGTTTCATTATGAGTTTATATATTTTGATGTACCGAAGGTTGTTCGGAGTCCCGGATGTGATCACGGACATGACAAGGAGTCTCGAAATGTTTGAGACATGAAGATTGATATATTGGAAGCCTATGTTTGGACATCGGAAGTGTTCCGGGTGAAATCGGCATTTTACCGGAGTACCGGGAGGTTACCGGAACCCCCCCGGTAACCTAATGGGCCTTAATGGGCCTAGTGGAGGAAGAGGAGAGGAGGCCAAGGGGTAGCCGCGTGCCCCTCCCCCCAAGTCCGAATTGGACAAGGAGGGGGGCAGCGCCCCCCTTTCCTTTCCCCTCTCTCTCTCCCCCCCCCCCAAGTCCTAGTCCAACATGGAAAGGGAGGAGTCCTACTCCCGGGAGGAGTAGGACTCCTCC
>NC_041384.1:253217080-253228971 GCF_002162155.2 Triticum dicoccoides | reverse complement strand
GGTGCTTAGGCGAAGCCCTGCGACAGTAGAACATCAAGATCGTCACCACGCCGTCGTGCTGATGGAACTCTTCCCCAACATTCTGCTGGATCGGTGTCCGGGGATCGTCATCAAGCTGAACGTGCGCTAGAACTCGGAGGTGCCATAGTTTCGGTGCTTGATCGGTCGGGCCGTGAAGACGTACGACTACATCAACTGCGTTGTGCTAATGCTTCCGCTTTCGGTCTACGAGGGTACGTGGACAACACTCTCCCCTGTTGTTGCTATGCATCACCATGATCTTGCGTGTGCGTAGGAAATTTTTTGAAATTACTACATGATGAAGCTATGTACCTAGGGTAGGGTCATGGATCTGTCCAACATACCCTCCCCAAGGACATCTATATAAAAAATCAGAAGCAGTCGAAGAGAAACCATCATCCACTCGACCGTGGAGATGTGCTCACTCGACCACCTTGAAGACACACGACCAACAGAAGATGAGAAACCCTCCACTCTGCAACGGTCAGGACTTAAACCATAGCATTATGGGCATTTATAATACTTTACTGTAGACATTACCAGTAACGCCCCTGCTTTATGAGCATTGAACCTTGTGTAATGGAGGGGAGCTGGGGTCCTGGCGCACTCTATATAAGCCACCCCCCACCTCTGGGACAAGGGTCCTCACTTTCTGTAAATCACACACATATATTCAGTCGACCGCCTCTGGGCTCTGAGACGTAGGGCTGTTACTTCCTCCGAGAAGGGCCTGAACTCGTAAACTCATGTGTACAACTCCTCCATAGCTAGGATCTTGCCTCTACATTCCTACCCCCCTATTCTACTGTCAGTCTTAGGACCACGACAGTTCGCGCCCACCGTGGGGCAGGTGTCTTAGCGACTTGTTGGAGAAGTTGCGATTTTTCCGATCCCCTTCATCATGGTTTCAGGCGGAGGTCTGGCTGAGGGCCGCGAGATCTGTCTCGGCGCGCTCGTGTTTGTCGCCGACGACTCCGCTTGGCTTCAAGAGGCACCACTCGATGCCGACGCGCTCCCCGCCTGCGGGGCGACGCACTTTCGCGCGTGCGTCCACGGCGTCCTCCTGCGGCAACCGTCGACCCAGTACCAGTCGACTCCAACAGCCTTCCCCCTCCCTGCGACCCGCCGGAGCAAACGCACCGATCGGTCGAGGCTTCAACGGTGGGTGAAGCATGCGGTGGCCCGCCAGTCGGCCACCCCTCAAACGAATCTCTCTATGGCCTGTTCAATCTGTCGACTGGCTCCATAGAGACCGCATCCGAGTGTGATAGCAACGACCCAGTGGCGGAAGTCCTGATAGTCAATGCACCACGTAGTCCTCCTGGCTTCAATCGTGAAGACGGAGGTGTCGGGAACGGCGATCCGTCGCGCGTTCATGAGGAGTACCGCCCCGAAGCCCTCTCCTCGCAGCAGAGGGAGGAACTTCGTCGCTGGAACATGGATGCCCTGCATACTCCTATAGTTGGAGAGACCCCTGAGGCCCAGGCCTTGGAGCAGGCACGCTTGGCCAACCTGGCTGAGCGCACTCGACTGGAGAACCTCCATCGCGCACTCGACGATCACGCTCAACAACGTGCTCCTGAGTCCAGTCGGCGCCAGCTTTTTCCACCTCCGACTCATGTATATCGAACCCCCATCCAGAATCTAGCAGCTGCTGCCTGGATAGCAGAGTCGGTCCAACCTTCCCAATCAGAAGCTGGTCGAGGTCTGGTGCAGATCAGACCCTTGCTCTGGGTAGCAGGGGAGCAGAATACAGTAGTATCTCAGTCGCGGAATAGGATCCATAGCAGGTCTGTGGTTGCAGACATAGTTCAGTCGGCCCATAGTCCGAGATCGCCCCCGAGGCGTGAGGGACGTGGAGATCGACATGATCAGTACAGAAACCGAGAGCAGTATGATAATCGTGCAAATCATGATGATCGCCATCGAGTGCCCACGCCTCCTCCAAGGAGTGGGTCATACGTGCCTCAGCCACATGAAGACAGACGCCCTCAGATGATGGAAGAGATATTCCAATCGACCCTAGGGAGCCAGGCTTTGACGCGAGATCTATTCTCGTGCATTGCTTGGTCGACAGAAACAGAGCTCACCGAGAGGGCCATGGCAGAGATCCGCAAACCAGCAATAGGGTGCATGTTTCCGGCCCAGAGTGCTTCAGCAGAGCTATCAGAGCTACGATGATTCCCCCCAACTTCAGGTTGGCGACTGGAGTCAGTAAGTTCACCGGAGAGTCCAAGCCTGACACTTGGCTTGAAGACTACCGAGTGGCTGTCCAGATTAGCGGCGGCAATGATGAAGTGGCCATGAAACACCTTCCTCTGATGTTGGAGGGCTCGGCTAGAGCATGGATAAATCAGTTGGCGCCTGGCAGCATCTATATTTGGGAAGATCTCGCCTGAGTGTTTGTCAGAACATTTGAGGGTACTTGCAAACGTCCGGCAGGTTTGACAGAATTGCATTGTTGCGTCCAGAAACCGAATGAAACTTTGAGGGATTATATCCAGAGATGGATCACCCTACACCACACGGTAGAAGATGTGTCTGATCATCAGGCAATTTGTGCTTTCAAGGAAGGTGTCAGGTATCGAGAGTTGAATCTGAAATTCGGTCGGACAGGAAACATGACTCTGACTCGGATGATGGAAATTGCCACCAAGTATGCCAATGGTGAAGAGGAAGAGAGACTACGGAGTGGCAAGCACAAAGCAGTCGCCCACGAAGCCGAGGGAGGAAACTCCAGTCGGAAACAGAAGCGCAAGGCCGAGCCGGTGCTCCTAGTGAAGCCTTGGCTGTGGTTCAAGGAAAGTTCAAGGGGAAGCCCAAGGGGCCGTGGAACCCCAAGAAAGTACAAGATCAAGATGGAAATGATGTGTTGGATCTATCGTGCCATATCCACACCAAAAAAGATGAAGAAGGTAATTTCATTTACCCGAAGCACACCACTCGGTAGTGTAGACTCCTAATCCAGCAGTTCCGAGAGAAATAGCCCAAGGAAAAGGAGAAGGAGGCAGACAAGGCTGAGGATGAGGGAGAGGATGACGATGGTTATCCCCACGTGAATTCCACTCTGATGATTTTTGCTGATGTCGAGAGCAAAAGTCGATTGAAAGTCATCAACAGGGAAGTGAACATGGTCGCTCCAGCGACACCCAGTTACTTGAAGTGGTCGCAGACTACCATTACATTCGACCAGTCTGATCATCCGGCGCACATTGCCACCCCTGGGAGGCAGGCACTGGTGGTCGACCCGGTGGTCGAAGGCACTTGACTGACAAAGGTCCTGATGGACGGTGGCAGTGGCTTGAACATTCTGTATGCAGAAACATTGAAAGGAATGGGCATTCCGATGTCCAGACTCAGCAAAAGCCATATGAGTTTCCATGGTGTCATTCCAGGCAAGAAGGCTGCATCCCTCGGTCAAATTGCACTGGACGTGGTTTTCGGTGATTCCAAAAATTACCGCCAAGAAAAGTTGACGTTTGAAGTTGTGGATTTCCAAAGTGCTTATCATGCAATTCTAGGCAGGCCAGCTTATGCATGATTTATGTCTCGACCATGTTACGTGTACCTCAAACTGAAGATGCCTAGTCCCAGAGGAGTGATCACTATCTCTGGTAATTAGAAGAGGGTAGAAGAGTGCTTCCAGAAGGGCTCAAAGATCGCCGATGCGCAGATGGCCGTGGTAGAATTGCAGGAACACCAGAAAAATGTAGATCCGAGTGACTTGCTGCGTGCCAAGAAGCCAGCCACAGATTCGGTGTTCCAGTCGTCTGGTGAAATGAAGTCGATTCACATTCACCCGACGGATCCCAATGCAGCTCCGACTCACATTTCAACCACATTCGACTCCAAATAGGAAGAAGCGCTCATCCAGTTCCTCCGTGAGACCTGGGACATCTTTGCATGGAAGCCCTCTGACATGCCAGGTGTTCCCAGGGGACTGGCTGAGCATCATTTGCGAGTCGACCCAAAAGTGAAACCTGTCACATCCCTAGCTTCAGGCATTGCTCTAGGTTAGCTTCATGTGTGCATCATGTCTATATTTTTGAAACTTGAACTGAGGAATATGGGAAGCCTCAAAACCCTAAATAAAAGAGGGGCAAGAAACCCTAGAAATCTTATTCATTGCTCCAAAAGGCTCTTCTTAAATGTTTGATAATTTTTGGTAAGGGTTCTGGTCCCAACCAAAATATTGAACATTTTTAAGGATTTATTTTTTGGGACTTTGAATTTAAATCATTAGCTATTTGAATTTGAATTATATTCATATAATTAGAATATAATTTCAAATATCCCTGAAATATTTTATAAGCTTTTGGAAAAGTCCATCTAGCAATATAAAATATTCAGTGGAGTTTTTGGCATTGTTTGAATCATTTTTAAATTCAAAACAGTGGCAAAAGAATTAAA
This sequence comes from Triticum dicoccoides, assembly GCF_002162155.2. Taxonomy (NCBI): domain Eukaryota; kingdom Viridiplantae; phylum Streptophyta; class Magnoliopsida; order Poales; family Poaceae; genus Triticum; species Triticum dicoccoides. The sequence continues at coordinate 253,224,540 of NC_041384.1, read as the reverse complement.
TAAAAACAAAACAGAACAGAAAAATATAACACAGAATTTACCTGGACCTTACCTGGCAACCCACCCACGCGGCCCGCTACTGTGCAGCCCAGCAGAAGCCGGCCCAGCCCACCACTGCAGCCCTCTGTCGTCTTCCTCCCCTCGCCCCGAAGTTGCTGCGTGCTCGCACGCGCACGGCCGCGCGGCCACCTCCTGCTTGCCGACGAGCTTCTGGCCGCGTGGACGACCTCCGCAGGCCGTCCCGATCCCCCTGACCCCCCTCACTCTCCCGTGCACTTCTTCCCTCTCTCCCTGCTTCGCCTTCCTCGCCCCTCTCCCGAAGCAGAGCGCAGCCGTCGACGCCGTTCGCCGTAGCTGCAGCCACCGCCCTTCCCCCGCTCCCCCGACTAGCCCAGAGGCTCCGCCTCGACCCCCTCCTTCCTCCCCACCGACCCACGGCCCTCCGGAAGCCCTGCAACGCCGCCACCATCGCCGTTCCGTCGCCGGCCACCGAAGCTCACCGCCGTCGATTCGCCGCCTCCGACGCCTCCCCGAGCTCCCCGAGGCCACCGTCGCAACCCCCGTGAGCTCCTCCGTCGTTTCCCCCTCCCCGCTTAGTCGCGCTCGCCCTCTAGCTGTCGTCTCCACTATGGCCGAACCTTCGCCGCCGCCGCACTCGTCGCCGGTGATGCTCCGGTGACCATTTGGTCCCGGGCATGCGCCCAACGCGCTCCCCGCATCGCGTGGAGCCTCCGTGGCACTTCGCCGCGCTTGTTTGCGCACCGCAGGCCCATCCCCACTTGCACCCGAGCTTCGGCCGCCGCCGAGCTCGTCGCCGGCACCACTTCCCGGCCGCGCCACCACCACAGTTGGATGCGGACGAGCGTCCGCATCCCGAAGCTGTGCTCCGCGCGCCAAACCGAGCCCTGTGGGCAAAACCCGAGGCTCGCCACCGCGGCTGGCCTCGCCGGCGTCAAGCCGCCGGTGGGGTTGACCCATGTTGACCACGGCAGGACCCTCCCCTATGTCCATGACAGGTGGGGCCGGCCTGTTAGTTAGGTTAGGATTAGTGTTAACTAAAATTTAGTTAGACTAATTACACTGACATGCATGGCCCACAGGTCAGTTTGACCTGGACGGCGCCCGTTGACTTGCTGACGTCACTGTGAAGTCATGCTGACGCAGTAAATTCATTTCTGGATTTATTATTATTCAGAAATTCCAGAAAATTGTATAAACTTCAATAATTCATAGAAAATTAACCGTAACTCCAAATTAAATAATTTATATATGAAAAATTATCAGAAAAATTCAAGGAATCCATCTGTACCATTTTCATGCATGTTAGAACAACTTATAGCTGCTGTTTAGCACAAATCAATTAAAGGGCATTTATTTAATCACATATGGAGCTTGAATTTGAATTTTATATTCAAACCAACTTCATTTAATTTGTTGCTAGTTGCATTAGCCCAACACACATTCATTTTGCCATGTCATGATCATGCATCATATTGTGCATTGCATTGATTGTGTTCCCTTCTGTGTTGCCGGTATTTGTCCCCTCTCGATAGACGTGATACCGATGATGTGATCGTTGACACTGATGAAGACTCAATGTTATCTTCAGAAGTGCCAGGCAAGCAAAACCCCCTTGTTCATTCCGATAAAATCCCACTCTCTCGCTCCTGCTCTCTTTTACTGCATTAGGACAACAACGACATATTTGTTACTTGCTGCGGTAGCTGAACCCCTTTATCCTTTGCATGACCTGTCATTGCCACAGTAAATAGATGAAACCCACTAGCATGAGTAGGAGTTGTTTGAGCCCTGATGTGCCTACTCATTCATGCTTGTTTGTCATGCCTGCTACTGCTTAGAGTTGAGTCAGGTCTGATTCATCGGGGATGAATCAGAGGCAGGTGAACATGTCCTACTGTGTGTGAGCTAAGTGTGTGAACACGATTTGGTAAAAGGTGTCGGTGAGAGGCCATGTAGGAGTACATGGTGGGTTGTCTCATTGAAGCCGTCCTCAGGAACTGAGTTCTGTGTTTGTGATCCATGATTCAGCTACTACCATACATTGGGCCCTGAAATATGACCCCGCTCGACTTCTTATTCACCCTTGTCCTCTGTCCAGGAGTTGCAAGTAGTTTCTGGTGTTTGTAGTATGCTGGAGGCCGTGGACAACGCTGACCGTAGGGGTGGGCTGTGATGCGGTAGGCACGTGGCCGGGTATACCGGGCGCCCGTTTGGTGTCACGGAACCCTGTTCACATCGTTTGGGGCTGTGAGCGAAACTCCGGCCGGATCTCCTCATGGATGGAACCCGAATAGGCGATAAACCTGGACTAGAGACTTAGGTGTTTAGGTAGGTCGTGGTCTACACCCACGTCGGCTTTCGCTTGAAGTCTGCCGAGCACATGTCGTGTGCAGACGCTAAGTGGTGGAAACATGTATGAAGAAGTACACCCCTGCAGGGTTAACATCATCTATTCGAATAGTCGTGTCCGCGGTAAAGGACTTCTGGGTTGCTTATATCAGTTCATAGACAAGTGAAAGTGGATACTTTAAAATGCGCAAGATAAGCGTGAGTGCTATGGATGGCGTTCTCGTAGGGAGACGGGAGCGGATCCATAGTGGTGTATTGATATGGTGAATATGTGGACTCGTGTGCGCCACCTCAAAAGAGTTACTTGCAGTCATAGTTCAGGATAGCCACCGAGTCAAAGCTGGCTTGCTGCAGTTAAACCCCACCATCCCTTTGTTGAAAATGATGCATATGTAGTTAGTTCTGATGTAAGTCTTGCTGGGTACATTTGTACTCACGTTTGCCTATTTTATGTTTTTGCAGAGAGACTTCAGTCTCACTAGTAGTTCCACGTGGACTTCGATGTTTAGCTTGTTACCTCAGCTACGATCTTGTGCCCTCGGCAGGATCTGATAGATAGTCAGGCTTCTCAGCCTTTTTCATTTATAGATGTCTGTACCCAGACATGATAGCTTCCGCTTGTGCTTTGACTTGTATGCTCTGAGTGTTGGGTCATGAGACCCCTGTTTGTAATATCTCGCTCCTCGGAGCCTATTGAATAGACTTCTTGAGTCGTAGAGTCATATTGTGATGCCATGTTGTATTGCACATATCGAGCATATTGTGTGTATGCTACTGAAATGCTTGGTATGTGTGGGATCTGACCATCTAGTTGTTTATCTTTGGTAGCCTCTCTTACCGGGAAATGTCTCCTAGTGTTTCCACCGAGCCATGGTAGCTCGCTACTGCTCTGGAACACTTAGGCTAGCCGGCATGTGTCCTTCTTCGTTCCTGTGTCTGTCCCTTCGGGGAAATGTCACGCTTTGAGTACCGGAGTCCTGTTAGCCCGCTACAGCCCGGTTTACCGGAGTCCTGCTAGCCCAGTGCTACAGCCCGGACCCACTTGCTGATGACCGACACGTTCGAAGCTGGGTCATGGATGCCTGTCCCTGTAAGTCTGTGCCACTTTGGGTTTACGACTAGCCATGTCAGCCCGGGCTCCTTATCATATGGATGCTAGCGACACTGTCATATACGTGTGCCAAAAGGCGCAAACGGTCCCGGGCAAAGGTAAGGCGACACCCGTGGGAATACCGTGCGTGAGGCCGCAAAGTGATATGAGGTGTTACATGCTAGATCGATGTGGCATTGAGTCGGGGTCCTGACAGCATTGGTATCAGAGCTTGACTGCCTGTAGGATTACCAAGCCAAACTGGTCGAAGTTGAGTCTAGAAATTCTTTAGTTATATAAGGGAATTGATTGTGGGATGGAACGTAAGGCTCTTTTTACTCCTTATACCTCATGGCCTTCTGATCTGAGTCATCATCTTCTCTTCTACGGGGATTAAGAACTAGGCTATCTCTTCTTCCCATCAGGATCACGTGTTACTAATCCGTAGACTTATAAGATTGTTGGATTTAAGCTTGAGTTCAGTTCCTACTACCTCCATATGTTAATTGTTGATCTCGAAACCTTGATATTGTGCTTCTGAGTGGTTATGCCACCATTTTTGTGAATGTCTCAAGTCTTTTCTGAGCATTTACAGCCGTTATGCTGTCCGAGTCATTCCAGGTTTCTAAATAGTCTGATGCATTTGCAAAATCCTTTCCCTCTAGTTTCGATGCTCCTTTATGCCAGCTCAATCACACTAATTGTTGAGTTGAGGTATTCTACTGCCTCGACCTTTATGTTGGAATAATTATTATGACCCTAGGTGTCTCAGGGGATCATCTAGTAATTTAGCCATGATTTGTGTTCCCAGTGTGATGATTCTGGCCATCATTCTCGAAAGCATCCCGTGATGCTACTTAGTAATAGGTATTCTGTTCCTGGGTTCTTGAACCCGAGATTCACTCTACTTACTTCATGTTGATAGTGTTTGCTAGTTCCTTCAGGATATTAGTAACTTTGCGATAGTCCTCGAGGTCCGTGGTATTTCCTTCTTTCAAATACTATGAACCGCTTATGGCAGATGTTTATTGGATCAAAAGATCACAATTAGAGTACTCTTGAGGAGTTCTCCATTCATAAATCGTGACTCTGCCAGTTCTACCTTTCTGCATGGGTTATCCGGAAGAAATATGTTGAACTTGGTTCGACATACTAATCTATGCATCCACAACTCAGAAAGTTATATGTTCCTTTGAGTTGTTCTCTTTAGTTGCATTCTGACCCTCGTCTATCAATCGATAGTCAAGAGTATGCGTGCGTTCGTTCATCGATGCCTATGACTCTTGTGGTCTGTCAAGCCATTCTATTCCGGAATGACTAGGAGAAACAAACTCCAGTACCTCCTCCATATTTAGGATTGGGTCAAAGTAGTTGTGTTCCGCAGATCAAGTTACAATTCAGCTTCTGGTCTGCTCTACCCTGAAGTATTACCTTCTTTATGACAGGAATTTCCTGAGAATTGCACCACCTTTTGTGAATTCTTGACATAGTGATACTTCTCGCCATCCTTTTTCATTCCTCGGTTCCGTGTTGTTGCAGCCGGAGTGCCGACAAGTGAATCATGGTGTGTGAAATCAATACTCCCAGCAACCTCGTTGCTTGGTAGCTAAAGGATAATAATTTCATTTTTAGCGTGTTGGTTTTTGAATCATCCTTCTAAGACTGATCGTGCTACCTAGTCCTTATTTCGGTGCACCCCTCGATTGATGAGTTAGGATCTTGTCAAGTCCTCACTCATTTGATCATATCGTCTTGCCCTCAAAAGCGAGATTGTTCTCGAGCTTAGTAACATATCGGTGGTTCGTGATTTTCCGAAGATCTTCTCGGAAGTATCACCAGGTCGTCACCTGACCGTTATGTTAAGCCCGTGATCAAGTTGGTTTCTTATGAACCACCTTCTTTCCAAGAATCGGTGTTAGATATCCCTGAGCTAGTTGGTTAAGCTGGACAACAACTTGGAGAGTTGGAAGATAAAAGCTTGTCTGACTTAGTTCGTTCCAAAGGGATATTCTTGTGTAGTGTGTGTTGAAGAAAGATGATATCTTCATCGATTGGTCCCTGTGATCAGTTGTTGGACCTATTGTCTTACCCCATCTATAATTTGAGTATGGGCTATCATCCAATCAGACCAGAACCAACGATATTCGTAATGTTGTCTTACTCGTGGTTGATCCCTCGAGCATACACCATTATATCTTTTGGGTCTGACCAATGCTAACACTTGTTCTCTTAACTATGGAATTCCTTTTAAAGGGAAACCCGGAAGAATTGTTGTTGAGCCCATTGACAACATCCTTATCTCCTCCATGATTTTGTTGAACATTAAGCTAGTGTTGGAAACTTTTGAAAGCATTTCTTCATGCTAACTCATGAAGTATTTGTTTGATGAAAGGAGTGACTTCCTCTTATACACGTGCATTTGGTGAAAGTTGCCGCCGTGGATTTGAGAAAGTTAGTTTTGCTTCCTCTGGAATCATCCCAAGTCAGTCATGCATACGTGCGAAGTATTCTGTGGTCTGGAGACTTGCAACCGTCATTCCATATGTGTTCCGAGCACACCAAGCCACTGATTGAGTTGTTCAAAGATAGAGGAGTCTGTCCAAGGTGAACTCTTTGGACTTCCACGCGTGGAGACTTCGATGTCATTCATGATGGTTCCCCACCTGAACTCGGTAGTGTTTTATTATAAGACTACCACGTGGTCATGCTTGTCTGGGACAACGTGTTCACATGTTTGTAGCAGAACCAGCTCATGTTTTGGAGCTTGCTATCGTAGTTCATCTCCCGAGAATCCCGCAACGTCATCTCGTCGATTTGTGTTGCAAACTTTCATTTTTCTTCCTAAGACTCGATGAGCCTGGAATATCCTAAGACCAACCAGAGCTGAATCTCAGGCAGATATGATGGTTGGAACATTTCCCTAAGAACTATAATATTGGTCTCTCGATAACCGGTAAGGTGGATGTCGTGGCCAACACACCTATCCGGTAGACCTATTATTTTAGTATCTTGTTTGAGGAAGTTGGCCACCCCCCCCATAGGGATTTCGTAGGATTTACTCCCTAGTTGCCCCTATGGATTTTTGTGTTCCCAAAGTCCGACCTTTTACTTGATGTTCTAGATACCAGACCATTTCTATGAATGGGTTACACTAGCACATCAAGGAGAACATTAGAAGCGGAGTGCTAAATGTCTCTCGGTCGATCATCCAGATTTTGTTCCTTGGCTTCGCTAAGGTGTAATCTGAGAAGGTGTTATCCTCCTTTGCATCTGCATCGTCCATCGCTATTCATCATGGTAGTATGTTGTGTTGCCAGGATCCTTGACACGGATGTTGGTAAAACCTTGATGATTGTGGAAATGCTCAAGTTCTTGAGAGCATGCACAAGCACTACGTGTTATCATCATCTCTAACTGGGATTCCTCTCAGTTTCCTCGGCAAATGCTATGACCTTTTCAAACGGTGAATTCACTCTCTTTTGTTGGGTTCTTCCCCAGTTACCAGAATCATTCCCAGCATTTGCATTTTGTTCCTAGCTTGCACCGTCAATGTGCCATTCTACCATGGGTCTCTTCCATTTCCGGTGATAAGCAAAATTCATCCATTACGTTGTCTTCAACAAGGTAATCCACATCATCCAAGTCCAAGTATGCCATTCTACCGACCCCGCCAATCGATTGCTGTGATTTGCCTTAGGCTGATATAGAGAGTCTTAACGATCTCTATATCAAAGGTAATTCTTTTTGCCACTTAAGATAATAATCTACGAATCACCCCCCTCCAGGATGTTTCGTCGTGGTATCATGGCAACTCAACTCCTCGCTACATGGACAATCGTTTACCACCTTTTTAAGTGTGGAATTGTTGTCCACCTAGTGAACCTTCGTCATCCGTTTCTTTCCACCCCTCTGGATGTGTATCCCGTGTCTCAACCCGAGAGATGGTTCTATGTCTCATTCCGTGAGTTAATCCTGAGTTGTTCGATCTTCGAGAAGATCG
>NC_041384.1:253208290-253215255 GCF_002162155.2 Triticum dicoccoides | reverse complement strand
GACTAGCCCAGAGGCTCCGCCTCGACCCCCTCCTTCCTCCCCACCGACCCACGGCCCTCCGGAAGCCCTGCAACGCCGCCACCATCGCCGTTCCGTCGCCGGCCACCGAAGCTCACCGCCGTCGATTCGCCGCCTCCGACGCCTCCCCGAGCTCCCCGAGGCCACCGTCGCAACCCCCGTGAGCTCCTCCGTCGTTTCCCCCTCCCCGCTTAGTCGCGCTCGCCCTCTAGCTGTCGTCTCCACTATGGCCGAACCTTCGCCGCCGCCGCACTCGTCGCCGGTGATGCTCCGGTGACCATTTGGTCCCGGGCATGCGCCCAACGCGCTCCCCGCATCACGTGGAGCCTCCGTGGCACTTCGCCGCGCTTGTTTGCGCACCGCAGGCCCATCCCCACTTGCACCCGAGCTTCGGCCGCCGCCGAGCTCGTTGCCGGCACCACTCCGGCCACTTCCCGGCCGCGCCACCACCACAGTTGGATGCGGACGAGCGTCCGCATCCCGAAGCTGTGCTCCGCGCGCCAAACCGAGCCCTGTGGGCAAAACCCGAGGCTCGCCACCGCGGCTGGCCTCGCCGGCGTCAAGCCGCCGATGGGGTTGACCCACGTTGACCACGGCAGGACCCTCCCCTGTGTCCATGACAGGTGGGGCCGGCCTGTTAGTTAGGTTAGGATTAGTGTTAACTAAAATTTAGTTAGACTAATTACACTGACATGCATGGCCCACAGGTCAGTTTGACCTGGACGGCGCCCGTTGACTTGCTGACGTCACTGTGAAGTCATGCTGACGCAGTAAATTCATTTCTGGATTTATTATTATTCAGAAATTCCAGAAAATTGTATAAACTTCAATAATTCATAGAAAATTAACCGTAACTCCAAATTAAATAATTTATATATGAAAAATTATCAGAAAAATTCAAGGAATCCATCTGTACCATTTTCATGCATGTTAGAACAACTTATAGCTGCTGTTTAGCACAAATCAATTAAAGGGCATTTATTTAATCACATATGGAGTTTGAATTTGAATTTTATATTCAAACCAACTTCATTTAATCTGTTGCTAGTTGCATTAGCCCAAAACACATTCATATTGCCATGTCATAGCATGCATCATATTGTGCATTGCATTGATCGTGTTTTTCTGTGTTGCCGGTATTTGTCCCCTCTCGATAGACGTGATACCGATGATGTGATCGTTGACACTGATGAAGACTCAATGTTATCTTCAGAAGTGCCAGGCAAGCAAAACCCCCTTGTTCATTCCGATAAAATCCCACTCTCTCGCTCCTGCTCTCTTTTACTGCATTAGGATAACAACGACATATTTGTTACTTGCTGCGGTAGCTGAACCCCTTTATCCTTTGCATGACCTCTCATTGCCACAGTAAATAGATGAAACCCACTAGCATGAGTAGGAGTTGTTTGAGCCCTGATGTGCCTACTCATTCATGCTTGTTTGTCATGCCTGCTACTGCTTAGAGTTGAGTCAGGTCTGATTCATCGGGGATGAATCAGAGGCGGGTGAACATGTCCTACTGTGTGTGAGCTAAGTGTGTGAACACGATTTGGTAAAAGGTGTCGGTGAGAGGCCATGTAGGAGTACATGGTGGGTTGTCTCATTGAAGCCGTCCTCAGGAACTGAGTTCTGTGTTTGTGATCCATGATTCAGCTACTACCATACATTGGGCCCTGAAATATGACCCCGCTCGACTTCTTATTCACCCTTGTCCTCTGTCCAGGAGTTGCAAGTAGTTTCTGGTGTTTGTAGTATGCTGGAGGCCGTGGACAGCGCTGACCGTAGGGGTGGGCTGTGATGCGATAGGCACGTGGCCGGGTATACCGGGCGCCCGTTTGGTGTCACGGAACCCTGTTCACATCGTTTGGGGCTGTGAGCGAAACTCCGGCCGGATCTCCTCATGGATGGAACCCGAATAGGCGATAAACCTGGACTAGAGACTTGAGTGTTTAGGTAGGTCGTGGTCTACACCCACGTCGGCTTTCGCTTGAAGTCTGCCGAGCACATGTCGTGTGCAGACGCTAAGTGGTGGAAACATGTATGAAGAAGTACCCCCCTGCAGGGTTAACATCATCTATTCGAATAGCCGTGTCCGCGGTAAAGGACTTCTGGGTTGCTTATATCAGTTCATAGACAAGTGAAAGTGGATACCCTAAAATACGCAAGATAAGCGTGAGTGCTATGGATGGCGTTCTCGTAGGGAGACAGGAGCGGATCCATAGTGGTGTATTGATATGGTGAATATGTGGACTCGTGTGCGCCACCTCAAAAGAGTTACTTGCAGTCGTAGTTCAGGTTAGCCACCGAGTCAAAGCTGGCTTGCTGCAGTTAAACCCCACCATCCCTTTGTTGATAATGATGCATATGTAGATAGTTCTGATGTAAGTCTTGCTGGGTACATTTGTACTCACGTTTGCCTATTTTATGTTTTTGCAGAGAGACTTCAGTCTCACTAGTAGTTCCACGTGGACTTCGACGTTTAGCTTGTTACCTCAGCTACGATCTTGTGCCTCGGCAGGATCTGGTAGATAGTCAGGCTTCTCAGCCTTTTTCATTTATAGATGTCTGTACTCAGACATGATAGCTTCCGCTTGTGCTTTGATTTGTATGCTCTGATTGTTGGGTCATGAGACCCATGTTTGTATTATCTCGCTCCTCGGAGCCTATTGAATAAATTACTTGAGTCGTAGAGTCATGTTGTGATGCCATGTTGTATTTGCACATATCGAGCATATTGTGTGTATGATTGAAATGCTTGGTATGTGTGGGATCTGACTATCTAGTTGTTTATCTTTAGTAGCCTCTCTTACCGGGAAATGTCTCCTAGTGTTACCGCTGAGCCATGGTAGCTTGCTACTGCTCTGGAACACTTAGGCTGGCCGGCATGTGTCCTTCTTCGTTCCTGTGTCTGTCCCTTCGGGGAAATGTCACGCTTTGAGTACCGGAGTCCTGTTAGCCCGCTACAGCCCGGTTTACCGGAGTCCTGCTAGCCCAGTGCTACAGCCCGGACCCACTTGCTGATGACCGACACGTTCGAAGCTGGGTCATGGATGCCTGTCCCTGTAAGTCTGTGCCACTTTGGGTTTACGACTAGCCATGTCAGCCCGGGCTCCTTATCATATGGATGCTAGCGACACTGTCATATACGTGTGCCAAAAGGCGCAAACGGTCCCGGGCAAAGGTAAGGCGACACCCGTGGGAATACCGTGCGTGAGGCCGCAAAGTGATATGAGGTGTTACATGCTAGATCGATGTGGCATTGAGTCGGGGTCCTGACAAAACCAGTCAAAGAGCATCTTCGACGGTCCGCCTTCCAGAAAAGAAAAGCAATCGGTAAAGAGGTGGCTCGGCTTTTGGCTGCTGAGTTTATCCGAGATATTTACCACTCCGAGTGGCTAGCCAATGTTGTCATGGTCGCAAAGAAAGACGACTCACTTTGCATGTGTATTGATTTCAAGCATATCAATCGGGCCTGACCGAAAGATCACTTCCCTCTCCCTCGCATTGACGAGATAGTCGACTCGACTGCTGGGTGCGAGCTTTTGTCCTTTTTGGACGCCTACTCCGAGTACCACCAGATCCGTCTGTACGGACCCGACGAAATAAAGACAACTTTTATCACCCCGTTTGGGTGCTTCTCTTATGTCACAATGCCATTCGGTTTGAAGAACGTCGGAGCCACATTCACGCGGATGATTCAGAAGTGCCTGCTCACTCAGATCAGTCGGAATGTGGAAGCATACATGGATGACATTCTGGTCAAGTCGCGTAAAGGTTCCGACCTACTGACTGACCTTGCTGAAACCTTTGCCAACCTCAGAAGGTTTGATATCAAGCTCAATCCATCAAAGTGCACGTTTCGAGTCCCAGGCGGAAAGTTACTCGGTTTTCTTGTTTCCGAACGAGGAATCGATGCTAACCCAGAGAAAGTAGGCGCTATACTCCGAATGAAACGCCCTGTGCATGTGCATGATGTCCAGAAGCTTATTGGTTGCTTAGCTGCCCTAAGTCGATTCATTTCTCACCTTGGTGAAAAGGCGCTGCCTCTTTACCGACTGATGAAGAAATCAGATAAGTTCGAGTGGACCCCAGAAGCTGATACAGCATTTGCAGAGCTAAAAGCCCTGCTTTCCACCTAGCCGGTGCTTGCTGCTCCAATCAGCAAAGAGCCTCTACTGCTTTATATAGCAGCCACTGGACAAGTCGTCAGTACATTACTTACGGTCGAGCGGGAAGAAGAAGGAAAAGCTTATAAGGTTCAACGCCTAGTTTATTATATTTCTGAAGTCCTGACCCCGTCAAAGCAGAGATATCCTCACTATCAAAAGCTTGTCTATGGGATTTACATGACCACGAAGAAGGTTGCACACTATTTCTCAGATCACTCTGTTATAGTCGTCAGCGACGCTCCATTGTCAGAGATTCTGCACAACAGGGATGCAACTGGTCGAGTGGCCAAATGGGCGATTGAACTCCTTCCCTTGGATATCAAGTTTGAGGCAAAGAACGCTATCAAGTCCCAAGCAATAGCAGATTTCCTCGCCGAGTGGATAGAACATCAACTGCCGACTCAAGTTCACTCGAAGCACTAGACCATGTTCTTTGACAGATCCAAGATGCTGAATGGGTCTGGTGCTGGGGTAGTTCTGGTATCCCCTCGAGGAGATAGGCTCAGATATGTCCTCTAGATTCACTTTGATTCCTCCAATAATGAAGCAGAATATGAAGCACTCCTGTATGGGTTGCGCATGGCCATCTCACTCGGTGTCCGTCGCCTCATGGTCTATGGCGACTCAGATTTGGTAGTTAATCAAGTGATGAAGGAGTGGGACGTCAGAAGCCCATCCATGACTGGTTACTGCAATGCGGTGAGAAAGCTTGAGAAGAAGTTTGAGGGGTTAGAACTCCACCACATACCCCGACTGAAAAATCAAGCAGCCGATGATTTGGCAAAGATAGGTTCCAAGAGAGAAGCCATTCCCAGCAATGTGTTTTTAGAGCATATTCACTCACCGACAGTTCAGGAAGATCCTATCACTAAATATCCCCCGCAACCTAAGAGCGCCATAGATCCGACTGAAGTCGAGGTCCCAGCCGTGGTCGACCTGATCATGGAGGTTCTGGCCATAACTGCCGACTGGACGGTGCCCTACATTGCGTTCATCCTCAGGAAAGAACTCCCAGAAGATGAAGAAGAGGCTTGACAGATCGTCCGTCGATCCAAGGCCTTTACTATGATAAGAGGGCAGCTGTTCAGGGAAAGCGTGACTGGAGTCGGTCAGAAATGCATAACACCAGAAGAAGGTCGAATGATCCTTAATGACATCCACTCGGGGACCTGTGGTCATCATGCATCCTCTCGGGCCATCGTGCCTAAAGCATACCGAGCTGGATTCTATTGGCCATGAGCAAATGAAATGGCGAAAGATATAGTCGACAGATGTGAAGGCTGCCAATTTTACTCCGACATGTCTCACAAGCCAGCGTCAGCCCTGAAGACCATCCCCCTCATCTGGCCCTTTGCTGTTTGGGGACAGGATATGGTTGGACCACTGAGAACTGGCAGGAGCGGCTTCAATCATGTGTTCGTTGTAGTCGACAAGTTTACCAAATAGATCGAAGCTAAACCTATCAAGAACCTTGATGCAAGCACTCCTGTCAGTTTTATCAGAAAATTGACATTCAGATATGGAGTCCCGCACAGCATCATCACGGACAACGGATCAAACTTCGATTCTGATGAGTTCAGAGTTTTCTGCGCCTCTCAGGGCTCTCGAGTCGATTATGCTTCCGTCGCTCACCCGCAGTCGAACGGACAGGCAGAAAGAGCAAATGGCCTAATTCTCAAAGGACTAAAACCCCGACTGATGCGTGATCTCAAACACGCAGCAGGTGCTTGGGTTGATGAACTTCCATCAGTTCTGTGGGGTTTAAGGACAACTCCTAATCGGTCGACCGGACAAACTCCTTTCTTCTTAGTCTATGGAGTCGAAGCTGTCCTGCCAAGTGACCTGCTCCACAATGCACCCCGAGTTGAGCTCTTCTTCGAAGAGGAAGCAGAGCAGGCTTGGCAAGATTCAGTCGATCTCTTAGAGGACGAAAGAGAGATGGCCTTGATCCGCTCGACCATTTATAAGCAAGACTTGCGTCGATTCCACGCCAGAAATGTGAGCGGTCGAGCCTTTCAAAAAGGAGACCTGGTTCTTCGAGTGGATCAGCAGAAACCACACAAGCTCGCCCCGACTTGGGAAGGCCCCTTCATCGTCACCAAAGTTCTTCACAATGGAGCATACCATATTTACAGTATTGAGCATCAGAAAGACGAGCCACGGGCTTGGAACACGGAGCTGATCCGCCCCTTTTACACTTAAGCACTCGTTTGAATAAAGTTTAATAAGAAACACCTTTTGTAATTTGTTTATCAAACACAAGAGCTTATGGTCCTGTCATTCGATTGTTGTTTTCTTATTTACTTCTGAAATCCCCCAGTGGGTGGGCTTAGTCGCGAATCCGTTTTGCCTAAGTTTGAAAAATCCTACCGAGTGGAGAGCAATCCTCCCACTCGGGGGCTTAGCGGCAGTCCAGCACTCGCCTAAGTTCTCTCACTAGGAGGCTTAGCTGCAGTCCAGTACTCGCCCAAGTTTGAAAAAATCCTATCGAGTGGAGAGCAATCCCCCCACTCGGGGGCTTAGATGCAGTCCAGCACTCGCCTAAGTTATCTCACTAGGAGGCTTAGCTGCAGTCCAGTACTCACCTAAATTTGAAAAAATCCTACCGAGTGGAGAGCAATCCTCCCACTCGGGGGCTTAGCGGCAGTCCATCATTCGCCTAAGTTCTCTCAATAGGAGGCTTAGCTATAGTCCAGTACTCGCCTAAGTTTGAAAAAATCCTACCGAGTGGAGAGCAATCCTCCCACTCGGGGGCTTAGCTGCAGTCCAGCACTCGCC
>NC_041384.1:253205546-253206161 GCF_002162155.2 Triticum dicoccoides | reverse complement strand
GAGTGGAGAGCAATCCTCCCACTCGGGGGCTTACCTGCAGTCCACCACTCGCCTAAGTTCTCTCACTAGGAAGCTTAGCTACAGTCCAGTACTCGCCTAAGTGTGAAAAAATCCTACCGAGTGGAGAGCCATCCTCCCACTCGGGGGGCTTAGCTGCAGTCCAGCACTCACCTAGGTTCTCTCACTAGGAGGCTTAGCTGCAGTCGGGTACTCGCCTAAGTTTGAAGAAAATCCTACCGAGTGGAGAGCAATCCTCCCGCTTGGAGGCTTACCTGCGGTCCAGTACTCGCCTAAGTTTGAAACATACCCCTATCCGCAAGGACGACGAGGTGCAGGTTGACTGCAACCTTCCTCTTTGGAGCTGCGGCACAAGTACAACGTTCGCTCCATCCCTATCCGCAAGGATGACGAGGTGCAGGTCGGCTGCAACCTTCTTCTTTGGAGCTACGGCACAAGTACGACGTCCACTCCATCCCTATTCGCAAGGATGACGAGGTGCAGGTCGACTGCAACCTTCTTCTTCGGAGCTATGGCACAAGTACGATGTCCGCTCCATCCCTATCTGCAAGGATGATGAGGTGCAGGTCGACTGCAACCTTCTTCTTTGGTGCTACG
>NC_041384.1:253077022-253205223 GCF_002162155.2 Triticum dicoccoides | reverse complement strand
TCGACTGCAACCTTCCTCTTCAGAACTATGGCACAAGTACAACGTCCGCTCCATCCCTATCCGCAAGGATGACGAGGTGCAGGTCGACTGCAACCTTCTTCTTCGGAGCTACGGCACAAGTACAACGTCCACTCCATCCCTATCCGCAAGGATGACGAGGTGCAGGTCGACTGCAACCTTCCTCTTCGGAGCTACAAAGCATTCCGAGCAGTGAGCAAAGTCCATTCGAATGCAAACACAAGCACATTCAGAAATAAACAAAATTCAGATAAATCCTAAAGGTTCCAAGCAGCAAATCCAAAGTACTCGGGCATCAAGCCCGAAGGAGTTCAACGGTTACAGCAATCACTCAGCATTCCGAGGAAAATTTAAAGCAGATTCAAGTTTCGTAAGTTTGTTCACTCGGCCGGAGGAGGGATGGCAGGCTCCACGAATGAGTCCGGGTCGATCCCATCAGCAATCCGAGTGGCGGCAGCAATGAAAGTCTCCATGAAGGACTGGAAGTCATACTTTTTGGTGTTTGCAACTTTGAGCGCAGCCAGCTTGTCTTCACGAGCCTCCTTGCAATGGACTCGCACCAAGGACAGCGCCACGTCAGCTCCACACCGGGCGGAGGATTTCTTCCATTCTTGCACTCGGTCAGGGATCTCGTTCAGTCGAGTCATCAAGGTTTCCAAATCATTCTGAAGTGTCGCCCCCGGCCAGAGTGATGAGTCGATTCGAGAGACCACCTCCTTCAGACGCTCGAGGTAACTTGTGGCACTAGCGATACGAGACTCCAGTCGGAGCATGTTCATCGCTGTTTCATCACAGACTGGAGAAGCGATAGGGTCCAGACCCGTCTCGACCCTTCCAGTTTCCTCGTCGAAGTCTTGGCAGAATTCTGCAGCCAAAAATTAGTCAATCGACCGAGCAAGATCCGATCGCAAACATCAACATAGTCGAATTAAAAGAAATACCTTCCAGCATAAGATAAAGCTTCTTGGTGAGAGTTCTCAGATAAGCCTCCGTGTCATTCCTCTTGTGGACCGCAGACTCCAGCTTTTCGTTCAGCGTAATTTTGTCCTTCTTCAGACAACTCACCTCTCGGTTGGACTCGTTGAGGCAGGACTTCAGCTTGGTCACCTCCCCTTCCAGTGCTTCGACTGAAGCCAGCTTCTGGTCTGCGAGGTCAGTTTTATCTTTGGCTTCCTTCTGTGCAGCGGCGAGGTCCGAGTCCTTCTTCTCCAGAGCCGACTTCATTTTCTCTGCAAAAGAAGCAATCGGATCAGACAAGAGCTCGATAAAATGTTTTAAAAAGATAGTCGACAGGCAGTTACCTTCCATACCGGCAGCTTCGTCTAGAGCTTTCTTCAGATTCTGCTGGGCCAACTCCAAGTCGAGGTTGAGTTGCCTCTGCTTCTCCTCAAGTTCAGCAAACTTGGAAATGAGAGTACAAGACTTCTGCGAAAGGCAAAAGACGTGTCAATCGACAAGATCAAAGATTGTTCACTTCCGAGTGGATAAAACTTAAAGAGGATCGCTTAGACCCCAGCCGACTACACACAGTCGACTGCGGTCTCGGGGACTACACCCAGTGGGTGCACTTGGCATGCTCCCGCTGATTAAGACTCGGGTCAAGTCAAAAAAACTGTTCAGACCCCAGTCGACTGCCAGCAGTCGACTGCGGTCTCGGGGACTACACCCAGTGGGTGCACTTAGCGTGCCCCCACCGGTTCAGATCCTACTCGACCGGCCCTCCGAAGTCGAGTGTAAGGACTAAAAGAAAATAAAAGCAAGAACTCAGACCCCAATCAACTGCCAGTAGTCGACTGCGGTCTCGGGGACTACACCCAGTGGGTGCACTTAGCGTGCCCCCACCGGTTCAGATCCCACTCGCCCAGACCGAGTGGAAGATCGAAACCACCAAAAAAACAACAAAAAACCTAGTGGGTGCTCTAATTCGACGCAAACATCAGTAGATTATGTAGAAGAAGATTTTTTTTCCGAGTAACACTTCCTCACAAAGAAAAAATAGTCGGAAAGTTTACTCACCTGGACATTGGCCCGAAGGGCAGCACTCGCATCGTAGGCAGCCTGGCTGTTCTCATGCACTATCTTCACCCGCTCCATCATCATGTCAGCTTGTCGAATGGCTTCCGCAGCCGCTTCCGACTGGTTGTCCGGGACGGGGTAGCTAGTGAAGAAGTGAGCAGACGACCCAGGTGCGGCGGCTTGGAGCTTCGTGGCATGGAGTTGGACTGCCGAAGGAATCACAGGTGCAGTCAACAGTGCAGGGTGCTCACTCGACAAGGGTGCAACGAAGGTCACAGAAGCCCTGCCCGCGTCCTCAGGTTGACAGACAGGAGGTGCTGTAGTTGGTTCTTGCCGAGACATCCTGCCGGCTGCTACCTTCTTGCTCTTCCTGGGCTTAAGAGCCACATCTTCATCATCGTCTGGAAGATCTATGATGTTAGGTGGAGCTGCAAGGCAGATCATTCAACCCCGAGTGAACCACTTGAACGCAATCGACAAAAGAATCAAGAACAAAATCACAAGAGTTTATACCTGGGTTGGAGGTTACCGCATCTTCCATTTCCTCGTCCCGGTACTAGAAAGAAGAAGTCCCTGACGTAGCAGCACTGCAAAGACCCGCATTCAATCGGTTATGCCCAGTTAATCGAGTCGACGAAAAAGACAAGTCAGATGGTTACCCGGAGATAGTAGGAACGGTCACTTTGATCCTGGGCAAAGCTTTTGGCAGTTTGGAGGAGGTGGCTTTCGACGCTTTCGGCGCTGGAGGCGGCGCAACTTTGGACTGCTTTGGAGCCTTCTCAGTTGGCGTTGGGGAAGACGTCCTGGGACGCTTCGAAGACTGACCAATCAGCGCGGCCACCAAGTCCGGAGCACTCGCCGGGTCGTGAGCGTGTTTGGATCTCCTCTCCCTGTGAGGAGGCGAGTCGACTTCTTCGTCATCAGTCGATTTGTCGCTCTCCACGTCCTCCTCGGCATCCGAATGCTCCTCACCGCTCTCGCCCCCGCTCGCTTCTTCCTCGTCGTCTTGGTCCTGCACTCCGTTCGGCATTGAGTACATGTCGATGAGGGCCTGAAAAGACAATGATCAAAG
Source organism: Triticum dicoccoides (assembly GCF_002162155.2). NCBI lineage: Eukaryota > Viridiplantae > Streptophyta > Magnoliopsida > Poales > Poaceae > Triticum > Triticum dicoccoides. The sequence continues at coordinate 253,202,117 of NC_041384.1, read as the reverse complement.
GAAATTCAGTCGACCATAAACAAGATATCACACGGTGAATCGGAAAGATACTTGACGAAACAAAATTATACCTGCTCTGGCTGGTGCAAGTTGTCGAATGGAATCACCCTCCTAGACCCCCGGGGGTTGTCTTTGTTGCTGGTGATCCCCCTCAACCACTTCTTCAAGGTCTCCTCACTGACATCCTCTGGGTGGATCCGAGTGGAATCCTCGAGCCCAGAATACACCCACATCGGATGATCACGCACCTAAAGCGGTTGGATGCGTCGACTGAGAAAGACCTCCAGCAGGTCCATCCCGGTCACCCCATCGCGGACAAGTTGGACGACCCGCTCGACCAGGACCTTGACCTGCGCCTTCTCTTCTGGAACTACCTTCAGGGGGGCGGGCTTCTCCACTCGAGCCAAGGAAAAGGGAGGAAGTCCAGTCGACTGACCCAGGGTCGGCTGATCCTTGTAGTAGAACCAAGTCGACTGCCAGCCCCGGACCGAGTCGGGAAGGATCATGGCTGGGAAAGTACTCTTGCTCCTCATCTGGATCCCCAGACCCCCGCACATTTGGATCACTTGTGTCTTCTAGTCCTCGACTTGGCCTTTTTGACCGACTGAGAGCGGCAAGTCAAGATGTGTTTGAAAAGCCCCCAGTGCGGTCGACAGCCCAAGAAGTTTTCACACATCGACACGAAAGCAGCCAGATGGACTATGGTGTTAGGAGTGAAATGGTGGAGCTGAGCCCCAAAGAAGTTCAAAAAACCCCGGAAGATAGGATGGGGAGGCAGTGAGAATCCTCAATCTACGTGGGTGGCGAGGAAAACGCACTCACCCTCCCTTGGCTGCGGCTCGGTCTTGTCCCCCGGGAGCTGAGCCGACTTGTGAGGGATCAGTCCCCCCTCCACTAGGTCGTCGAGGTCGTCTTGGGTGATTGCCGAGCGGATCCAGTCACCCTCGATCCAGCCCGCCGGCAGGACAGATCTCGACAAGGACCCGCCCCGGCTGGTCCGCTTGCCCTTCGCCTTCGCGGTCGCTTTCTTCGCACGTTCTAGCGCTGCCGTCTTCTCCTTCCCCATGGCGACGGGTCGAGCTCGAGCAAAGGTCCGGCGACGAGGATGAAACCGAGCGTGGCGGAGAGATCAGGAGGAGAAGAAGAGAGAACGGGAGCGCATGGGGCAGAGGCCTGGTTCGGGCCCTTTTATATGGTCGCTCCCCGAGTGACTGACTGGTGGACCCAGACGATCTAAACAAATGCCGCAACAGTCGCGCGTGCAGTACGTGGTGAAAAAGGTGGCGCGAGGATCGAGGAGACTTGCCTAATCCGTCCTGATAACCTCGGTTCCGCCCGTTTGGCGCACTTCCCAAAATTCGAATCCCGCGAGATCCGTGGAGAGCAGAACAACATGTCAGTCTAAAGACAAACATCCTCTACATCATCATTCGGAATTCTACCATGAAAGTTCACTCGACAAAAACCAAGAATGGATCAAGGCGACTGAGAAAGGAGTCGACGTCGTCACCTCAACTCATTGTTCCAGAACAAGATATACACATAGCACAAAGAATGGGTCGGAAGTGTTCCCAACTCCTTCCTCACTCAAACCCCGATCCATTCGGGGGCTAATGATGAAGCTATGTACCTAGGGTAGGGTCATGGATCTGTCCAACATACCCTCCCCAAGGACATCTCTATACAGAATCAGAAGCAGCCGAAGAGAAACCATCATCCACTCGACCATGGAGATGTGCTCACTCGACCACCTTGAAGACACTCGACCACCAGAAGATGAGAAACCCTCCACTCTACAATGGTCAGGACTTAAACCATAGCATTATGGGCATTTATAATACTTTACTGTAGACGTTACCAGTAACGCCCCTGCTTTATGAGCATTGAACCTTGTGTAACAAAGGGGAGCCGGGGTCCTGGCGCACTCTATATAAGCCACCCCCCTCCTCTGGGACAAGGGTTCGCACTTTCTGTAATTCACACACATATATTCAGTCGACTGCCTCTGCGCTCCGAGACGTAGGGCTGTTACTTCCTCCGAGAAGGGCCTGAACTCATAAACTCGTGTGTACAACTCCTCCATAGCTAGGATCTTGTATCTACATTCCTACCCCCCTATTCTACTGTCAGTCTTAGGACCACGACACTACGTTCCCCAACAGTGGCATCAGAGCCAGGTTTTATGCGTTGATGTTATATGCACGAGTAGAACACAAGTGAGTTGTGGGCGATACAAGTCATACTGCTTACCAGCATGTCATACTTTGGTTTGGCGGTATTGTTGGATGAAGCGGCCCGGACCGACATTACACGTACGCTTACACGAGACTGGTTCTACCGACGTGCTTTGCACACAGGTGGCTGGTGGGTGTCAGTTTCTCCAACTTTAGTTGAACCGAGTGTGGCTACGCCCGGTCCTTACGAAGGTTAAAACAGCACCAACTTGACAAACTATCGTTGTGGTTTTGATGTGTAGGTAAGAACGGTTCTTGCTAAGCCCGTAGCAGCCACGTAAAACTTGCAACAACAAAGTAGAGGACGTCTAACTTGTTTTTGCAGGGCATGTTGTGATGTGATATGGTCAAGACATGATGCTATATTTTATTGTATGAGATGATCATGTTTTGTAACCAAGTTATCGGCAACTGGCAGGAGCCATATGGTTGTCGCTTTATTGTATGCAATGCTATCGCCCTGTAATGCTTTACTTTATCACTAAGCGGTAGCGATAGTCGTAGAAGCATAAAATTGGCGAGACGACAACGATGCTACGATGGTGATCAAGGTGTCGTGCCGGTGACGATGGTGATCATGACGGTGCTTCGGAGATGGAGATCACAAGCACAAGATGATGATGGCCATATAATATCACTTATATTGATTGCATGTGATGTTTATCTTTTATGCATCTTATCTTGCTTTGATTGACGGTAGCATTATAAGATGATCTCTCACTAAATTTCAAGATAAAATGTTCTCCCTGAGTATGCACCGTTGCCAAAGTTCGTGGTGCCCAGACACCACGTGATGATCGGGTGTGATAAGCTCTACGTCCATCTACAACGGGTGCAAGCCAGTTTTGCACATGCAGAATACGCAGGTTAAACTTGACGAGCCTAGCATATGCAGATATGGCCTCGGAACACTGAGACCGAAAGGTCGAGCGTGAATCATATAGTAGATATGATCAACATATTGATGTTCACCATTGAAAGCTACTCCATTTCACGTGATGATTGGTTATGGTTTAGTTGATTTGGATCACATGATCACTTAGAAGATTAGAATGATGTCTTTCTAAGTGGGAGTTCTTAAGTAATATGATTAATTGAACTTAAATTTATCATGAACTTAGTACCTGATAGTATCTTGCTTGTCTATGTTTGATTGTAGATAGATGGCCCGTGTTGTTGTTCCATTGAATTTTAATGCATTCCTTGAGAAAGCAAAGTTGAAAGATGATGGTAGCAATTATACGGACTTGTTCCGTAACTTGAGGATTATCCTTGTTGCTGCATAGAAGAATTACGTCCTGGAAGCACCACTGGGTGCCAGGCCTGCTGCTGGAGCAACACCAGATGTTATGAACGTCTGATAGAGCAAAGCTGATGACTACTCGATAGTTCAGTGTGCCATGCTTTAAGGCTTAGATTCGGGACTTCAACGACGTTTTGAACGTCATGGAGCATATCAGATGTTCCAGGAGTTGAAGTTAATATTTCAAGCAAATGCCCGGATTGAGAGATATGAAGTCTCCAATAAGTTCTATAGCTGCAAGATGGAGGAGAATAGTTCTGTCAGTGAACATATACTCAAAATGTATGGGTATCATAATCACTTGACTTAACTGGGAGTTAATCTTCCTATTGATAGTGTCATTGACAGAGTTCTTCAATCACTGCCACCAAGCTACAAGAGCTTCATGATGAACTATAACATGCAAGGGATGGATAAGACGATTCCCGAGCTCTTCGCAATGCTAAAGGCTGCGGAGGTAGAAATCAAGAAGGAGCATCAAGTGTTGATGGTCAAGAAGACCGCCAGTTTCAAGAAAAAGGGAAAAGGGAAGAAGAAGGGGAACTTCAAGAAGAACAGCAAGCAAGTTGCTGCTCAGGAGAAGAAACCCAAATCTGGACCTAAGCCTGAAACTGAGTGCTTCTACTGCAAGCAGATTGGACACTGGAAGCAGAATTGTCCCAAGTATTTGGCGGATAAGAAGGATGGAAAGGTGAACAAAGGTATATGTGATATACATGTTATTGATGTGTACCTTACTAGAGCTCGCAGTAGCACCTGGGTATTTGATACTGGTTCTGTTGCTAATATTTGCAACTCGAAACAGGGACTACGGATTAAGTGAACACTGGCGAAGGACGAGGTGACGATGCGCGTGGGAAATGGTTCCAAAGTCGATGTGATCATAGTCGGCACGCTACCTCTACATCTACCTTCGGGATTAGTATTAGACCTAAATAATTGTTATTTGGTGCCAGCGTTGAGCATGAACATTATATCTGGATCTTGTTTGATGCGAGACGGTTATTCATTTAAATCAGAGAATAATGGTTGTTCTATTTATATGAGTAATATCTTTTATGATCATGCACCCTTGAAGAGTGGTCTATTTTTAATGAATCTCGATAGTAGTGATACACATATTCATAATGTTGAAACCAAAAGATGCAGAGTTGATAATGATAGTGCAACTTATTTGTGGCACTGCCGTTTAGGTCATATCGGTGTAAAGCGCATGAAGAAACTTAATACTGATGGACTTTTGGAATCACTTGATTATGAATCACATGGTACTTGCGAACCGTGCCTCATATGCAAGATGACTAAAACGCCGTTCTCCGGTACTATGGAGAGAGCAACAGATTTGTTGGAAATCATACATACAGATGTATGTGGTCCGATGAATGTTGAGGCTTGTGGCGGATATCGTTATTTTCTCACCTTCACAGATGATTTAAGAAGATATGGGCATATCTACTTAGTGAAGCATAAGTCTGAAACATTTGAAAAGTTCAAAGAATTTTAGAGTGAAGTTGAAAATCATCATAACAAGAAAATAAAGTTTCTACAATCTGATCGTGGAGGAGAATATTTGAGTTACGAGTTTTGTCTACATTTGAAACAATGCGGAATAGTTTCGCAACTCATGCCACCCGGAACACCACAGCGTAATGGTGTGTCCGAACGTCGTAATTATACTTTACTAGATATGGTGCGATCTATGATGTCTCTTACTGATTTACCGCTATCATTTTGGGGTTATGCTTTAGAGACGGCTGCATTCACGTTAAATAGGGCACCATCAAAATCCGTTGAGACAACGCCTTATGAACTGTTGTTTGGCAAGAAACCAAAGTTGTCGTTTCTGAAAGTTTGGGGCTGCGATGCTTATGTGAAAAAACTTCAACCTGATAAGCTCGAACCCAAATCGGAGAAATGTGTCTTCATAGGATACCCAAAGGAGACTGTTGGGTACACCTTCTATCACAGATCCGAAGGCAAGACATTCGTTGCTAAGAATGGATCCTTTCTAGAGAAGGAGTTTCTCTCGAAAGAAGTGAGTGGGAGGAAAGTATAAATTGATGAGGTAACTGTACCTGCTCCCTTATTGGAAAGTAGTACATCATAGAAACCAGTTTCTGTGACACCTACACCAATTAGTGAGGAAGCTAATGATAATGATCATAAAACTTCAGATCAAGTTACTATCGAACCTCGTAGATCAACCAGAGTAAGATCCGCACCAGAGTGGTACGGTAATCCTGTTCTGGAAGTCATGCTACTAGATCATGATGAACCTACGAACTATGAAGAAGCGATGGTGAGCCTAGATTCCGCAAAATGGCTAGAAGCCATGAAATCTGAGATGGGATCCATGTATGAGAACAAAGTGTGGACTTTGGTTGACTTGCCCATTGATCGGCAAGCAATTGAGAATAAATGGATCTTCAAGAAGAAGACTGACACTGATGGTAATGTAACTGTCTACAAAGCTCGACTTGTTGCGAAAGGTTTTTGACAAGTTCAAGGGATTGACTACGGTGAGACCTTCTCACCCGTAGCGATGCTTAAGTCTGTCTGAATCATGTTAGCAATTGCCGCATTTTATGATTATGAAATTTGGCAGATGGATGTCAAAACTGCATTCCTGAATGGATTTTTGGAAGAAGAATTGTATATGATGCAACTGGAAGGTTTTGTCGATCCAAAGGGAGCTAACAAAGTGTGCAAAATCTAGCGATCCATTTATGGACTGGTGCAAGCCTCTCGGAGTTGGAATAAACGCTTTGATAGTGTGATCAAAGCATTTGGTTTTGTACAGACTTTTGGAGAAGCTTGTATTTACAAGAAAGTGAGTGGGAGCTCTGTAGCATTTCTGATATTATATGTGGATGACATATTACTGATTGGAAATGATATAGAATTTCTGGATAGCATAAAGGGATACTTGAATAAGAGTTTTTCAATGAAAGACCTCGGTGAAGCTGCTTACATATTGGGCATTAAGATCTATAGAGATAGATCAAGACGCTTAATTGGACATTCACAAAGCACATACTTTGACAAAGTTTTGAAGAATTTCAAAATGGATCAAGCAAAGAAAGGGTTCTTACCTATGTTACAAGGTGTGAAATTGAGTAAGACTCAATGTCCGACCACCGCAGAAGATAGAGAGAAAATGAAAGATGTTCCCTATGCTTAAGCCATAGGCTCTATCATGTATGCAATGATGTGTACCAGACCTGATGTGTGCCTTGCTATAAGTCTAGCAGGGAGGTACCAAAGTAATCTAGGAGTGGTTCACTGGACAGCGGTCAAGAACATCCTGAAGTACCTGAAAAGGACTAAAGATATGTTTCTCGTATATGGAGGTGACAAAGAGCTCATCGTAAATGGTTACGTTGATGCAAACTTTGACACTGATCCGGACGATTCTAAATCGCAAATCGGATACGTGTTTACGTCGAACGGTGGAGCTGTCAGTTGGTGCAGTTCTAAACAAAGCGTCGTGGTGGGACCTACATGTGAAGCGGAGTACATAGCTGCTTCGGAAGCAGCAAATGAAGGAGTCTAGATGAAGGATTTCATATCCGATCTAGGTGTCATACCTAGTGCATCGGGTCCAATGAAAATATTTTGTGACAATACTGTTGCAATTCCCTTGGCGAAGGAATCCAGATTTCACAAGAGAACCAAGCACATCAAGAGACGCTTCAACTCCATTCGGGATTTAGTCCAAGTGGGAGACATAGAAATTTGCAAGATACATACGGATCTGAATGTTGCAGACCCGCTGACTAACCCTCTTCCACGAGCAAAACATGATCAGCACCAAGGCTCCATGGGTGTTAGAATCATTACTGTGTAATCTAGATTATTGACTCTAGTGCAAGTGGGAGACTAAAGGAAATATACCCTAGAGGCATAATAAAGTTATTATTTATTTCCTTATATCATGATAAATGTTATTATTCATGCTAGAATTGTATTAACCGGAAACATAATACATGTGTGAATACGTAAACAAACAGAGTGTCACTAGTATGCCTCTACTTGACTAGCTCGTTGATCAAAGATGGTTATGTTTCCTAGCCATAGACATGAGTTGTCATTTGATTAACGGGATCACATCATTAGGAGAATGATGTGATTCACTTGACCCATTTCGTTGCTTAGCACTTGATCGTTTAGTTTGTTGCTATTGCTTTCTTCATAACTTATACATGTTCCTATGACTATGAGATTACGCAACTCCAGTTTACCAGAGGAACACTTTGTGTGCTACCAAACGTCACAACATTACTGGGTGATTATAAAGGTGCTCTACAGGTGTCTCCGAAGGTACTTGTTGGGTTGGCGTATTTCGAGATTAGGATTTGCCACTCCGATTGTCGGAGAGGTATCTCTAGGCCCTCTCGGTAATGCACATCACTTAAGCCTTGCAAGCATTGCAACTAATAAGTTAGTTGCGGGATGATGTATTATGGAACGAGTAAAGAGACTTGCCAGTAACGAGATTGAACTAGGTATTGAGATACCGACGATCGAATCTCAGGCAAGTAACATACCGATGACAAAGGGAACAACGTATGTTGTTATGCGGTCTGACCGATAAAGATCTTCATAGAATATGTAGGAGCCAATATGAACATCCAGGTTCCGCTATTGGTTATTGACCGGAGACGTGTCTTGGTCATGTCTACATTGTTCTCGAACCCGTAGGGTCTGCACGCTTAACGTTACGATGACAGTTTCATTATGAGCTTATATATTTTGATGTACCGAAGGTTGTTCGGAGTCCCGGATGTGATCACGGACATGATGACGAGTCTCGAAATGGTCGAGACATGAAGATTGATATATTGGAAGCCAATGTTTGGACATCGGAAGTGTTCCGGGTGAAATCGGCATTTTACCGGAGTACCGGGAGGTTACCGGAACCCCCCGGTAACCTAATGGGCCTTAATGGGCCTAGTGGAGGAAGAGGGGAGGAGGCCAAGGGGCAGCCGCGCGCCCCTCCCCCCAAGTCCGAATTGGACAAGGAGGGGGGCGGCGCCCCCTTTCCTTTCCCCTCTCTCTCTTTCCCCCCAAGTCCTAGTCCAACATGGAAAGGGGGGGATCCTACTCCCGGGAGGAGTAGGACTCCTCCTGGCGCACCCCTTTCCTGGCCGCACCTCCTCCCCCTTGCTCCTTTATATACAGAGGCAGCGGGCACCCCATACACACAACAATTGATCATTAATCTCTTAGCCGTGTGCGGTGCCCCCCTCCACCATAATCCTCGAGAATATTGTAGCGGTGCTTAGGCGAAGCCCTGCGACGGTAGAACATCAAGATCGTCACCATGCCGTCGTGCTGACGGAACTCTTCCCCGACATTCTGCTGGATTGGAGTCCGGGGATCGTCATCGAGCTGAACGTGTCCTAGAACTCGTAGGTGCCGTAGTTTCGGTGCTTGATCGGTCGGGCCGTGAAGACGTACGACTACATCAACCGCGTTGTGCTAACGCTTCCGCTTTCGGTCTACGAGGGTACGTGGACAACACTCTCCCCTCTCGTTGCTATGCATCACCATGATCTTGCGTGTGCGTAGGAAATTTTTTGAAATTACTACGTTCCCCAACAGTTCGCGCTGGTCGCGGAGGAAGTCGATGGGGCCTGCATTCTCAGCCAAATAATAAAAGTCATCATAAATCCCAGTTTCTCTCAAGAACTCATCACAAGGCCATTCGCACGGCCGAACCTCCGAAGTGCGAGGGAGATTGTATTTGGGCTTCTTATTCTTTTCACTTTGCTTATCCTTCGAGCTTCGCCTCGAAGAGCCCCTCAACAATCTCTTCATCATTTTCTTTCTCTAATTTTTTTGAAACTTTTAGTGACTCAAAATAAAAGTGAATCAAACTCAACAAGATTGATAGCAACTACTCCCACAAGTGCCTAGAGACCATATCATGCATTAAAACTACTTTTGACCACATAAATTTGACATGCAAGCTCAAGAATAGGGTCACCTAAGCAGCAAAAAATTGCAATAAATAAAGAACCAGAACAAAAACTAATTGGACCATTGGAGGAGTCACATACCAAAGAACAATCCCCCAAAGCAGTTTTGTGAATGGAGCTTTGAGCAATGAGATCGAAAATGGCATCAAGATGAGCTAGAACTCGGGTTTGTGCTGGTGGATGATTTTTCTGGAGGAAGACAAAGTGTGTGGGTGCAAGAATAAGTGGAGGGGGGCACATGGGGTCCACGAGGCAGGGGCGTGCCCTAGGGGGTGGGCGCGCCCTGGACCCTCGTGGCCAGGTGGTGAGGCACCCTGGTGTGTTCTCAGTGCCAATAATTCTTAAATATTCTACAAAAAAATCATATATAATTTTCAGGACATTTGGAGAACTTTTATTTTCGGGGTATTTTTATTGCAAGGTTAATTCACAAAACAGATAGAAAATACTATTTTTGCTTTATTTAATCTAAATAACAAAAAGTAAAAGGAGGGTCAGAGAGTTGTGCTTTCTAACTTCATCCATCTCATGCTCATCAAAAGGAATCCACTAACAAGGTTGATCAAGTCTTGTTGACAAACTCTTTCTGAATAACATGAAACCGGAGAATTTTCCAATAACACTAAGTTACCACAACGGGGATATGCATGTCCCCAACGATAATAATATCATATTTCTTCTTGATAGTAGGAAGAGGGAATTCAAAACCTCCTATAGTAATCGTTGAAGTTTTTCCAATAGAATTGATACTATAGACTTGAGGTTGTTTCCTCGAAAAGTGTACCGTATTCTCATTACCGTTAACATGAAAAGTGACATTGCCTTTGTTGCAATCAATAACAGCCCCTGCAGTATTCCAAAAGGGTCTACAAAGAATAATAGACATACTATCGTCCTCGGGAATATCAAGAATAACAAAGTCCGTTAAAATAGTAACGTTTGCAACCACAACAGGCACATCCTCACAAATACCGACAGGTATAGCAGTTGATTTATCAGCCATTTGCAAAGATATTTCAGTAGATGTCAACTTATTCAAGTCAAGTCTACAATGTAAAGGGAGAGGCATAACACTAACACCGGCTCCAAGATCACATAAAGCAGTTTTAACATAGTTTCTTTTAATGGAGCATGGTATAGTTGGTACTCCTGGATCTCCTAGTTTCTTAGGTATCCCACCCTTAAAAGTATAATTGGCAAGCATTGTGGAAATTTCAGCTTCCGATATCTTTCTTTTATTTGTAACAATATCTTTCATATACTTAGCATAAGGATTCATTTTAAGCATATCATTCAAACGCATACGCAAAAAGATAGGTCTAATCATTTCAGCAAAGCGCTCAAAATCCTCATCATCCTTTTTCTTGGATGGTTTAGGAGGAAAAGGCATGGGTTTCTGAACCCATGGCTCTCTTTCTTTACTGTGCTTCCTAGTAACAAATTCTCTCTCTTATCATAACATTGATTCTTTGATTATGGGTTATCAAGATCAACATCAGGTTCAATCCCTACATCATTGTTATTGCTAGGTTGAGCATCAACATGAACATCATCATTAATATTATCACTAGGTTCATGTTCATTACCAGATTGTGTTTCAGCATCAGAAATAGAAATATCATTGGGATTCTCGGGTGTGTCAACAACAGGTTCACTAGAAGCATGCAAAGTCCAATCATTTTTCTTTTTATTCTTCTTAGAAGAACTAGGTGCACCAACATTAGTTCTATGAGAATCTTGCTCAATTCTCTTAGGGTGGCCGTCAGGATACAAAGGTTCCTGAGTCATTTTACCCCCTCTAGTCACAACTCTAACAGCATTATCATTTTTCTTATTATTTAATTCATTGGGCAAATCATTCTGAGCTTTAAGTAATTGTTCTACTTGAGTGGTGACCATAGAAGCATGTTTACTAATAAGTTTAAGTTCACCTTTAACTCTAGACTTATAATCACTCAAGTGTTCAATCATATAAGCATTACGTTTCAATTGTCTACTAACATAAGCATTGAAATCTTCTTGTTTAACAATAAAATTATCAAACTCATCTAAGCATTGGCTAGCAGACTTATACCGAGGAATATCACCTTCATCAAACCTATAGAGAGAATTTACCTTTACTGCCTGTGTCGGGTTATCAAGACCATGTATTTCTGCAATAGGTGGTAAATTCTTAACATCTTCAACTTTAATACCTTTTTCTTTCATAGATTTCTTTACCTCTTGCATATCTTCAGGACTGAGAAATAGAATACCCCTTTTCTTCGGAGTTGGTTTAGGAGTTGGTTCAGGAAGTGTCAAATCATTATCATTACTCAACATATTATTCAATAGCAATTCAGCTTGATCAATAGTTCTTTCCCTGAAAACACAACCAACACAACTATCCAGGTGGTCTCTGGATGCATCAGTTAGTCCACTATAAAAGATATCAAGTATTCCATTTTTCTTAAGAGGATGATCAGGCAAAGCATTTAGTAATCGGAGAAGCCTCCCCCAAGCTTGTGGGAGACTCTCTTCTTCAATTTGCACAAAATTATATATTTCCCTTAGGACAGCTTGTTTCTTATGAGCGGGGAAATATTTAGCAGAGAAGTAATAAATCATATCCTGGGGACTACACACACAACCAGGATCAAGGGAATTAAACCATGTTTTAGCATCACCCTTTATTGAGAACGGAAATAACTTAAGGATATAGTAGTAACGAATTTTCTCCTGATTAGTGCACAGGGTGGCTATATCATTTAATTTACTAAGATGTGCCACAACAGTTTTAGATCCATGCCATGAAAAGGATCAGATTCAACCAAATTAATTAACTCAGGATCGACAGAGAAATCATAATCCTTATCAGAAATACAGATAGGTGAAGTAGCAAAAGTAGGGTCATATTTCATTCTAGCATTCAAAGATTTTTCTTTCAGCTTAGCTATCAGTTTCTTAAGATCATATCTATATTTGCAAGCTAAAAGATCTCTAGCAGTTTCTTCATCCATAGCATAACCCTCAGGCACAACAGACAATTCATATCTAGGGGGAGAATCTTCATCATCACTTCCATCAATATTATCAGTTTTAATAATTTCATTCTCTCTAACCCTAGCAAGTTGTTCATCGAGAAATTCACCTAATGGCACGGTACTATCAAGCATAGAAGTATTTTCATCATAAGAATCATGCATAGCAGAAGTGGCATCATCAATAACATGCGACATATCAGAATAAATAGCAGGAGTGGGTGTCGCATGTTTACTCAAAACAGAAGGTGAATCAAGTGCAGAGCTAGATGGCAGTTCCTTACCTCCCCTCGTAGTTGAGGGAAAAATCTTGGTTCTTTCATCTTTCATGTTCTTCATAATGATCAACAGATATAAATCCCAAGTGACTCAAAGAATAGAGCTATGCTCCCTGGAAACGGTGCCAGAAAATAGTCTTGATATAACCCACAAGTATATGGGATCGCAAGAGTTTTTGAGGGTAGAGTATTCAACCCAAATTTATTGATTTGACATAAGGGGAGCCAAAGAATATTCTCAAGTATTAATAGTTGAATTGTCAATTCAACCGCACCTGAAAGACTTAATATCTACAGCAAAGTATTCAGTAGCAAAGTAATATGGAAGAACAGTGGCAAAAGTAACAGTATTGGTTTTGTAGTGATTGTAACAGTGGCAATGGTAAAGTAACTAAGCAAAGATCAATATGTGAAAAGCTCGTAGGCAATGGATCAGTGATGGATAATTATGTCGGATGTGATTCCTCACGCAACAGTTATAACATAGGGTGACACAGAACTAGCTCCGGTTAATCAATGCAATGTAGGCATGTATTCCGAATATAGTCATACGTGCCTATGGAAAAGAACTTGCGTGATATCTTTTGTCCTACCCACCCGTGGCAGCAGGGTCCTATTGGAAACTAAGGGATATTAAGGCCTCCTTTTAATAGAGTACCGGAACAAAGCATTAACACTTAGTGAATATATGAACTCCTCAAACTATAGTCATCACCGAGAGTGGTCCCGATTATTGTCAATTCGGGGTTACCGGATCATAACACATAGTAGGTGACTATTGACTTGCAAAATAGGATCAGGAACTCACATATATTCATGGAAACATAATAGGTTCAGATCTGAAATCATGGCACTCGGGCCCTAGTGACAAGCATTAAGCATAGCAAAGTCATAGCAACATCAATTTTAGAACATAATGGATACTAGGGATCAAACCCTAACAAAACTAACTCGATTACATGATAAATCTCATCCAACCCATCACCGTCCAGCAAGCCTACGATGGAATTACTCACGCACGGCGGTGAGCATCGTGAAATTGGTGATGGAGGAAGGTTGATGATGACGACGGCGATGGAATCCCCTCTCCAGAGCCCTGAACAGACTCTAGATCAGCCCTCCCGAGAGAGATTAGGGCTTGGCAGCGTGTCCGTATCGTAAAACACGATGAATCCTTCTCTCTGATTTTTTCCCCAAACATGAATATATAGAGTTGGAGTTCAGGTCGGTGGAGCCTCAGGGGGCCCACGAGACAGGGGCGCCCTTGGGGGTGAGCGCGCCCCCACCCTCGTGGACAGGTTGTGGGCCCCCTGGTGTTGATTCTTTCGCCGGTATTTTTTATAAATTCCAAAAATATTCTCCGTGAAGTTTCAGGTCATTCCGAGAACTTTTATTTCTGTACAAAAATAACACCATGGCAACTCTGCTGAATACTGCGTCAGTCCGGGTTAGTTCCATTCAAATCATGCAAGTTAGAGTCCAAAACAAGGTAAAAAGTGTTTGGAAAAGTAGATACGATGGAGACGTATCAGTGCCATTAGAAAATTATTTGGCACCGCTTCAGCAGTTTGTGCAGCCAACTCTGGTCCACACATCCGAGCAGCCAAGCAGTAAAACAGTAAATCTGTATGGCATGAAGGAACTGGGTATCGGAGCAACTACGTGCTCCGGAGTTCGGGTCCCTGATTTTTTTCTGCTGCATCGGCTCGCCAGTGCATGGCACCGGTGCAAGATGTAGCAACAGTTGTCTTTACCCCAGTTTTGGCATACATAGTGGACGACCTTAGTGCTATTAGTTCTATGTTACTAAATTTGTGCATGTACACACCTGTTAGTATCAATTTGCTGTCATCCAAACATTGTCGCTATGCTATAGTAGTTATATTTACCTTCCTCATAAAATGTTCAATTTGTTATTTATTGTACATGAGTAAGAACTTGTAGCGTTGTTGTAGTTAATTATAGCTTCTGATGTTCCAGAATTTTGTTGTTGTCTCAGTAGAAATTAATTCATTTGCACATTGATCTTTTTGAGAAGATATGTCATAATTAACATGTTTCTTCAGTTTTTCAAAATAAGCATTTGTGATTTTCTATGTTGCTATAAACCCATTTCCCCTACAATTGTTACTGATCTAGTTTTAAATATTATAGGCTGAACGGAAGTGTTCTTACTTGGAGTGGGTTGATCAAGAGAGGCCACAATCTTTGAAGATGTGCCTAGCAAAGCTCTAGAGCAGGTATGAGGAAGAGAACACACGTAGGCTTAGAGAAAGTGTTGTCGACGCTGAAGAATATTTGAAGATGCGGGGTAAAAAGAGGAAGGTGGAGAATGAGCTCAGATTTTTTAAATCAGACTTTGTTAAGATGGTGTTGGCGAAGGAGGGGGCACGTTCCCAGATGGCCAGTGCAAAATAGGTTCTTACTAAACTGAAAGCAGAGGTGGATAAGACGAGCCTGGATGATCTCGATTAGGGAATTGAATATATTGTTCTACTATTGTTATTATGAAGTTGAACTAGCTATATGTTGTACTATGATGTTTTCATGTAGCTATCGTACTGTGATGTTATAATATATTTATGTGCCTTATATGAAATTGGCAAACAACTATTCAATATGAAATGTGAATTTGCGTAATACTGGAATTATTAATTGTAAACTAATAAACCTGCTAAATGTGTCATGGAACTTTGCAAACGGTTCTAGCAGTTAAAGCGCATGTGATGGATAGCCCAATGCCACATAGTTTTCTTCATCAAATCGTGTGTGATGTAGTTGATAAAAGCAAACAGTTACCAAGGCAGAGCGTGTGTGATAGTTACACCTTTCACACACGATCCTACACATAAAACTGTGTGGGATGTACATATGAACACAAACGTTTTCCCTGGATTGACTGTGTGGGATGTACATAAGAACGGAAACGTATTCCTTGGATTGACTGTGTGTGATATACATACCTATGGAAATGTTTTTCTAGGATTCACCATGTGGGATGTACATACCTATGGAAATGTTTTTATGAGATTCACCATGTGGGATATACATACCTACGGAAACGTTTTTTTGGGATTCACCGTGTGGAATGTACATACCTACGAAAATGTTTTTCTGGGATTCACCGTGTGGGACGTACATACCTACGAAAATGATTGGGTTTCGATGCCTCGCCTGATCGCACACGAGCTCATTTGGTGTCCTAGGAGGGCCTATCCGCGATGATTTCGGGGTCGTGTGGGAAGGACCCCCTATCGCCCACACTCACTTGGCGACGGTTCCAAATGCCGTCGCAGAAAGGGGTTAAAAATCCTTTGTTAAGCACCGACGCGTACTAGTTTATATCTACTTAATGAAACACAAGTCTGAAACATTTGAAAAGTTCAAAGAATTTTAGAGTGAAGTGGAGAATCATCATAACAAGAAAATAAAGTTTCTACGATCTGATCATGGAGGCAAATATTTGATTTACGAGTTTGGCCTTCATTTAAAACAATGTGGAATAGTTTCACAACTCACAATATGTGGAACACCACAGCGTGATGGTGTCTCCGAACATCGTAACCGTACTTTATTGGATATGGTGCATTCTATGATGTCTCTTACCGATTTTCCTTTATCATTTTGGAGTTATGCATTAGAGACAGCTGCATTCACGTTAAATAGGGCACCGTCTAAATCCGTTGAGACGACACCGTATGAACTATGGTTTGGCAAGAAACCTAAGATGTCATTTCTTAAAGTTTGGGTTGGATGCTTATGTGAAAAAGCTTCAGCCTGATAAGCTCGAACCCAAATCGAAGAAGTGCGTCTTCATAGGATACCCAAAAGAAATTGTTGGGTACACCTTCTACCATAGATCCAAAGTCAAGATCTTTGTTTCTAAGAATGGATCCTTTCTAGAGAAGGAGTTTCTCTCGAAAGAAGTAAGTGGGGGGGAAAGTAGAACTTAATGAGGTAATTGTACCTTCTCTCGAATTGGAAAGTAGCTCATCAGAGAAATTTGTTCCCGTGATGCCTACACCAACTAGATAGGAAGCTAATGATGATGATCATGAAAACTCAGATCAAGTTACTACAAGACCTCGTAGGTCGAATAGAGCACATTTCGCACCAGAGTAGTACGGTAACCCTGCTCTAGAAGTCATGTTACTAGACCCATGACGAACCTACTAACTATGAAGAAGCGATGACGAGCCCAGATTCCGATAAATGGCTTGAGGCCATGAAATCTGAAATAGGAGCCATCTATGAGAACAAAGTATGGACTTTGGTTAACTTCCCAATTATCGGTGAGCCATAGAGAATAAATGGATCTTTAAGAAGAAGACTGATGTTGATGGTAATATTACTGTCTACAAAGCTTGACTTGTCATGAAAGGTTTTCGACAAGTTCAAGGGGTTGACTACGATGAGACTTCCTCACCCGTAGCGATGCTTAAGTCTGTCCGAATCACGTTAGCAATTGCCTCATTTTATGATTATGAAATCTGGCAAATGGACGTCAAAACTGCATTCCATAATGGATTTCTTAAAGAAGAGTTGTTTATGATGAAACCAGAAGGTTTTGTCGATCCTAAAGGTGCTAACAAAGTGTGCAAGATCCAGCGATCCGTCTATGGACTGGTGCAAGCATCTCGGAGTTGGAATATACGCTTTGATGAGGTGATCAAAGCATATGGTTTTATACAGACTTTCGGAGAAGCCTGTCTTTACAAGAAAGCGAGTGGGAGCTCTATAGCATTTCTAATATTATATGTGGATGACATATTGTTGATTGGAAATAATATAGAATTTCTGGATAGCATAAAAGGATACTTGAATTATAGTTTTTCAATGAAAGACCTCGGTGAAGCTGCTTATATATTAGAGATAGATCAAGACACTTAATAGGACTTTCACAAAGCACATACCTTGTTAAGGATTTGAAGAAGTTCAAAATGGATCAGTCAAAGAAAGGATTCTTGCCTGTGTTACAAAGTGTGAACTTGAGTCAGACTCAATGCCCGACCACTACAGAAGATAGAGAGAAAATGAAAGTCATTCCCTATGCCTCAGCCATAGGTTCTATCATGTATGCTATGATGTGTACCAGACCTGATGTGTGCCTTGCTATAAGTTTAGCAGGGAGGTACCAAAGTAATCCAGGAGTGGATCACTGGACAGCGGTCAAGAACACCCTGAAGTACCTAAAAAGGACTAAGGATATGTTTCTCGTTTATGGAGGTGATAAAGAGCTCGCCGTAAATGGTTACGTCGATGCCAGCTTTGACACTAACCCGGATGACTCTAAGTCACAAACCGAATATATATTTATTTTGAATGGTGGAGCTGTCAGTTGGTGTAGTTCTAAGCAGAGCATCGTGGCGGGATCTACGTGTGAAGCGGAGTACATAGCTGCTTCGGAAGCAGCAAATGAAGGAGTCTGGATGAAGGAGTTCATATCTGATCTAGCTGTAATACATAGTGCATCGGTTCCAATGAAAATCTTTTGTGACAATACTGGAGCAATTGCCTTAGTGAAGGAATCCATATTTCACAAAAGAACCAAACACATCAAGAGACAGTTCAACTCCATCCGTGATCAAGTCAAGGAGGGAGAAATAGAGATTTGCAAAATACATGTGGAAAACCCGTTGACTAAGCCTCTTCTACGAGCAAAACATGATCAGCACCAAGACGGTGTTAGAATCATTACAATGTAATCTAGATTATTGACTCTAGTGCAAGTGGGAGACTGAAGGAAATATGCCCTCGGGGCAATAATAATGTTGTTATTTTATATTTCCTTATATCATGATAAATGTTTATTATTCATTCTATAATTTTATTAACCAGAAACTTGATACATGTGTGGATACATAGACAAAACATCGTGTCCCTACTAAGCCTCTACTAGACTAGCTCGTTAATCAAAGATGGTTAAGTTTCCTAACCATTAGGCGAATGATGTGATGGACAAGACCCATTCGTTAGCTTAGCATATTGATCATTTAGTTTCATTGCTATTGCTTTCTTCATGTCATATACATATTCCTTTGACTATGAGATTATGCAACTCCGGGACACCGGAGGATTGCCTTGTGTGCTATCAAACGTTACAACGTAACTGGGTGATTATAAAGATGCTCTACAGGTATCTCTATAAAACATCACAATGTAACTGGGTGATTATAAAGATGCTCTACAAGCATCTCCGAAGGTGTTTGTTGGGTTGGCATAGATCGAGATTAGGATTTGTCACTCTGAGAATCGGAGAGGTATCTCTGGGCCCTCTCGGTAATGGACATCATAAGAAGCCTTGCAAGCAAAGTGAATAATGAGTTGGTTACGGGATGATGTATTACGGAACAAGTAAAGAGACTTGTTGGTAACGAGATTGAACTAGGTATGAAGATACCGACGATCGAATCTCGGGCAAGTAACATACCGATGGACAAAAGGAAGAATGTATGTTGTCATAATGGTTCGACCAATAAAGATCTTCCTAGAATTTGTTGGAGCCAATATGAGCATCCAGGTTCTACTATTGGCTATTGACCGGAGAGGTGTCTCGGTCATGTCTACATAGTTCTCGAACCCATAGGGTCCGCACGCTTAACATTCAATGACGATTTTGTATTATATGAGTTATGTGTTTTCGTGACTGAATGTTGTTCGGAGTCCCGGATGAGATCACGGACATGACGAGGAGTGTCAAAATGGTCGAGAGGTAAAGATTGATATATAGGACAATTGTATTCAGACACCAGAAGTGTTCCGGGGGTACCGGGTGCATATCGGGTCACCGGATAGGGGTTTTGGGCACCCGCGGCAAAGATATGGGCCTAATGGGCCAAGAGGGGAAACGCAGTAGCCAACAGGGGCTGTTGCGCCCTCCATATGGGCCGCACCAGAGGGGAAAGTAAAGGAGGAAATAGAGAAGGAAGGGGTGGGATTCGGCCTCCCCCTTCCTTCCCTCCTCCCTCCTCTTTCCTTCCCCCTCCGGTGAAAAACAAAAGGGGGGCGAATTGGGGAGGAACCTCAAGTAGGATTCGGCCTACTTGGGGCGCCGCCCTTTGCTACTCCCTCTCCCTCCCACCTATATATATGAGGGGGAGGTGCCTAGAACACATCAACTTCTGTTGGCCGTGTGCGACGCCTCCCTCCAAAGATTACACCCTCGGTCATATTCTCGCAGTGCTTAGGCGAAGCCCTGCGTGGATCATATCACCATCACCGTCACCATGCCATCATGCTGACGGAACTCATCTACTTCCTCGACACTTTGCTGGATCAAGAGTTCAAGGGACGTCATCGAGCTGAACGTGTGCAGAACTCAGAGGTGTCGTACGTTCGGTGCTTGATCAGTCGGAACGAGAAAAAGTTCAACTACATCAACCGCATTGTCAAACGCTTCCGCTTTCGGTCTACGAGGGTACGTAGACACACTCTCCCCTTCTCGTTGCTATGCATCTCCTAGATAGATCTTGCGTGAGCTTAGTAAAATTTTTGAAATTGCATGCTATGTTTCCCAACAAAAGGCCCGTGGACACGGGTGAGGGAGTCTTGGACTAAGGGGTCCTCGGGTGTCCAGCCTGTTATCTATGGGCTGGATTGATGGGTTGTGAAGATATGAAGACTGAAGACTGTACCCGTGTCCGGATAAGACTCTCCTTGGTGTGGAAGGCAAGCTTGGCGAACAACTATGAAGATTCCATCTTATGTAACCGACTCTATGTAACCCTAGATCCCCTCCGTGTCTATATAAACCGGAGGGTGTAGTCCGGAAAGGATATACTCAATACCATAGTCAAACAGCCTAGACTGGTAGGGTTTAGCCATTATGATCTCGTGGTAGATTAACTCTTGTAATACTCATATTCATCAAGATCAATCAAGCAGGAAGTAGGGTATTACCTCCATAGAGAGGGCCCGAACCTGGGTAAACATCGTGTCCCCTGGCTCCTGTTACCATCAGCCTTAGACGCACAGTTCAGGACCCCCACCCTGAGATCCGCCGGTTTTGACACCGACATTGGTGCTTTCATTGAGAGTTCCTACCTTCTGTCACTGAAAGGTTCGATGGCCCCTTCAATCATCAATAATGACGTTGTTTGGGGAGAAACTTTCCTCCTCGGGCAGATCTTCGTGTTCGGCAGCTTCAAACTGCAGGCCAACTTGTTTGGCCATCTGGAGCAGATCGAAAGCTATGCCCCTGGCCATCAGGTCAGATTCAGGAGCTTGAACTACGTCGCGGACATCCGTGGAGACATAATCTTCGCCGGATTCGATACCGTGGTAGCCGCTCCCGGTCACCCCGATGATCATGACATAATCTGTCATCGGGCCGCATCCAGGAGATCGCTCTTGTAACCGCCCTGGCCCTAGAGCCGGAACAGGCCGTGCCATACAAAGGCGGGAGAATTAACCCCACCACGGAGGCCGCAGATTCCACGGCGTTAGAGCCACACATGGACCTGGTCTCACACGATGCCCATGCCACCGGAACGCCGGACTCGTTTCCGGCCGTAGGTTCCGAACCGCGCGAGCCCGCGGATGCCGAGCTTGATCGTTTATCGATCTTCAAATTCAGCACCGCAGACATCTTCCAACACTCGCCTTTGGGAGATGTGCTAAACTCATTTAAAAAACATGTCCTTGGCGGATGACTCTTAGCCGAACTATATCCGGCTCGAACTAGGGGATGACGATGGAGAATTTTACTTCCCACCTGCCACTCACTTTATAGCCACAATCGAGGATTTAACCGACAAACTTGATTACGACTTCGAGGACATCAATGGTATGGACGATGATGCCGAAGAAGAAGAGGCCTAGAACCCGCCGTTCACCGGACGTTGGACGGCCACTTCCTCGTACAACGTATACATGGTGGATCCACCAAAGGAGAATAGCAGCGACGACAAGGAAGACCCAGTTGAGATAAACCTTCTGAAATACAGTCCAAGCGGCGGCGCTCTAAGTCGCGCCGCAGTAAAGACATCAACACCGGCACAGGAGAAGATGACACTCCGGAAGGTGCCGAATACAACGAAGACCCTATTGATAAAGCAAAAAAACAAGATGAACGGGAAGATGAGCAGGTTAGCCCTATTAAACAGGTCACGCACGAAGATTCGGAGGACGATAATTACCTTCCGCTCTCCGAAGATGAGGTGAGCCTCGGCACCGAAGATTTCATCGTGCCTGAGGAACCTCTTGAGCAGGAGCGCTTCAAGCGCCAGCTAATAGCCACGGCAAGGAGCCTGAAAAAGAAGCAGCAGCAGCTTCAAGCTCACCAAGATCTGCTCAACGATAGATGGACTGATGTCCAAGCAGCCAAAGAATACAGCCTCAAGCGCCCAACCAAAAGCTACCCAAAGTGCAAATTGCTACCTCAATTCGACGAGGAGGCGCCGGAGCACATACCACCATCGCATAATACGGCCGACCGACCACCACGTGGTCAGGACAAAACAGCAATTCATGCCGAACATTAGCCCGCCCCGCCTCATCACTCAGGCAGAGGTAAATTAGCCCATGGCCATACATATGACCTCCGGCAGAACCTGAACAATAAAGCAGGACATACAAGATCAATCTATGGATCGCGAGGATGCGCCTCGACACATGACCATGGCCACCTATTCGGACGTGACAAACCCAGTCATGCGGGGGCCGAACACCGCAGATGGACTCTATCAGAGCCGCATCACGATACAGCCTGATATAGAGGCCGCACACACCCTCATTGCTTCATTGATGAGGTCCTGGATCACGAATTCCCCGAAGGATTCAAGCCCGTGAACATAGAATCATACGATGGAACCACGGACCCCGTGGTGTGTATCGAGGACTTCATTCTCCACATCCATATGGCCTGCGGAGATGGCATCCATGCCATAAAATACCTCCCTCTAAAACTCAAAGGGCCAGCTCGGCATTGGCTAAACAGTCTGCCTGAAAATTCCATTGGCAGCTGGGAGGACTTGGAGGAGGTTTTCCTCAATAACTTCCAAGGTACATATGTTCGACCTCCGGACGCTGATGACTTAAGCCATATAGTTCAACAACCCAGAGAGTCCGCCAGGAAATTCTGGACAAGGTTCTTAACTAAAAATAACCAAATTGTCGATTGTCCGGACGCCGAAGCTCTAGCATCTTTTAAGCATAGCATCCGCGACGAATGGCTCACTCACCACCTCGGCCAAGAAAATCCAAAATCCATGGCAGCCCTCACGGCACTCATGACCCACTTTTGTGCGGGCGAGGAAAATTGGTTGGCCCATAGAAAAACAATGCAAGTGATGCCGGCACCCCTGAAGTTAAAATCAACAAAGACAAATCTCGACGCAATAGATACAAGCGCCAAAACAACAGTGACAACATCGAGGATATGGCGGTCAACACTGGATTGAGTGGCTCTAAGTCTGGTCAGTGGAAGAAGCCGTTCCAAAAGAACAATTTGGGCCCATACAGCTTGGACCGCATACTAGATCGTCCATGCCAGATTCACGGCACCCCCGACAAGCCTCTTAATCATACAAATAGAGAGTGTTGGGTTTTCAAACAGGCCGGCAAATTAAACGCCAAGAACAGGGAAAAGGGATCGCAAAGAGAGGACGATGACGAAGAGCCACGGCAACCGAACACAGGGGGACAGAAGAAGTTTCCCCCTCAGGTCAAAACGGGGAACATGATATATGCTACCCACATCCCCAGGAGGGAGCGCAAGCGTGCGCTCAGGGACGTCTACGTGATAGAGCCATTCGCCCCAAAATTCAATCCATGGTTGTCATGCCCATTCACCTTTGATCGTCGGGATCACCCGACCAGCATCCGTCACGGAGGCTCAGCCGCACTGGTCTTAGACCCAATAATTGATGGGTTCCACCTGACTCGTGTCCTTATGGACGGCGGTAGTGTAACACCCACAATGCGGTTGTATCTCCCACATGTCGGGGCACGACTTAGAGGCATAGCCGCATGGTAGGCATGTCGCAACGGGGGTAACTTTACACATCCCATGTACTGAATATGAAAGGGATAAAGAGTCGGCTTACAATCGCCACTTCACACAATACATAAATAGGCATACATCATCCAAGGTACAATCAAAGGTCCGACTACGGAACCAAAATAAAATAAGACAACCCCAAATGCTAGATCCCCAATCGTCCCAACTGGGCTCCACTACTGATCAACATGAAACGAAACAACACAACAATCGAGCTCCCACTTGAGCTCAGTTGTGTCATCTACACTGGTATCATCGGCACCTGCAACTGTTTGGAAGTATGTGTGAGTCACGAGGACTCAGCAATCTCACACTCGTGAGATCAAGACTATTTAAGCTTATGGGTAGGAAAGGGTAGTGAGGTGGAGCTACAGCAAGCACTAAGCATATATGGTGGCTAACTTACGCAAATAAGAGCGAGAAGAGAAGCAACGCAACGGTCATGAACTAGAAGTGATCAAGAAGTGATCCTGAATCTACTTACGTTCAAGCATAACACAAGAACCGTGTTCACTTCCCGGACTCCGCCGGAAAGAGACCATCGTGGCTACACACGCGGTTGATGCATTTTAATTAAGTCAAGTGTCAAGTTCTCTACAACCGGACATTAACAAATTCCGATCTGCCACATAACCATGGGCACAGCTTTCGAAAGTTCAAACCTGCAGGGTGTCCCAACTTAGCCCATCACAAGCTCTCATGGTCAATGAAGGATATTCCTTCTCCCGGGAAGACCCGATCAGTCTCGGAATCCCGGATACAAGACATTTCGACAATGGTAAAAGAAGACCAGCAAGACCGCACGATGCGCCGACATCCGGATAGGAGCTGCACATATCTCGTTCTCAGGGCAACACCGGATAAGCTAATCGTACAGCTACCAACATAACCCAAGTTGCCAAGGGACGGTCCTGCACGGTGCCCTGGTTCAGACCAACACTTAGAGAAGCACTGGCCTGGGGGGTTAAATAAAGATGACCCTCGAGAGCGCGACTCCCAAGGGAAAGTAGGTGGTGGTGAGGCCAATGTAAAACCAAGGTTGGGCCATGCTGGAGGAGTTTTATTCAAAGCAAACTGTCAAGGGGTTCCCATAACACCCAACCACGTAAGGGACGCAAAATCAAGGAACATAACACCGGTATGACAGAAACTAGGGCGACAAGAGTGGAACAAAACACCAGGCATAAGGCCGAGCCTTCCACCATTTACCAAGTATATAGATGCATTAATATAAATAAGAGATATTGTGATATCCCAACATATCCATGTTCCAAACATGGAACAAACTTCAGCTTCACCTGCAACTAGCAACACTATAAGAGGGGCTGAGCAAAGTGGTAACATAGCCAAACAACGGTTTGCTAGGAAAGGAGGGTTAGAGGCTTGACATGGAAATATGGGAGGCATGATATACCAGGTGGTAGGTATCACGGCATAGTGATAGATCGAGCAACTAGCAAGCAAAGATAGAAGTGATTTCGAGGGTATGGTCATCTTGCCTGAGATCCCGCAAGAAAGAAGAATGAGTCCATGAAGAAGACAAATGGACATAGTCGAATGAATCCTCACAACTCAGGAATGGAATGGAAGCCAACGAGAGAAGCAACCCGGAAAGAAGCAAACAACATAGTAAACAACCACCGCATAAACATGGTATGATGCACAACCAAGTATGATGCATGTTCGGTTTAATGAGGCATGGCATGGCAAAGTGCACAAACAATACTACAAATTATGTGGAGCTCAATATGCAACGAGTTGCATATTGACGGAACACCACATTCAAGTTATTTAGTTCGATCTCGTTTATGTACCCAAGAATATTAAATGTTGATTAGCATGGCAAGGGGTGAAGCATAAGTAAACTACACATCTAGGAAAGTTTAAATGAGGCCGGAACAACAAGCAACAAGTTCGGAAAAACCTCATGTGCAATATTTTAGGTTTGGTACTGTTCTACCCTAAACCATATTTTAGATTTCTTTAACATGCAAAGTAAAGTCACCACGTTAAACTAGGCATTTTTCCACCCTATTTACTTATAAAGTTTATTGAAAATCGAGCTATGGTTAATTAGTTATGAAATAAATCATTTTAACATGGCATTTGAGCAAATTTAATCAAACAACAATTTAAACATTTTAAACATGCATGAAAGTTGGATATTATGAATCTAGGCACAAATCTAAGCATTTTTCATATTTGACGTTTTTACAAAAGATGCATGGTTGGTGAGTTCTTAAATGCATGTTGCTTGAGGGGTTTTCTGCAAAACAGTTAAATTCTGGATAAAAGGAAATTCGTTCTGTGAAAAAAACATGAATGGGGCCAAAACTGGCTAGGACACAATAGAGCAGAGGGGCTGGAAGGGCTGCTCACACATGGGCCAAGCCTAGCTGGAGAGGAGGCAAGGCGCGGTCCACGCGGGTGAGGAAGGTGCGGTCAACGCCTGCGTGGCTAGGCCAGTTTGTTTAAAGCAGGGGCCATGGCTGCCTTGTTTGTTGTTGCCAGCAAGGTAGATGGCCGGCGCAGGCTCGCGGGCATGGGGGAAGGCACGGCTCCGGCGGGCAGGGGCAAGAGACGGCACGACAGAGCAGCGCCGATCCGGAGCTCGGACTGGTTGAAGGCGAGTTCTGAAGGGCGGCGTCCATGCGTCGGGCGACGCTCTCCTCGTTCCCGGCGACAAGGCTCGCGGTGGAGGCGGTTAGAGGAGACCGGCAAGGGAGGCACTCGGAGGAGGTCGAGGGTGGCTTGAGGCCACGGCGGCAGCGGCGCCGGTCGTTGGGCGATGAGGGCCTCAGACAGCTTCACGATCCACTCAGGATCAAGGGGAGAAGCGGCAAGCCTCGGGCGCCTGGGGAAGAAGCACGGGCGGCACAGGAGGAGGTCAGGCGCGACGCGAATCACCAAGGGGCCGCCATGGCGGGTCCTTGGGTGGCGGAGGGCGTCGGTAGGAGGTAATCCCCTCCAGATCCAGGGCGGCTTGGGACTTGGCAAGCCCGCACGAGGTGGAACTTGGGAGCGGCGACTCCTGTCCATGGCGTCGGGGCAGAGTTCCTTTGGTTCCTACAGAAGTAGGAGAAGGAGAGAGAGAGAGGGATTGGAGCAGAGGAGGGAGTAGAAGGCATGGGAAGGAGAAGAAGAGGCGCAAGAGGGGCTCGGGTTGGCTGGCGGATGATCCCAAGGTGGGAGGAGGCTGCAGGCTTCGGTGGTTGGCTGTGGGAGGATTTGGATCTGGGAAGAACCCAAGGTGGCAGGAGAGACGAGGTGGAGTGGTGGCACGGTGATGGAATGGATGGGACAACTCCCTAAATTTTAGGGTTGGTCTGTATATATAGCAGACAGAAGGGGTTTTTAGGTGCGTTCGATCGTCATCGGATGGCTCCGGGTAAATTGGGTAGTCAAAAGAAGAAACGAAAGAAGTATTGTGGTATTTCAGGGTTGATCCAGACTCAATTGTTGCGACTGAGGGGGCGGGTTAGGGGGTATCTTGTCCCTCCAGTCAAAACCGGACGGTCATGAAAAATAGGCTAGGGAGTCAAATTAACAAAACGGAGATGTTTTATAGATGTTAAGGGATGATCTGAATCCAACGGTGACGACTGCCCGGGTCGGGTCCGGGACACCTTTCGGACACGCGCGCGAGGAGGGCCGCGGGCTGGCAAGAGAGTTTAAGTTGGGCTTGGCGGTGAGTGGTAGTGTGCTGTGCGGAAAGCCTTGGGCTGAGAGAAGAGAAGAGAGAGACCCGGCGACTGCTTCCGGAGACCGAAAACGTCTGATGATTTGACCGACTATATTGTCGCTATAGTTTAACGGTTGGGCTATCAAACGAGCTCCGAATGCGATGAAACTTGGCAGGCATCCTATTGACAACATAACAACACCGCATGCCAACTTTCAACCCATTCCGAGAACATTTTATGACCACTTATAAAATACTATTTTGGACATGCCGCGGGCGCATGCGAGTGTGTCTGGACTCAGAACGGACAACGGAAAGAACGGGGAGACCGGGACGGATGCAAGTTTTGAAAACATGGTGATGCAATGCACATGATGCCAATGAAAGAAGCAACACGCAAGCGAAAGACAAGGCAACAACATCGAATAACTGGAAGACACCTCGCGCGTCGGTCGCGGGGCATTACAGGTAGCAGCCTCAATCTGCTCTATCAGGATACAGTGCGGAAAATGGGCATTAACCTATCAAGGATCAAGCCTACAAAGACCACCTTTAAAGGAGTCATTCCAAGTGTAGAGGCCCGTTGTACGGGCTCAATCACACTAGAGGTTGTCTTCGGATCTCCGGACAACTTCCGAAGCAAGGAGTTAGTCTTCGATATCGTCCCATTCCGCAGCGGCTATCATGCACTGCTCGGACGAATTGGGTTTGCTCGATTCAATGCAATACCACACGATGCTTATCTCAAGCTCAAGATGCCCGGCCCACGCGGCGTCATAACAGTCAATAGCAATACGGAACGCCCTCTCCATACAGAAGAGAACACAATTGACCTAGCAGCAGAAGTATAAAGCGGCCTTCTCAAGCAGAACCTTAATTCGGCTGCCGAGCCCTCGGACACCCTTAAGAGGGTCCGAACTACTCTGCAGCAAGAGAGCTTGGCTCATCATGAGCTCTACTAGCAATCCGGCCTCCGTCTCAGTCCCATTCAAGCGGTGGCATATGTGTCGTGCGTACATAAGTACGCACTCAAAATTCCATGGGCATCGACGGAGGCATAGCTAGCTTGTGATCCACGGCATCAACCGACATCGGATACACACATACTTTCCCTCTATTTGTTTTTCTTTCAGGTTTTAATCCTACAGGCCCCATCGGGGGGTCTGGTTATCGGTCCTCTTGAAGTATAAATACACCAAGATGGCGAGGAGCGCAGACATACGAGGACTTTTTAGGTGATTCCGTTAACAATAACTCTACCTGTTTTCCAGGACCCACATGCAGCTCTCCCCTGGTTTCGGCATGTTAAATAGCATGTTGCTTATTGCACTACTTGTATCAATGTGCCTTGACGTACTAATTACATTACAATGAAAACAGTTTTTTTACCTTTACGTCTTTTCTGTTTTCTTTCTCTCTTTTCCTTTTTTTCAGTTTCCCTATGGATAACCCCATCAGGTAGCACCCGTACACTTTGGTAAGTTTTGATGTTTGCCAGGGGCTTTATAGCACCCCATATTACGGCAACAAAAGTCCGAACACTTCTTATAAGTATAGTTCGGCACCCCGAATTTAGCATTATATGCATTGGCTCCGAATCATGTCTTTGGTCAATAGTTCGGTTGCCCGGCTCCTGTGCTTGCTACCCTACGTTCCGCTACATTGGCTAGGGTAGTAAAGGGAGAACTACTGTGATTGTGCCCTAGTCTAAACCGGATGAACACCTCAGTAGAGAAAGCCAAAAACTGACTGTCATGGTGCGGCGAGAGCCGGTCAGCTGTTCGGAGGTCTTAAATCGTTGGAGATTTTCCCGCATTACGCGAAGGATCAGTACTTCCTGATCAGACGCTGACAGCACTCTGGTTCGGATACCAGGGGATGCGCGCCTATGTTTTATTATAAAACTCCTATGGCTAAGTGAGGGCGTTCAAGCTGTGTAGTCTGGTTGCCTGGTTCGTTGCGCTAAACAACTACTTCAAAGACCATATAATTGGATCAAGATTGTTTAGATACCATCCCGAACACGCCCGTACTACCTACGTGAGGGCAGAAGCCGACGACTGGCCAACCCTCGGATTTCATACAACACAGCCGCACAGTAGGACACAATCAAAACATAAATTATATTACAAAGCGGATTTGTTGTCATCATACAAGACAAAATACGAGTGTATTCACTCAAAAATAATGTCCTGCCCGCACTGCGTGGCTACAATACGAGACCCCTCTAGGACATCCGCAAAATAGCGCTCGGGGGTACGGTGCTCCTTGCCCTTCGGTGGCCCCTTGGTCAGCTCAATGGCATCCATCTTCGCCCACCACATCTTGCAGCGAGCAAAGGCCATCCGGGCACCTTCAATACAGACCGACCGCTTTACGACCTCAAGCCGCGGGCAGGCACTAACAAGCCGCTTCACAAGCCTGAAGTAGCTGCTGGGTACCGGCGCGGCAGGCCATAGCCGGACTATCAGGTCCCTCATAGCCAGCTCGGCCGCCTTATGTAGCTCGACCAACTGTTTCAGCTGGTCGCTAAAGGATATCGGAGGTTCAGGTCCAAGATATTGAGACCAGAACAGCTTCTCCGTCGAACTCCCTTCCTCGGCTCGATAGAATTCTGCAGCATTGGATACGCTGCGTGGCAAATCCGTAAACGCCCCTGTAGAGCACCAAATTCGGGTAAGTACAAGGAGCGTTCCCTTCACAGACTTGCTTTGCATAATGAAAGCCTTACCTGCCGCAATCATCTTAGCCGCCTGGAGTTCCTGAAGGGCGCTCTGGGCCTTGGCTCGAGCCTCTTGTGCGCTCTGGCGGGCCGTCGCAAGTTTGGACACTTGCGTCTTAGAATCACGCTCCAGGGACTCGTACTTCTTGACGGCATCCTGAAGCTCTTGCTGGACCGCGCTGACCCGGGCCTCGTGCTTTTCGCGTACAGTGTGTTCCTTGGCCGCTTTATCCTCGGCTTCGGCTAATGCCTTCTTGAGGGTCACCACCTCGATCGTGGCCCCTAGCATAGTCCATGACACTTTAGTCAGCCCGAAGTATTCATCCTTCCTAACATACACGCATAGGTTACTGCATACCTTGGCTATCCTCCAGCTACTTCTTCACAAGGCTGAGCTCTTCCTCGGCCCGCTCCAGGCTTCGCTTTAGTTCGGAGACTTCCGCAGTATGAGCGGCAGCAGCCAGCAGCGATGCCTGCTTATTTACATAGACATCATATCTTAGACTCTTGGGAAAATTGTTTTGATCCTCTGTTCGGCTTTTCTTTCTGAACACCGAACAGAGCATCAGGGGCTACTATCTACGATGTGATATGATTTCTACAATTATTATTACCTCAAAGCCTGTTAAAAGGCTAGTGCAGGCTTCGGTCAGCCTCCTTTTGGCAGACTAAACCTTTTTAATCACTGTATTCATGAGGACGCGGTGCTCGTCTAAAATGGAAGCGCCTAGCAGTGCTTCTAGCAGATCATCCGGCGCCTCTGGTTGGACAGAGGTCACCAGCGGAATAGGCACACCCCCTCCTTTCAGGGAAGGCCGTTCACCGGACTCCAGAGCCATGCAGGTCTCCAGAATGATATCCGGCTGAGGGCCGAATGGAACTCGGCCCCCACCATCACTCCCCATGGGGGCTTCTTCCCCCATGTGTCCGGCGGTCGTGGAGTCATCCTTGGACGCCGCCCTGACGATCTCCGGAGCCTCCCCTTGATCAGGAAAGGCCCTTTGGGACACCACCTCGTCATCGCCTTTGGGCGAGGTAGAGTGAGCAGGACGCGACGACATGCTAGCCATCTCCTTTGAGTCTAGCGAGCCCTCTATCGAGGATTGTGGAGAACTGTCGCGGTCCGGACTGCAATAGCATAAATTAAACATATTAATATGGCAAAGGGGAAGGGCCATACATTTGGACGAGCATAAGGTCTTTGGTACTTACGAAGCGGCCCGAGGCTTGGCCCGGGGCATTCGTTACGGACTGCTATCGGCATCCCACGCGGAGTTATCCGCGAGGGATCCCTTCCCCCTCTTGTGTGCCTTCGCCTCCAGGTTCGTGGAGGCCACCCTTTTCTTCCTTCCCCCCTCAGGGGGGAGTTGTCTTCTTCCTCCTCCTCCTCGTCGTCTTCGACGACCAAAGGGTCAGTCTCGTCTTCGGACGACAAGTCCGAAGTGTCCTTTTGACGAAGGCCACTCCTGGTCCCTTTGGCCGCCTTCTTGGTCTTCTTCTCTGGCGCATTATAAGGCACCAGGAACAACATCTTCGTCAGAGTGGGGTCTCTTTGTCTTCGGGTAGCGGGGCTGGACAAATCCGCCCCGCTATGTCGGTCCAGGCCTAAGGAAAAAATTGATAGGAGAGCTTAGACTTCTTTCTCACAATACGCTGGTAAAGATTATGCCTTGAGAGCGTGAAAGAACTTACCGAATTAGCTTGGCGCTTTGAGCTAAGCCCACAATCCTCGATTGTAGGCGGTGGCGTCTCGCCGGCCTTGAAGAGCACTTTCCAGATATCCTCGTGTGTTGTGCCGAAGAGCTCTAGTAGCGTCTGGTGCTTGGCCGAATCGAATTCCCACCCATATGAAGCCCGGCGTTGGCACGGGAGGATCCGGCGGATGAGCATAACCTGGATCACATTGACAAGCTTGATCTTGTTGGATATCATGTTCTGTACGCACGTCTGGAGCCCTGTCAGCTCGCCCAGAGAACCCCAGGTTAGGCCCTTCTCTTGCCAGGAAGTGAGCTGCATCGGAACTCCGGATCGGAATTCGGGGGCCGCCGTCCAGTTGGTGTAACGCGGCTCGGTGATGTAGAACCACCCTGATTGCCACACCTTCACCGTCTCCACAAAAGAACCTTCGAGCCAGGTGACGTTGGGCATCTTACCCAACATAGCTCCTCCGCACTCTGCCTGTTGGCCACTCACCACCTTCGGCTTCACATTGAAGGTCTTCAGCCATAGTCCGAAGTGAGGTGGGATGCGGAGAAAGGCCTCGTACACGACTATAAATGTCGAGATGTTGAGGATAAAATTGGGGAATAGATCATGGAAGTCTAGCCCATAGTAAAACATCAATCCGCGGACAAACGGGTGGAGAGGGAATCCTAGCCCGCGGACAAAATGTGTGAGGAACACATGTCTTCCATGAGGCTCGGGGGTGGGGACGATCTGTCCCTTGGCCAGAAGTCGGTTAACGATCTCCTTGGCCAGGTATCCGGCCTCTCGGAGCTCCTCTATATCTTTCCTCTTAACGGAGGAGGCCATCCACTTGCCGCCGGCTCCGGATCCGGACATGGTTGGGTGTTTGTTTGAATGGGAACAAATGAGGACTTGGGCGTTGGAGCTCAAGAACGGAGAGGCAGGAAGAAAGCGTGGGAGAAGAAAGGGGAATCTTATCTCCTTATAAGGGCGGTGAATATCAAACGCCCCCCATTCGCCTTAAAATTTGCCTGCTCCCAAGGCTGTGTAAACGGTGCAGTTGTGTTACCCACGCCCGTGTTGATGAGGATCCCATAATAAGGGGACACAATCTCTTCTTTGACTAGGCATGCCAATGACAACCGCGTCTCGAAACGTGGGGCGAAAAACGGTTCGAAATTATGACCGGACAGGCGTGAGGTCATATTACTAAAGTTGTCAGCAGATTGGACTCGTGCATTATTATATTCTCTCTGTGGTTGTGTGCAGTGTGTGTTACAGGTTCGGACACGATCAATTCATCTGGAGACTATTTGGGAGTTCGGAAGGAGGAACCCGCCTTGCAATGCCGAAGACAGCACTACGCGTCGAATACCTTGTCATTGAAGCCAGGTTCAGGGGCTACTGAGGGAGTCCTGGACTAAGGGGTCCTCGGGCGTCCGGCCTGTTATCTATGGGCCGGATTGATGGGCTATGAAGATATGAAGACCGAAGACTGTACCCATGTCCGGATAAGACTCTCCTTGGCGTGGAAGGCAAGCTTGGCGAACAACTATGAAGATTCCATCTTATGTAACCTACTCTATGTAACCCTAGATCCCCCGGTGTCTATATAAACCGGCGGGTGTAGTCCGGAAAGGATATACTCAATACCGTAGTCATACAGGCTAGACTGCTAGGGTTTAGCCATTACGATCTCATGGTAGATCAACTCTTGTAATACTCATATTCATGAAGATCAATCAAGCGGGAAGTAGGGTATTACCTCCATAGACAGGGCCCGAACCTGGGTAAACATCGTGTCCCCTGGCTCCTGTTACCATCAACCTTATACGCACAGTTCGGGACCCCCTACCCGAGATCCGGCGTTTTGACACCGACAACGGGGTCCCATGCGCATGGTACAGGTCCGTGGGCACGGGGTGTCTAGAGACTTTTCGGGGGGCCGTGGACATGGGGTTTGGGGCCCGTGGACATGGGGGTGGCAGAAATTTCGCGATTTTGATGTCAAATTCGAAGGGGGGAAAGAAAAATTGGGCTATGGGGATGCAATAGAAGGTAGATCTACTTGATAAACACCAGATCCATGGATTGAAATCAACAAAAACTCACAAGGAACAACAAATCACAAAAATTGGTGTGGCTCTTTTTGTGGGGACTTTCGAAATTGGGCAAGAACAAGCAAAATTAGGCTAGAAAACAAAGAGGGGGCTCCAATTTCGTGATAAACCATGGCTCATGATACCAAGATGTTGTAGGGTGGAACCCTAAGCGGAGATCTTTCACGAATTGGAGGGGAAATTCCCAAGAACAAGAAGAACAGAAGGGGGAAACAAGAGGAACACCCAAGAACAAGCCCAAATCACACATCCACTAGACTCAAATCCACACAAGATCCACAAAGGTACATAAACAACAAGGGGAACATGGATACATGGAAAAGTCATCTCGAATTCAAAGGAGACGAGGTCTTGGAGATCTAGGTAGATCATTCCCTCAAGAGGGTCTTGAATCCCTAGGGATCTTCTCCAAAGGAGGCCTTGAACTCCAATGGAGTGTCTCTCTCTCAAGAGGAAGAATCCCACAAGGGGAGGTACATGAGCTAAGCACTAATGTCTAGATCCATTCTTAGCTAAGTCTAAATGGAGGAGATGAAGGAGTATATATAGTCCTAGGGGATGAAGGGGTAAGCAGGGGTGAAATGGACATGCCATGGGCAAAGCCCGCAGCAACACACACGGGGGCCCCGTGCGCACGGGGTAAGTAGAGCCCGTGCGCACGGGGTCTCCAGAGACCCGACGCATGAGCCCGTGCGCACTAGGTCCGTGAGGCCCATGGACGCTGGGGTCCCGTGGGCATAGTACACGCCCATGCGCACGGGGTCTTTAGGACCGCTAGCTTGGGAGGCCCGTGGGCACGAGGTCGGAGGGGCCCGTGAGCACGGGGTCGCCTGGGAGCTGCCACCTTCTTCTTGGCGCTTCCTTCTCCACTTCCAGGCTTCCCTCTTGGATGGTGTAGATGTTCTCTTCTTCTTGGACTCCTCCTCGATGAATGTGTAGCTCCGCTCACACCTATGTATGCACGAGAGAGGGGTCAAGTAGTATACCATCCTCGAAGGGTACAAGTGGACACGTGTAAAGAAGATGATTCACCTTTGTATGCATGAAGTAGATGTCGCACGTGTCACTTGCCAAATGGACTCTTGACATGGTGATGTCCATAGGATGCTCCGCATCAGCAAATGTCCTTATATACTAGAAGATGGATACCGGACGCTAGCTAGGGGCTCCACTACCCACCAGGGCACGCTAGGGGGGTAGGCATGCCCTGGTGCCTAGTGGGCACCTGGGTGGCCCCCTCTGGTACTTCTTTTCTCCAATAATTTTTATATATTCCAATATAAATCTCCATAAATTTTTAGCTCATTTGAAGATGTGCAGAGTAGGTATCTCTGACATAGCTTTTTCAGGTCCAGAATTCCAGCTGCTGATAATCTCCCTCTTTGTGTAAACCTTGCATATTATGAGAGAAAAGGAATTAGAATTACTCCACAAAGTGTTATATTTATTGAAAACACTATAAATACCAGTAGGAAAACATGATGCAAAATGAACGTATCAATTCCTCCATCACCACTCTCGATGATGACTCTCTTGTGCAACACCTCAAGTATGAACCCTTCGAGGGTGATTCCTCCAAGGTCACCTTGATGGTTACATCGAGTAGGAATCCATCGAGGGTGATTCCTCGGATTTCCCCATTGATGTTATGGACACATGGTTACCTTGACTTTACCTCAGAACCTTGTTGAAGTCGGTCCGGCCCTGAGGGGTACCCGCGAGAGATGTGAAGTCAGGTTGACTGTGAGGGTACCCGCGATATAATTACGTGGCACGATCGAGCAGTCTTAGCCCTTGCCGTAAGTCCGCGAGACAGGGCGACGTGACCACAGATCATGGATCATTGATTGTCTCCGTGTGCTCCCAAGATCGATTGCCTAGGGACAAATCCTTCCTTTGTGTTACAAAAAACTTTCTACTAAATAACTAACTTTTATTATCTCACAAAGTACTCCTAGTTTTATTCTTGCAAAGTAGTTCCAGCATCACACCTACAAAGTACTTCTAGTTTCATAATTGTTCTAAGTAAAGCAAACATTAAGTGTGCGTAGAGTTGTATAGGTGGTCGATAGAACTTGAAGGGAATATAAATTCTACCTTTAGCTCCTCATTGGGTTTAACACTCTTATTTATCAAAAAAGCTAAAATTGATCCTCTATACTTGTGGGTTATCAAGACCTTTTTCTGGCGCCATTGCCGGGGAGAAATAGCGTGGGGTGAACATTCTCATGTGTGCTTGTTTGCTTTATCACTAAGTAGTTTTTATTTTGTGCTCTTGTTTTCTATGTTCAGTTATGGGTAGGAAACACAAAATATCAAAAAATAGGTGTACTCGGTAACCCAATGGTTGAAGAACCATCCAAAATCTATCATATTGCCGAAGCTTTCTACTTGGATCATCTTGGATCCCTATGTGCTCTTGCTGAAAACCCAACTAGCTTAGTTGAGGGGAAATCATTAGATGAGCATGCTAATTTTATGTGACACTGCTTATCTCAAAAAGGGAAACTTTTATGACATCATATTAATACTATGCATTGTTATGCTTGGAATTTATGAGAAATACATGATTTTACTTGTTGTTTTGAAGACCCTAAGAAACACCTTCCTACCAATGTGAAAGTGATAATGGAATCGTATCTTCTTATGCTAGAGGTTTTTATAGTTACTATGATATTGAACAAATTGAAGAATTTGTTTCTTTTAAGGGTGCTTATGAAATTGCTTCTTTGACTGAAAAGTATGATTCTACTCTTTACAAGTCTGAAAAATTTGCCATACTTAAATATTGCTATGAAAATTATTCTTCCAATGCTTATGTTAAAGTATATATTAAGGATGCCTCTGCTGTCCAAGAAGAGATTAATATTTTGCAGGAATCTATGCAAGAAGAAATTGTTGAAACTGTGAGCTCATTAGATGAAAAAGATGAGGAGGAGAGCGAAGAACAAAAGGAAGAAGAGTGGATTGATCACCCGTGCCCACCTTCTAATGAGAGTAACTCTTCAACTCATACACTGAAATATCCCTTTTTTTATGAAAGTGGTGCTTGTTATGCTTCTGGCCGTGATGCCAATATGAATGATGCTTATGGAGATGAACTTGCTATAGTTCCTTATGTTAAAAATGAAATTGGTGCTATTGCACCCACACATGATAGTCCTATTATCTTTTTGAATTCTCCCAACTACACTATATCGGAGAAGTTTGCACTTATTAAGGATTATATTGATGGACGAAACTTTTTGGAGAATTATTTTGGAATATATAAAAATAATGGAACCAAGACCCACTGGAGGGGGGCCAACTGCCCACTAGGAACCAGGGCGCGCCACCCCCCTCTGGCGCACCCTGGTGGGTAGTGGGGCCCACGAGGCTCCACTAGCCCTAATTCCAACACTATAAATTCCTATTTTTTGAGAAAAATAGGGGAGGAAGTTTCATCGCGTTTTACGATACGGATCTGCCTCCACCTCCTATTCTTCATCGCGAGGCCAAATTTGGAGCCCGTTCGGGGCTCCGGAGAGGGGGGTCTTCGGTGTTCGTCATCACCGACCATCCTCCATCACCAATTTCATGATGCTCACCGCTGGGAGTGAGTACCTTTGTAGGCTTGCTAGATGGTGGTGGGTTGGATGAGATTTATCATGTAATCGAGTTAGTTTTGT
Source organism: Triticum dicoccoides (assembly GCF_002162155.2). Lineage (NCBI taxonomy): Eukaryota > Viridiplantae > Streptophyta > Magnoliopsida > Poales > Poaceae > Triticum > Triticum dicoccoides. Next base: position 253,164,424 of record NC_041384.1, on the reverse strand, counting down.
TAGGGCTAGATCCCTATTATCCACTATGTTCTGAGATTGATGTTGCTATGACTTTGCTATCCTTAATGCTTGTCACTAGGGCCCGAGTACCATGATCTCAGATCTGAACCATTTATGTTTTCACCATTATATCTATGTTTGTGATCCGGTCTTGCAATTTATATGCACCTATTACGTGTTATGATCCGTAAACCCCAAGCTGACGATAATTGGGATACTTTCCGGTGATGACCGTAGTTTGAGGAGTTCATGTATTCACTATGCATTAATGCTTTGTTCCAGTTCAAAAGGAGGCCTTAATATCCCTTAGTTTCCTTATGACCCTGCTGCCATGGGAGGGTAGGACAAAAGATGCCATGCAGGTACTTTTCCAAAAGCATGTATGACTATTTCCAGAATACATGCCTACATTATATTTATGAACTGGAGCTAGTTCTATGTCGCCCTAGGTTATGACTATTACATGATGAATATTATCCAACGTTATCACCAATCTAATGCCTACGAGCTTCTCAAATATTGATCTTTGCTAAGTTACTACTGTTGTTTTTACTATTACAACTACTACAAAACGGTTACTGTTGTTACCATTACCGCTGCTATCGTTACTACTGCTATCAAACTATCATATTACCGTGCTACTGATCACTTTACTGCAGATATTTAATCTCCAGGTGTGGTCGAATTTACAACTCAACTGCTAATACTTAAAAATATTATTTGGCTCCCATTGTGTCGAATCAATAAATTTGGGTTGAATACTCTACCCTCAAAAATTGTTGTGATCTCCTATACTTGTGGGTTATCACGCACAATCTTGATGTATCACAAGCTTTGTTAATATAGTTGGATCATATGGTGTTTTCCCCTCTCTATCTTGTTTTGATGAATTGAGTTTTACCTTTGAGATTTCATTATTATCGGATTGAATATTTTTTATGGATTTGAGAGCTTCGCACTCAACTCACGGATTCCCGAAGTGGCATTGGGGTAATCTATGCATAGGGGTTTATGCATGTTTTCGTCTTTATTTCTCTAGTGGAAATCTTGGGGCACTCTTTGAAGTTCTTTCTGTTGGATTGGGTATTATGATTTTGAAGTTGTTTGATGCATATCATATAATCAACTCACGGATACTCGTGGTGACATTGGAGTATCTAGGTGACATTAGAGTTGGTTGATGTGTATCGTATGGTGTTATTTTAGTACGAACTCTTGGGCTATTTTTGACACTTATAGTAATAGCTCGATAGATTGATCAGAAAGGATAACTTTGAGGTGGTTTCATACCCTACAAATGAAGGAAATATGCCCTAGAGGCAATAATAAAGTTATTATTTATTTCCTTATTTCATGATAAATGTTTATTATTCATGCTAGAATTGTATTAACCGGAAACATAATACATGTGTGAATACATAGACAAAACAGAGTGTCACTATGCCTCTACTTGACTAGCTCGTTAATCAAAGATGGTTATGTTTCCTAACCATGGACAAAGAGTTGTCATTTGATTAATGGGATCACATCATTAGTTGAATAATCTGATTGACATGACCCATTCCATTAGCTTAGCACCCGATCGTTTAGTATGTTGCTATTTCTTTCTTCATGACTTGTACATGTTCCTATGACTATGAGATTACGCAAATCCCGTTTGCCGGAGGAACACTTTGTGTGCTACCAAACATCACAACGTAACTGGGTGATTATAAAGGAGCTCTACAGGTGTCTCCAAAGGTACATGTCGGGTTGGCGTATTTCGAGATTAGGATTTGTCACTCCGATTGTCGGAGAGGTATCTCTGGGCCCTCTCGGTAATGCACATCACATAAAGCCTTGCAAGCATTGCAACTAATGAGTTAGTTGTGAGATGATGTATTACGGAATGAGTAAAGAGACTTGCCGGTAACGAGATTGAACTAGGTATTGAGATCCCGACGATCGAATCTCGGGCAAGTAACATACCGATGACAAAGGGAACAACGTATGTTGTTATGCGGTCTGACCGATAAAGATCTTCGTAGAATATGTAGGATCCAATATGAGCATCCAGGTTCCTCTATTGGTTATTGACCGGAGACGTGTCTCGGTCATGTCTACATTGTTCTCGAACCCGTAGGGTCCGCACGCTTAAGGTTACGATGACAGTTATATTATGAGTTTATGCATTTTGATGTATCGAAGGTTGTTCGGAGTCCCGGATGTGATCACGGACATGACGAGGAGTCTCGAAATGGTCGAGACATAAAGATTGATATATTGGAAGCCTATGTTTGGATATCGGAAGTGTTCCGGGTGAAATCGGGATTTTACCGGAGTACCAGGAGGTTACCGGAACCCCCGGGAGGTATATGAGCCTTAGTGGGCCTTAGTGGAAGAGAGGAGAGGTGGCCAGAGATGGGCCGCGCGCCCCTCCCCCCTTGGTCCGAATTGGACAAGGAGAGGGGGCCGGCCCCCCTTCCTCCTCTCTCTCCTCTTTCCCCCCCTCCACGAATCCTATTCCAACTAGGAAAGGGGGGAGTCCTACTCCCAGAAGGAGTAGGACTCCTCCTGGCGCGCCACACCTTGGCCGGCCGGCCCCCCTCCCTTGAACCTTTATATACGGAGGCAGGGGCACCCCTAGAGACACAAGTTGATCCACGTGATCATATTCTTAGCCGTGTGCGGTGCCCCCTTCCACCATAGTCCTCGATAATATTGTAGCGGTGCTTAGGCGAAGCCCTGCGACGGTAGTACATCAAGATCGTCACCACGCCGTCGTGCTGACGGAACTCTTCCCCGACACTTTGCTGGATCGGAGTCCGGGGATCGTCATCGAGCTGAACGTGTGCTAAAACTCGGAGGTGTCGTAGTTTCGGTGCTTGATCGGTCGGGCCGTGAAGACGTACGACTACATCAACCGCGTTGTGCTAACGCTTCCGCTGTCGGTCTACAAGGCTACGTAGATCATACTCTCCCCTCTCATTGCTATGCATCACGATGATCTTGCATGAGCATAGGAAATTTTTTGAAATTACTACGAAACCCAACAATGGCATCCGAGCCTAGGTTTTATATGTTGATGTTATATGCACGAGTAGAACACAAGTGAGTTGTGGGCGATATAAGTCATACTGCTTACCAGCATGTCATACTTTGGTTCGGCGGTATTGTTGGACGAAGCGGCCCGGACCGACATTACGCGTACGCTTACGCGAGACCGGTTCTCCCGACGTGCTTTGCACATAGGTGGCTTGCGGGTGACAGTTTCTCCAACTTTAGTTGAACCGAGTGTGGCTACGCCCGGTCCTTGCGAAGGTTAAAACAGCACCAACTTGACAAACTATCATTGTGGTTTTGATACGTAGGTAAGATTGGTTCTTGCTTAAGCCCGTAGCAGCCACGTAAAACTTGCAACAACAAAGTAGAGGACGTCTAACTTGTTTTTGCAGGGCATGTTGTGATGTGATATGGTCAAGACATGATGCTAAATTTTATTGTATGAGATGATCATGTTTTGTAACCGAGTTATCGGCAACTGGCAGGAGCCATATGGTTGTCGCTTTATTATATGCAATGCAATCGCGCTGTAATGGTTTACTTTATCACTAAGCGGTAGCGATAGTCGTGGAAGCATGAGATTGGCGAGACGACAATGATGCTACGATGGAGATCAAGGTGTCGCGCCGGTGACGATGGTGATCACGACGGTGCTTCGAGGATGGAGATCACAAGCACAAGATGATGATGGCCATATCATATCACTTATATTGATTGCATGTGATGTTTATCTTTTATGCATCCTATCTTGCTTTGATTGACGGTAGCATTATAAGATGATCTCTCACTAATTATCAAGAAGTGTTCTCCCTGAGTATGCACCGTTGCGAAAGTTCTTCGTGCTGAGACACCACGTGATGATCGGGTGTGATAGGCTCTACGTTCAAATACAACGGGTGCAAAACAGTTGCACACGCGGAATACTCAGGTTATACTTGACAAGCCAAGCATATACAGATGTGGCCTCGGAACACGGAGACTGAAAGGTCGAGCGTGAATCATATAGTAGATATGATCAACATAGTGATGTTCACCAATGAAACTACTCCGTCTCACGTGATGATCGGACATGGTTTAGTTGATTTGGATCACGTGATCACTTAGAGGATTAGAGGGATGTCTATCTAAGTGGGAGTTCTTAAGTAATATGATTAAATTGAACTTAAATTTATCATGTACTTAGTCCTGGTAGTATTTTGCAAATTATGTTATAGATCAATAGCTCGCGTTGTTGCTTCCCTGTGTTTATTTTGATATGTTCCTAGAGAAAATTGTGTTGAAAGATGCTAGTAGCAATGATGCGGATTGGATCCGTGATCTGAGGTTTATCCTCATTGCTGCACAGAAGAATTATGTCCTTGATGCACCGCTAGGTGACGGACCTATTGCAGGAGCAGATGCAGACGTTATGAACGTTTGGCTAGCTCAATATGATCACTACTTGATAGTTTAGTGCACCATGCTTAATGGCTTAGAATCGGGACTTCAAAGACATTTTGAACGTCATGGAGCATATGAGATGTTCCAAGAGTTGAAGTTAATATTTCAAGCAAATACCCGAGTTGAGAGATATGAAGTCTCCAACAAGTTCTATAGCTAAAAGATGGAGGAGAATCGCTCAACTAGTGAGCATGTGCTCAGATTGTCTGAGTACTACAATCGCTTGAATCAAGTGGGAGTTAATCTTCCAGATAAGATAGTGATTGACAGAATTCTCTAGTCACCATCACCAAATTAGTAGAACTTCGTGATGAACTATGATATGCAAGGGATAATGGAAATGATTCCCAAGCTCTTCGTAATGCAGAAATTGACGAAGGTAGAAATTGAGAAAAACATCAAGTGTTGATGGTAGACAAGACTACTAGTTTCAAGAAAAGGGCAGAGGGAAGAAGGGGAACTTCAAGAAGAACAGAAAGCAAGTTGCTGCTCAAGTGAAGAAGCCCAAGTCTGGTCCTAAGCCTGAGACTAAGTGTTTCTACTGCAAAGGGACTGGTCACTGGAAGCGGAACTACCCCAAGTGATTGGCAGATAAGAAGGATGGCAAAGTGAACATAAGTATATTTAATATACATGTTATTGATGTGTACTTTACTAGTGTTTATAGCAACCCCTCAGTATTTGATACTAGTTCAGTTGCTAAGATTAGTAACTCGAAACGGGAGTTACAGAATAAACAGAGACTAGTTAAGGGTGAAGTGACGATGTGTGTTGGAAGTGGTTCCAAGATTGATATGATCATCATCGCACACTCCCTATACTTTCGGGATTAGTGTTGAACCTGAATAAGTGTTATTTGGTGTTTGCGTTGAGCATGAATATGATTTGATCATGTTTATTGTAATACGATTATTCATTTAAGTAAGAGAATAAATTGTTGTTCTGTTTACATGAATAAAACCTTATATGGTTACACACCCAATGAAAATAGTTCGTTGGATCTCGATCGTAGTGATACACATAATCATAATATTGAAACCAAAAGATGCAAAGTTAATAATGATAGTGCAACTTATTTGTGGCACTGCCATTTAGGTCATATTGGTGTAAAGCGCATGAAGAAACTCCATGCTAATGGGTTTTTGGAATCACTTGATTATGAATCAGTTGATGCTTGTGAACCATGCCTCATGGGCAAGATGACTAAAACGCCGTTCTCCGGAACTATGGAGCGAGCAACTGACTTATTGGAAATAATACATACTGATGTATGAGATCCGATGAGTGTTAAGGCTCGCGGCGGGTATCATTATTTTCTGACCTTCACAGATGATTTGAGCAGATATGGGTATATCTACTTAATGAAACACAAGTCTGAAATATTTGAAAAGTTCAAAGAATTTCAGAGTAAAGTGGAGAATCATCGTAACAAGAAAATAAAAGTTTCTATGATATGATCGCAGAGGTAAAATATTTGAGTTACGAGTTTGGCCTTTAGTTAAAACAATGTGAAATAGTTTTACTACTCACGCCACCTGGAACACCACAGCATAATGGTGTGTCCGAACATTATAACCGTACTTTATTAGATATGGTGTGATCTATGATGTCTCTTATCGATCTACCACTATCGTTTTGGGGTTATGCTTTGGAGACGGCCGCATTCACGTTAAATAGGGCACCATCAAAATCCATTGAGACGACGCCTTATGAACTATGGTTTGGCAAGAAACCAAAGTTGTCGTTTCTGAAAGTTTGGGGTTGCGATGCTTATGTGCAAAAGCTTCAACCTGATAAGCTCGAACCCAAATCGGAGAAATGTGTCTTCATAGGATATCCAAAGGAGACTATTGGATACACCTTCTATCACAGATCCGAAGGCAAGACTTTTGTTGCTAAGTTTGGAAACTTTCTGGAGAAGGAGTTTCTCTCGAAAGAAGTGAGTGGGAGGAAAGTAGAACTTGATGAGGTAACTGTACCTGCTCCCTTATTGGAAAGTAGTGCATCACAGAAAACTATTTCTGTGACACCTACACCAATTAGTGAGGAAGCTAATGATAATGATCATGAAACTTCAGAACAAGATACTACTGAACCTCGTAGATCAACCAGAGTGAGATCCGCACCAGAGTGGTACGGTAATTCTGTTCTGGAAGTCATGCTACTAGATCATGATGAACCTATGAACTATGAAGCAGCGATGGTGAGCCCAGATTCCGCAAAATGGCTTGAAGCCATGAAATCTGAGATGGGATCCATGTATGAGAACAAAGTATGGACTTTGGTTGACTTGCCCAATGATCAGTAAGCAATTGAGAATAAATGGATCTTTAAGAAGAAGACTGACGCCGACGGTAATATTACTGTCTACAAAGCTCGACTTGTCGCAAAAGGGTTTCGGCAAGTTCAAGGGATTGACTACGATGAGACCTTCTCACCTGTAGCGATGCTTAAGTCTATCTGAATCATGTTAGCAATTGCCGCATTTTATGAAATCTGGCAAATGGATAAACAAAACTGCATTCCTTAATGGATTTCTTAAAGAAGAGTTGTATATGATGCAACCAGAAGGTTTTGTCAATCCTAAAGGTGTTAACAAAATATGCAAGCTCCAACGATCCATCTATGGACTGGTGCAAGCATCTCGTAGTTGGAATATACGCTTTGATAAGTTGATCAAAGCATATAGTTTTATACAGACTTACGGTGAAGCCTGTATTTACAAGAAAGTGAGTGGGAGCACTACAACATTTCTGATAAGTATATGTGAACAACATATTGTTGATCGGAAATAATGTATAATTTTCTGGAAATCATAAAGGAATATTTGAAAGGAGTTTTTCAAAGAAAGACCTCGGTAAAGCTGCTTACATATTGAGCATCAAGATCTATAGAGATAGATCAAGACGCTTGATAAGTTTTTTCAATGAGTACATACCTTGACAAGATTTTGAAGTAGTTCAAAATGGAATAGTCAAAGAAAGAGTTCTTGCCTGTGTTGCAAGGTGTGAAATTGAGTAAGACTCAAAGCCCGACCACGGCAGAAGATAGAAATAGAATGAAAGTCATTCCCTATGCCTCAGCCATAGGTTCTATAAAGTATGCCATGCTGTGTACCAGATCTATTGTATACCCTACACTGTGTTAAGCAAGGGAGTACAATAGTGATCTAAGAGTAGATCACTGGACAGCGGTCAAAATTATCCTTAGTGGAATAAGGAAATATTTCTCAATTATGGAGGTGACAAAAAGGTTCGTCGTAAAAAGTTACGTCGATGCAAGTTTTGACACTAATCTAGATGAATCTAAGTCTCAATCTAGATACATATTGAAAGTGGGAGCAATTAGCTAGAGTAGCTCCGTACAGAGCATTGTTGACATAAATATTTGCAAAATACTTTCGGATCTGAATATAACAGACCCGGTGACTAAAATGATCTCACAAGCAAAACATGATCACACCTTAGTACTCTTTGGGTGTAAATCACATAGCGATGTGAACTAGATTACTGACTCTAGTAAACCCTTTGGGTGTTGGTCACATATCGATGTGGACTATGGGTGTTAAACACATGGTGATGTGAACTATTGCTATTAAATCACACGGTGATGTGAACTAGATTATTGACTCTAGTGCAAGTGGGAGACTGAAGGAAATATGCCCTAGAGGCAATAATAAAGTTATTATTTATTTCCTTATTTCATGATAAATGTTTATTATTCATGCTAGAATTGTATTAACCGGAAACATAATACATGTGTGAATACATAGACAAAACAGAGTGTCACTAGTATGCCTCTACTTGACAAGCTCATTAATCAAAGATGGTTATGTTTCCTAACCATGGACAAAGAGTTGTCATTTGATTAACGGGATCACATCATTAGTTGAATAATCTGATTGACATGACCCATTCCATTAGCTTAGCACCCGATCGTTTAGTATGTTGCTATTGCTTTCTTCATGACTTATACATGTTCCTATGACTATGAGATTACGCAACTCCCATTTGCCGGAGGAACACTTTGTGTGCTACCAAACGTCACAACGTAACTGGGTGATTATAAAGGAGATCTATAGGTGTCTCCAAAGGTACATGTTGGGTTGGCGTATTTTGAGATTAGGACTTGTCACTCCGATTGTCGGAGAGGTATCTCTGGGCCCTCTCGGTAATGCACATTACATAAAGCCTTGCAAGCATTGCAACTAATGAGTTAGTTGTGAGATGATGTATTACGGAACGAGTAAAGAGACTTGCCGGTAACAAGATTGAACTAGGTATTGAGATACCGACGATCGAATCTCGGGCAAGTAACATACCGATGACAAAGGGAACAACGTATGTTGTTATGCGGTCTGACCGATAAAGATCTTCGTAGAATATGTAGGAGCCAATATGAGCATCCAGGTTCCGCTATTGGCTATTGACCGGAGACGTGTCTCGGTCATGTCTACATTGTTCTCGAACCCGTAGGGTCCGCACGCTTAAGGTTGCGATGACAGTTATATTATGATTTTATGCATTTTGATGTACTGAAGGTTGTTCGGAGTCCCGGATGTGATCACGGACATGACGAGGAGTCTCGAAATGGTCGAGACATAAAGATTGATATATTGGAAGCCTATGTTTGGATATCGGAAGTGTTCCGGGTGAAATCGGGATTTTACCGGAGTACCGGGAGGTTACCGGAACCCCCCGGGAGGTATATGGGCCTTAGTGGGCCTTAGTGGAAGAGAGGAGAGGTGGCCAGAGATGGGCCGCGCGCCCCTCCCCCCCTTGGTCCGAATTGGACAAGGAGAGGGGGCCGGCCCCCCTTCCTCCTCTCTCTCCTCTTTCCCCCCTCCACGAATCCTATTCCAACTAGGAAAGGGGAGAGTCCTACTCCCAGAAGGAGTAGGACTCCTCCTGGCGCGCCACACCTTGGTCGGCCGGCCCCCCTCCCTTGAACCTTTATATACGGAGGCAGGGGCACCCCTAGAGACACAAGTTGATCCACGTGATCATATTCTTAGCCGTGTGCGGTGCCCCCTTCCACCATAGTCCTCGATAATATTGTAGCAGTGCTTAGGCGAAGCCCTGCGACGGTAGTACATCAAGATCGTCACCACGCCGTCGTGCTGGCGGAACTCTTCCCCGACACTTTGCTGGATCAGAGTCCAGGGATCGTCATCGAGCTGAACGTGTGCTAAAACTCGAAGGTGCCGTAGTTTCGGTGCTTGATCGGTCGGGCCGTGAAGACGTACGACTAGATCAACCGTGTTGTGCTAACGCTTCCGCTGTCGGTCTACAAGGGTACGTAGATCATACTCTCCCCTCTCGTTGCTATGCATCACCATGATCTTGTGTGAGCGTAGGAAATTTTTTGAAATTACTACGAAACCCAACAACAAACAATTTCATCTTATGTTCTCCGCTAGATAAGAACTTTGGAGTGATTCTTCATCGCACGTTGAGGGATGGTTATATCATCCAATTATATTAGCATTGTTGAGAGATTGCACGATTGAAAGTATGGACCCTAGGCCTCATTTTAAAGCATTGCAATGCTGTTTGTGCTCACTTTTGTTACTTGCTACCTTGCTATTTTTTATTGTGCCTATTACAAAAATCAATGTCTACTATCATTACTACACTTGTATCACCATCTCTTCGCCAAACTAGTGCACCTATACAATTTACCATTGTATTTGGTGCATTGGGGACACAAGAGAGTCTTTGTTATTTGGTTGCAGGGTTATTTGAGAGAGACCATCTTCATCCTATGCCTCCCACGGGTTGATAAACCGTAGGTCATCCACTTGAGTGAAATTTTCTACTGTCCTGCAAAACTCTGCGCTTGGAGGTTCAACACGAGTCTACAAGAACAAGTTATATAGTAGGCATCAGTTACATATGATGATTTTGATGAATATAATATGCATGTGCTTGCTGCTCCTACTTGTAATTATTATGAGAGAGGAACCACATCTTCACCTCTCTATGTTACCAACACAATAAAATTGCAATAAACTGCTTATGTTATGTATCGGCCTTTATTATGTGTGCATGAATTGATCTTTTATGACATGATGATGCATAGGAAGAGAGTTAGACTTCATCATTGCATGATATATGTTGCTTGGTGCTCACTACTAAATCAAAAATCATTGTTAATTAAAATTGGCTTTGATATACCTTGGGATCCGAGTGGATCAATTACTTGAGCACTTTGTGCCTAGCTTAATGGCTTTAAAGAAAGCACTGCCTGGGAGACAATATGAAAGTTTCAGAGAGTCATTTACTTATGTTATGTTCTTTTAAAAAGTTTTAAAACAAAAAATATAGAGGGTAACCTAAAACATTTCAAAAAGAAAGGTGAAAGTGAGAAAGACGGACACTGTTGAAGTGGGGGAAGACTTGGACTTTGTTCATGGCCATGGAAACTTTGTGAATCTTAATTACAGAAACTTTTCAACAAAAATAATTATCCCCTTGTACAAATCCATTGTATTATAAAAATAATGTGCCAATATTTGCCTTTAGGATGTTTAGATTGCTTGTTTGGTATGTGCAGTGCAAAAAAGAAACTTTTGATGTAGTATTTGAATTTAAATTTTTTTACTGGAACATGCAAAAATTCTGAAATTTTTACACGGTACTTCTATGAAAATTTTTATTTTTTCCTAATTTTTCAAACTTTTTTGAGTTATAGAAGTATATGTACCATCTGCATCTTTACAAATTGTCCTGTTTTCATAGATTGTTGTTGTAGTTTTCTTATTTGTTTATCTTTGAAATCTTGTTGAGCCCCGTTGACTTGGGAGCCATAGAATTGTGATAGCATAGGGTGGGTAATGTTTGATTATAATTATACAATAATGTTATAGCAGGACATGGTGGGATTTGAAGTTATATGTACTAACCCCGCTAATAAAAAGTCCGGTTAAGTTTTGTGTGGACAAAGTGTTCAAAGATTGAGGAGGTAGCGATATGAGGAGAATAAGGAGAGGCAAGAGTTCAATATTGGGAATTACCAAGGCACCCCAATTAAATATTCAAGGAGACTCAAGCATCTAAGCTTGGGGATGCTCCAGGAGGCATCCCATCTTTCTTCAACAATTATCGGTATGTTTCAGTTTTTTTGTTAAAATGATATGCGTAAATTCTTGGAGCGTCTTTTGTGTTTATTTTCCCTTTTTATTTTATGCACCATGCTCGTATGAGATAGTGCTTGGTTGATTTATAGAATGCTCTTTGCACATTAGTTATATCTTTTGAGTATGGCTTTATAGAATGCTTCGTGTGCTTCACTTATATCATTTGAAGTTTGGATGCATGTTTCTCTACACCTAGAAAACCGTTATTTGTAGAATGCTCTTTTGCTTCACTTATGTTTATTAGAGCATGGTATTTTGTAGAAAGAATTAAACTCTCATGCTTTACTTATATCTATTTGGAGAGTCAACATGAATTGGTCATGCACATGGTTAGTCATTAAATCCTACATAAAACTTGTGGATCACTAAATATGATATGTTTGATTCCTTGCAATAGTTTTGCGATATTGAGATGGTAATATGTGGGAGGTACTAGTGAATCATTGTGGTTTAGTAAGAATATTGGTGTTAAGGTTTGTGATTCCTAAAGCATGCATGTATAGTCTCTCATTATGCTAAGAAGTTGGAGCATGATTTATCATTGATTGTCTTCCTTTGCATGGAGGTCGGGGTGTGCGATGGTTAACTCCTACCGACCCCCCCCCCTAGGGGAATGCGTAGTAGTACTTTGCTTCGAGGGCTAATAAACTTTCGCAATAAGTATGTGAGTTCTTTATGACTAATGTGAGTCCATGGATTATATGCACTCTCACCTTTTCGCGATTTGCTAGACTCTTCAGTACTATGCATTTCCCTTTCTCACCTCGAGATGTGGTGCAAACTTCGCCGGTACATCCAAACCCTATTGTATGATACGCTCTATCACACATAAGCCTCCTTATATCTTCCTCAAAACAACCACCATACCTACCTATTATGGCATTTCCATAGTCATTCCGAGATATATTGCAATGCAAGTTCCATCATCATCATATACATGACTTGAGAATTCATTGTCATATTGCTTTGCACGATCATATAGCTGACATAGTATTTGTGGCTCAACCATCGTTCATCATTATCATACATGTTACGCTAGCATCATTGCACATCCTGGTACACTGCTAGAGGCATTCATATAGAGCCATATTGTTATCGAGTTGTAATATTGAGTTGTAAGTAAACAGAAGTGTGATGATCATCATTATTAGAGCATTGTCCTAGTGAGGAAAGCATGATGCAGACTATGATTCCCCCACAAGTCGGGATGAGACTCCGGATGAAAATGAAAAGAAAAAGAAAAAAGAGAGGCCAAAAAGAGCCCAACAAAAAAAGAAAATAAGAGAGAAAAAAGAGAAAACAAAAAATGAGAGAAAAAGAAAGAAGTGGCAATGTTACTATCCTTTTCCACACTTGTGCTTCAGAGTAGCACCATGCTTTTCATCTAGAGAGTTTGCTATGTTGTAACTTTCATATAGCAGTGGGAATTTTTCATTATAGAACTTGGCTTGTATATTCTGATGATGGGCTTCCTCAATTGCCCGAGGTCTTCGTGAGAAAGCAAGTTGGATGCACACCCACTTTGTTTTCATATTGAGCTTTCATACACTTATAGCTCTAGGTGCATCCATTGCATTGCAATCCCTACTCCTCGCATTGACATCAATCGATGGGCATCTCCATAGCCCGTTGATTAGCCGCGTCGATGTGAGACTTTCTTCCCTTTTTGTCTTCTCCATATTAATCTCTACCAATGTATTCTGTTCCACCCATAGTACTATATCCATGGCTTGCGCTCATGTATTGCATGGGAGTTGAAAAAGATGAAGCATTTTAAAAAGTATGAACCAATTGCTTGCCTGACACCGGGGCAGTACATGATTTATATTTTGTGTTAAGAAGATGGAGCATGACAGGACGGGGATTTTCAGCGCTCGGGCTCACCTGCTCACTTTATATAAGTGGCACGGGATGGCTTGTGATCCGTGCCAGCTTCCCATTTTCAAGGAACTCGATACTAGATGCTACTCCCATGCTCCTTCGTGATTACTTCGATGTATGGAGTGCTTCGCATTGACGATGCACCACGGGTGCTTCGTTGTTGACACCCAGGCATCTGTGCCAGCGAAGTGGCATCTGGCATGACTACTCTAGATCCAGGGCCATGCTTGATGATGGCTTCCATGGACGCCTGGGCATGCATCTAGTGTTGTGTTGCTTGCTCATGCTGAACTCTGGCAACCCGTGATGCGCATGAGCACGACCAAGCGACTGCAGTTCTCAGGATGACCCGGTGACATTCTCGAGATTGGTGTTTGATGTGATTCAGTTTAGTGGTGCTTGTCTGCCTGGTCTTGACGCTCACATTCACTAATTAATGTAAAGAATACGTGTTGAATATTCCTGGAGTATTTGTGCAAGGTTGTGTGATGTGCTAACTGTAATTCTAATCATGGACTTGTTAATGATAGTAATTGTTATGCTCATCTAATTTTGCATGCAAATCATTATTTTAATTGGGTCAAAATATACTGCGATCTTGTCAGTGGCGTCTGTCAGTATGGGCTATGCCTCGCAGAGCCCCACTTTGTAAAACAGTGAGATATGAATCGATGCAATATAATACTATCAGTGCTCTCCCTGATCTACATCAATTGAATGGTGTGAAAACAAGATCAGGTGAGCCTGAGTGCACTACGAAGTTATCGGAGCATGACAAGGCTATATGATTTTGTAGCGATAGCTTTCTTTAGCATATTTATTATGAAAGGCATGATTGTTTATTGGGATGCCTGAGTATCGATGTCTTTATTTAAAATTATAGACTATTGCTTTGAATCACTCATGTCTTAACATTCATGCCATGATTAGATTATATGATCAAGATTATGTTAGGTAGCATTCCACATCAAAAAATATCTTTTTTATCATTTACCTACTCGAGGACGAGCATGAATTAAGCTTGGGGATGCTGATACATCTCAGTCGTATCTATAATTTTTTATTGTTTCATGCCAATATTCTACAACTTTCATATACTTTTGGCAACATTTTATAATATTTTTGGGACTAACATATTGATCCAGTGCACAGTGCCAGTTCTTGTTTCTTGCATGCTTTTTGGTTTCACAGAATATCCATATAAAACGAACTCCAAATGCGAAAAAAAATTATGGAGATTTATTTTGGAATACATGTGATTTTGGGGAAGAAGAATCAACACAAGACGATATCCGAGGGGGCAACGAGGCACCTGGGTGCGTCCAAGGGGTATGGGCACACCTAGGTGGATTTTGAGGCCCTTGTAAGTCGGTTGTTTCGCTTCTTGTGCTGCAAGAAAGATAATATCCAGAAGAAAATCATGTTAAAATTTCAGCCAAATCAGAGTTACAGATCTTCGGGAATTTAAGAACCGGTGAAGGGCCAGAAAACAGGAACACAAAACAGAAGAGAACAGAGAGAGAGATCCAATCTCGGAGGGGCTCCTGCGCTGCAGGAGCCATGGAGACCAAGGGCCAGAGGGGAAACCTTCCTCCCATCTAGGGGAAGGCCAAGGAAGAAGAAGAAGGGGGGGCTCTCTTCCTCATCTCGTGGTGACGCCGGAATGCCACTAGGCAATCATCGTGAGGGTGATCTACACCAATAACTTCACCACTGTCATCACCAACTCTCTTCCCTCTATGAAGCAGTGTAACCTCTTTATTCTCATTGTAATTATCTACGTAAACATGGTGCTTAATGCTATATATTAGTATCCAATGATGTATGGACATCCTATGATGTTTGAGTAGATTCGTTTTGTCCTATGGGTTGATTGATGATCATGATTGGTTTGAGTTGTATGTTTTATTTTGGTGCCCTCCGTGTCGTTCAAGCGTGTGGGATTACCATTGTAGGGTGTTGCAATACGTTCATGATTCGCTTATAGTGGTTGGCGAGAGTGACAGAAACTTATACCTGAGTAAGGGGGTTGTTGTGTATGGGAGTAAATAGGACTTGTTACTTAATGCTATGGTTGGGTTTTACCTTAATGATCTTTAGTAGTTATAGATGCTTGCTAGAGTTCCAATCATAAGTTTGTATGATCCAAGTATGGAAAGTATGTTAGCTCATGCCTCCCCCTCATATAAAATTGCAATAATGATTACCGGTCTTTATCGATTGCCTAGGGAAAAATCCTTCTCTTATGTTACAAAAGGCTTTCTACTAAATAACTAATTTTTATTCTCTCGCAAAGTACTCCTAGTTTTATTCTTGCAAAGTAGTTCCAGGATCACGCCTACAAAGTACTTCTATTTTCATACTTTTTCTAGGTAAAGCAAATGTTAAGTGTGCGTAGAGTTGTATCGGTGGTCGATAGAACTTCGAGGGAATATCAATTCTACCTTTAGCTCCTCGTTGGGTTCAACACTCTTATTTATTGAAAAATCTACAATTGATCCCTTTACTTGTGGGTAATCAAACATCACATGATAACCAAAGTTTCACTTGAATATCATTCGTGTACTCACAGGGACCAATATCGACGTCCACGGTCCCGCTGTTGGTCATTGAACGGACGATTTGGTTCATGTCCGTGAGTTACCGAACTTATGGGGTCACAAGCTTAATACAATCATGATCTGATGAGTATTAGTAGGACAGGAGTCATGAGAATATATTTGTGAAATTATTTCATGAATATTCGGAATAGTTCCAAGAGGATCCGGAAGTGCTTCGGGGTCACCAGAAGGGTTTCGGTGAGTATCGGGTAATAACGGGTATTACCGATAAAATATATATAGGTATAAAAAGTTTCCAGAGATGTTAATATATATATAATGGTCTAGAAGTATTTAGAGCATTTTATATTTAATTTAAACACCAACGGGACTAAAAAGGCCAAGAGGTGGAAGGCAACTTGGGCCAAAAAAGGCCCAAGTGGGAAAGTGCCTCCTTACCTAAGGAAGGAGGCCAAATTGGAAGAGGGGGAGGAGTCAGACTCCTCCTGCCTGGCCGGCTCACCAAGGGGGAAACTTTCCCCCTTGTTCGCAGTCCTCCCTCTCCCCTCTATCCTATATATACATGATGATTTGTGCTCTTTTGAACATACAAGTTTTGGAGCCTCCTGTAGTTCTTCTAGTTCTAGTTCTAGTTGGTCCTAGTTGACTAATTAGAGCTAGACTAATCCTCTTGAATTCATAATTAGAAGCCCTACGTGGTTCTAATCTCCTCCCTCTAATTCTCTGGCGACGATTAGCTATGGACGGCAAAGCACTGCCAGATCGTGAAGGTTCCACGCTTGCAACCAAGCCGAGAGGTTGTTCTTTGGGTCTTGAGTTTGAGAGACTGTTCATGGGCGGTACGAGGGATCGTTCATGGATGGTTCAAGGGAATCCACGTACGATCTACACTGACACATTCTTCTTTCGATGCAACTTGGTGACGGTAGTCCCAAGCCGTTATGTATCTTCATATTGATCTTGGGTGTGCGTAGGCGTGATTTTTTTTTGTTTTCTACTACGTTTCCCAACAGGAAGGCCTCCACTGCAACATCCACCGAGATCTTGGTGGCCTTTTTCCCTTAAAGAAGGGCAAGCCGGCGGCGGACCTCCTTCTCGCCGAGCTTCTCCGACGAAACTGGAGAAGGATCGACTGGGCCCCAATAGCTGCACATTGATTTGTCTCCAACGTATCTATAATTTTTGATTGTTCCATGCTATTATATTATCTGTTTTGGATGTTAATGGGCTTATTTATACACTTTTATATTATTTTTGGGACTAACCTACTAACCTAAGGCCCACTGCAAATTGCTGTTTTTTGGCTATTTCAGTGTTTCGCAGAAAAGGAACGGAATCCAAATGGAATGAAACCTTCGGGAGAGTTATTTTTGGAACAAACGTGATCCAGGGGACTTGGAGTAGACGTCAAGAAAGAAACGAGGTGGCTACGAGGCAGGGAGGCGCGCCTGCCTCGCCTGGGCGCGCCCCCCACCCTTGTGGGCCCCTCGCAGCTCCATCGACCTACTTCTTCCTCCTATATATATCCATATACCCCGAAAACATCCAGGAGCACCACGAAACCCTATTTCCACCGCCGTAACCTTCTGTACCCAAGAGATCCCATCTTGGGGCCTTTTCCGGAGCTCAGCCGGAGGGGGAATCAATCACGGAGGGCTTCTACATCAACACCATAGCCAATCCGATGATGTGTGAGTAGTTTACCTCAGACCTACGGGTCCATAGTTATTATCTAGATGGCTTCTTCTCTCTCTTTGGATCTCAATACAAAGTTCTCCTCGGTCTTCTTGGAGATCTATTCGATGTAACTCTTTTTGCGGTGTCTTTGTCGAGATCCAATGAATTGTGGGTTTATGATCAAGATTATCTATGAACAATATTTGGTTCTTCTCTGAATTCTTATATGTATGATTTAATTATCTTTGCAAGTATCTTCGAATTATCAGTTTGGTTTGGCCTACTAGATTGATCTTTCTTGCAATGGGAGAAGTGCTTAGCTTTGGGTTCAATCTTGTGTTGTCCTTTCCAAGTGACAGTAGGGGCAGCAAGGCACGTATTGTATTGTTGCCATCGAGGATAAAAAGATGGGGTTTATATCATATTGCTTGAGTTTATCCCTCTACATCATGTCATCTTGCTTAATGCGTTACTCTGTTCTTATGAACTGAATACTCTAGATGCATGTTGGATAACGGTCGATGTGTGGAGTAATAGTAGTAGATGCATAATCATTTCAGTCTACTTGTCGCGGACGTGATGCCTATAACATGATCATGCCTAGATATTCTCATAATTATGCACTTTTCTATCAATTGCTCGATAGTAATTTGTTCACCCACCGTAATACTTATGCTATCTTGAGAGAAGCCACTAGTGAAACCTATGGCAACCGGGTCTATCTTTTATCATATAAGTTTCCAATCTATTTTATTTCGCAATCTTTACTTTCAATCTATATCATAAAAATACCAAAAATATTTATCTTATTATTATTATCTCTATCAGATCTCACTCTTGTAAGTTACCGTGAAGGGATTGACAACCCCTTTACCGCGTTGGTTGCAAGGTTCTTATTTGTTTATGTAGGTACGAGGGACTTGTGTGTAGTATCCTACTGGATTGATACCTTGGTTCTCAAAAATTGAGGGAAATACTTATGCTACTTTACTGCATCACCCTTTCCTCTTCAAGGGAAAACCAATGCAGTGCTCAAGAGATAGCACACATCAGCTCCCCCACGGGCCTGCTAAGGGAGCACGCGGTGCTCCACCCAGGTCCACGTGATGTGAATCCCCTTCAAGCCTCTCTCCTTCAGCTGGACGGCGATAGCCACCAGCAGCTCGATGTCGCTAGAGAGATCATCCAGGGACTCCCTAGAGTTCATATGCATCAGGGAGCCCCCGCAGAAGGCCGACAGGTTGTCTTCAAGTCCGTACATGTAGAACCATTTCTTGTGTCAGGACCCCATCAATTTTGGGAGTTCCATGGGGCAGAACTGGCTACAGGGTTGCAACCGGATGCTCACCCCTCCAAGGTCACGGACGCTGCGCCACTCATCTGCAGCCTAATGCAGAAAAAGTGGCGGAACAAGTGTAGATGGGGGCAGTCCCCACATAGCATTCCCAGAATGTGATGAACTTGGTGATATGAAGAATTCCCGTTGTAGTGACCAGACCTCAAACGGTCCAATCTCTGTGCTCCAGTGTCATCCCTGGATCAGTAATGCTGACACCGCATAGTACTTGAAGGATTTATAACAGAGTAGCAATCACACACTTATTACAACGAGTGTCTCAAAAGAGAACTTATTACAATAAATATGGGTTAAGGCCATCTAATAACGATAACAACGGAAGGCTTGGAAGATAAGTGAGTCCATCAACTCCAACGGCATCACTGAGTATAGAACCACGACCAAAGGCACCTTACTCGTCGTCTGAAAAGTCTGCAACATGAACATTGCAGCCTGAAATGGGTCAGCACATGGAATATGCTGGCAAAGTAACACATAGAGAGCAATGAAAGAATAAGGCTATACTACATGCATATTTGGCTGGTGGAAAGCTCTATGGTTACAGTTTTGCATAAAGCCAATTTTTCCCTACTGCAAAGGAATAAATTTTATTTAACTATCATGGTAGTTGTTAAACATTGAGAGTGTAGACACCCTCTCAATCCCAATTAAACATCATCATTAAAAACCCAACAATATTAATTAGAGTAACATGATGAGATTCACATGATAATCCAAGTACTAGATACTCAAGTTGTCCATAACCGGGGACACGGCTAACCATGATTAGTTTATACACTCTGAAGAGGTTTGCGCACTTTTCCCCACAAGACTCGATCTCCTCCGTTGGGATTCTCGCACTACATGGTGTTTGAGAAACGGATGGCCGAGACATAGTGTTTCAAAAGCGCTAGCACCTTACGATCGGGTAGACCGTTACACCTACTTTCCCCTACATCTGCTAGTCTACCACTGTAAGAGTTTGCACGACTTAATCAACTATGCTAGAGCCCATAGTAGCTTGTGGATGCACACGGAAGTTTCTAGTATGAATAATCTCATGATCCCCTTTGAGTCTGGGTGGCGGTCCAAAAGAAAAACTGGCAATCGCTGGAATACCCAGGTGCCTCAATCCACCCAGATGTGTGTTTAAGTTGCCACCTTAGGTAAACCATTAATTTAACAATCTCACATCTGTCATGGATACACTCACCCAATCCACGTCTACTAGCATAGCATGGCAATATAAGCAAACGTAGAAGTAACTCCCAAAGGTTTGATAATGAAACAGGTAATAGGTACTACCTCATCTACTTCCCAAAACCCACAATTTAATTAGATCCTAATCATGAAGTGTTTGAGGATTGATCTAATGCAATAAAACTGGGTACTAGGAGGTATGATCAAAGTGTTACTTGCCTTGCTGATGATCCGCGAAACCTAGCGATTCGAAGTAGCAAGCGGCGCACTCCGGGTACTCTATCGCAAACAAACAAGCATACAATAAGTACTCAACTAATGCACAGGTAAAACTCAAATAAGATATCTAACCAGAAAGTTCAACTTAAGAACTCCGGTTGGCAAAAAGAATCAAATCGAACGAAGCAACGAAAGACAAACGGCGAAAGAAACAAACTTCGTTTACTATTCTGAATCTAGGTCAAATTTTACTGAGGCAAAAACTTGTTAGAGTTGGTTAAACGGAAAGAGGGTTTCGAGAAGAAACTCCAGGCGCTTGAATCGCCTGAATCCAATAAACGAGCGAAAAGTTATACTACATCGAAAATCGGATCAGAAATCACGATCAGAAATCACGATCAGAAATCGCGATCAGAAATAATCGCGGAATAATCCGAGAAAAATAAAAACAACGAACAGATTAACGAACGAACGTTCGTTATCCGGATCTAAACGTTGAACGTATTTGTTAAAACGAATGAACGAGCGAACACTCGCTAATTAACCTAAACCGGAAAAAAACCGATATAATCAAAAAAACGGAAACTAAAAAAACCGAACAAAAACCGGCAAAAACCAACGTTTTTCTAAAAAAACTGGCGGCGGCGGTCAACCTCGGCGGGCGGGTCCGGCGGCGGCGGGTCTGGTGCGGGCTAGGGTTTGGGGGCGCGGTGGTTTGGGATAAAAGCGGCCCGGGGCTGGCGCTATATAAAGGGCCCGGCCGGAGGAGTCCCCGCCGATCCCGGCCCGAAGTCGGTTTTTTTAAATTACGCGCAGAAAAACAAACAAAAGAAATGCTAAACGGACTCCAAAAATCCCGAAATAAATTTTCCTCGGCTTCTAAAATCAAGCCGCACAGGATGAACATTTATTTGGGGCCCAAATGAAATTTTGAAAAACACGCATTTTTTTAAAATTCAAATAAAATAGCAAATAAAACCAAAATAAAAACTTATTTGATTTTATTATTAAATCCTCAATATTTCTTTATTTTGGGAAAGTCATTTTATTCCCTCTCTCATATTTTTGTGATAGATTGAAGATAAAATAAATCAAATCAAATGATCCTATTATCAAAATTTGAGAAAACTCAAATATGAAAATAACGAAATCCCCAACTCTCTCCGAGGGTCCTTGAGTTGCGTAGAATTTCTAGGATAAACCAAAATGCAACACAATATAATATGCAATGATGATCTAATGTATAACATTCCAAATTGAAAATTTGGGATGTTACAAACCTACCCCCCTTAAGATGAATCTCGCCCTCGAGATTCGGGTTGGCTAGAAAATAGGTGAAGGTGGTCCTTCAGCAGATCTTCCTCTCGCTCCCAGGTGGCTTCATCCTCCGTGTGGTGGCTCCACTGAACTTTGCAAAACTTTATAACCTTGCTGCAGGTGACTCGGCTGGCATACTCAAGAATCTTGACTGGTTTCTCCTCATAAGCAAATCACTGTCCAACTGAATTGCTTCCAGCGGCACTGTATCTCTCAGCGGTATATCAGCCATCTCTGCGTGGCACTTCTTCAACTGGGAAACGTGGAATACATCGTGAACTCCTGACAATCCTTCGGGCAATTCCAACTTGTAGGCTACTTCTCCCATACGCTTCAAAACCTTGTATGGTCCTACAAAGCGTGGCGCTAACTTTCCCTTAACTCCAAAGTGCTTAACTCCTCGAAGTGGAGATACTCGAAGATAAACTCGGTCTCCGACTTTGTAAACTGTCTCCTTGCGTTTCGAATCTGCGTAGCTCTTCTACCTAGACTGGGCTACCTTGAGCCTATCGCGAATCAATTTCACCTTCTGTTCAGACTCCTTAATCAGATCTGGTCCAAACAACTGTCGGTCTCCAACTTCATCCCACGACAATGGTGTTTTGCACCTTCTTCCATACAAAGCTTCAAAAGGGGTCATCTTAAAACTGGATTGATAACTATTGTTGTAAGAGAACTCCGCATATGGCAAATTGTCGTCCCAACTAGATCCGTAATCTAGCGCACAAGCTCTCAGCATATCCTCCAAAATCTGATTAACTCTCTCGGTCTGGCCATCTGTCTGCGGATGAAAAGCTGTACTAAACTCTAGCCTGGTACCCAAAGTTTCGTGCAACTGATTCCAGAACTTTGAGGTAAACTGGGTTCCTCTATCTGATACAATGCTCCTCGGAACTCCATGCAGACATACGATCCTGGTCATGTATATCTTTGCCAACTTACCACTGGTGTAGGTAGTCTTCACTGGGATGAAATGAGCTACCTTTGTCAAACGATCGACTACAACCCATATCGAGTCATAGCCTGAACGAGTTCTGGGCAATCCCATAATAAAATCCATGCCTAACTTATCCCACTTCCATTCGGGTATTGGCAATGGATGTAACAGTCCTGCTGGCTTCTGATGCTGTGCCTTTACTCTCTGACATACATCACAAACTGCTACATACTCCGCAATATCCTTCTTCATTCCGGTCCACCACAAGGTATCCTTCAAATCCAAATACATCTTAGTATTTCCTGGGTGAGTCGAATATGGTGAATCATGAGCTTCCTGCAGAATTAACTTCCTGATCTTCGAGTCATTGGGCACATAAACACGGTCTTCAAACCATAAGGTATCGCGCTCATCCTCACGAAATCCTTTAACTTTTCCTTTGCTCATCTTCTCCTTTATAGAGGCAACCTCCTTGTCAGTCTTCTGAGCTTCTCTGATATTATCCATCAAAGTAGACTGAATCTCCAGTGCTGCTACATAGCCTCTCGGGACTATCTCCAAACATAGCTCACGAAGGTCCTTGGCTAACTCCTTCGGTAAATCTCCCGTCATTAGTGTGTTGACATGGCTTTTACGGCTCAGCGCGTCAGCTACTACGTTAGCCTTTCCGAGGTGATAATGCAATCTCATAT
The DNA here is from genome assembly GCF_002162155.2 of Triticum dicoccoides. Classification (NCBI taxonomy): domain Eukaryota; kingdom Viridiplantae; phylum Streptophyta; class Magnoliopsida; order Poales; family Poaceae; genus Triticum; species Triticum dicoccoides. The sequence goes on along the minus strand of NC_041384.1, from coordinate 253,140,984 downwards.
CATAATCCTTGATGAGCTCCAACCATCTCCTTTGCATGCGATTCAACTCCTTCTGCGTGAAAATATACTTCAAACTCTTATGATCCGTGTACACCTCACAATGGTTTCCAATGAGAAAATGTCTCCAAGTCTTTAATGCATGCACTATGGCTGCTAACTCCAAATCATGCGTGGCATAATTCAACTCATGCGGCTTAAGTTGTCGTGAAGCATATGAAACAACTCTTCCTTCCTGCATAAGCACTGCTCCAAGTCCTCGACGTGAAGCGTCGCAATACACCTCATAATCCTTGTTCTGATCCGGCAGAATCAACACTGGTGATGTAACCAAATGTTTCTTCAACTCCTGGAAACTGGCCTCACATTCCTCAGTCCATATGAACTTGGTATCCTTCTTCAACAACTCCGTCATAGCCTTCGCAATCTTCGAGAAATTTTCAATGAATCTCCGATAGTATCCTACGAGTCCAAGAAAACTCCGGATCTCTCCAACTGTTGTTGGTGCTTCCCAATTTGTCACAGTGTCAACCTTGGTGGGATCTACTACTATGCCTTCTCCAGATATAACGTGTCCGAGGAATCCAACTTCCTTCAACCAAAACTCACATTTGCTAAACTTGGCATATAACTGATGTTCTCTGAGCTTCCCAAGTACCAAACGCAAGTGCTCCTTATGATCCTCTTCATTCTTCGAGTAAACCAGAATATCATCAATGAACACTACGACGAACTTATCCAAAAACTCCATAAACACTTTGTTCATCATGTTCATAAAATATGCAGGTGCGTTAGTCAGACCAAATGACATAATGGTATACTCGTACAGCCCATACCTGGTGGTAAAAGCTGTCTTAGGTATATCATGTTCTTGAATCTTCAACTGGTGGTATCCTGATCGCAAATCGATCTTGGAAAATACCTTAGCTCCTTGCAATCGGTCAATCAGATCATTGATCATCAGTAGTGGGTACTTATTCTTGATTGTTACTTCGTTCAATCCTCAATAATCAACAACCATCCTTAGCGATCCATCCTTTTTCTCCACTAGAAGTACTGGCGATCCCCAAGGCGAAGAACTTGGGCGAATATATCCTTTATCCAGTAACTCCTTAATCTGCTTCTTAATCTCCTCCAAATCTTTTGCGGGCATCTTGTATGGTCTTTTAGATATCGATCTTGTGCCTGGCTAAAGCTTAATTAAAAACTCAATGTCTCTATCCGGTGGCATGCTTGGCAATTCCTCTGGAAACACATCAGGGAAATCCTTTACCACTGGTACTTCCTCTTGCACAACTCATGTTAACGAATTTACTTGAGTCCTCTTCGGCACATGCCAGGATACATACTTGATCCTTCTTCCTTCTGGGGTGGTGAGCAAAATCTACTTACTGGCGCAATCGATGTTTCCTCCATACATCGACAGCCAATCCATACCCAGAATTACATCCAAACCTTGTGATTCCAAAATGATCAAATCCGAGGGAAACACATGCCTACCTATACTTAATGGCACTTGAAAACATCCTCGGCTGGCCATATACTCCGCTCCTGGTGAGCTTACTAACATAGGTGCTCTAAGAACTTTGGTGGGCAGGTTATACTTATCCGCAAATCCCCTTGATATGTATGAATGCGATGCACCAGTATCAAAAAGAACGATTGCAGTAAAAAACTTAACCAAAAACTTACCGATTACTGCATCCGGCTGCTCTTCAACCTCCTCCACGTTTACGTGGTTCACCTATCCCCTATTGAAAGGGTTCAGCTTCTTCCCAGAGCTTCCATTGCCATTTACATTCTGGGCTTCAGGACATTCATTGGCATAATGTCCGGTCTTCTGGCACTTAAAGCAAGTGACTTGGCTCAGGTCTCTCTTGGCTGGGGTTGATGGGTTGGTACGATTCTGGACATTGCTTCCTCCATTCCCATTACCATTCTTGGGGCCATTATGATTGTGCGAGCTACCTCCTCCATGGGTATGCTAAAAATGTCCTCCCGGTCTAGGGGTAAAACGGGGCTTCTGCTGAGCTCCAGAATTGTACTTCCCTTGCCCATACTTCCTCTTGCGGTTCTCAGTTTGTTGTTGCTTCCCTTCAATCATAAGAGCATGATCTACCAACTCCTGGTAGTTGTTGAAGGTTGCTACCATCAACTGCATGCTCAACTCATCATTCAGTCCTTCCAGAAACTTCTCCTGCTGAGCTGCATCCGTAGCCACGTCATCTGGGGCATAACGTGCTAGCTTACTAAAGTCCTCCACATATTGGCCAACTGTCCGTCCTCCTTGGCGCAAGTTGTGAAACTCATGCTTCTTCATAGCCATAGCTCCTGCTGAAACATGGGCAGTACGGAAAGCCTGCTGAAACTGGTCCTATGTGATAGTGTCGATAGGGAAAGTGGCTGTGAAATTCTCCCACCATGATGCTACGGGTCCGTCAAGCTGATGTGCGGCAAACTTCACCCTTTCCGCATCTGTGCATCCTGCCGTGGTCAACTCCCTAGCTGTCCCGCGGAGCCAATCATCTGCTACTATAGGCTCGGTGCTACTGGAAAACACCGGCGGATTCAGCCTAAGAAAACGGGCTAAGTGGTCAACAGTTGGTGGTGGTGGTGGGTTGTTGTTGTTGTTCCCCTGATTCTGATTCTGGACTAGCAACCGCATCAACGTATTCTGCTGCTGGATCAACTGAGTGAGCTCCGGTGGGAAGGTAAATCCAGGGTCACGTCTTGGAGGCATCTGATGGGTTTAGAAAAGATGAGATTTAAGAATAGAGAGGGGTCTAGAGAGAAAACACTACCCATATGAACATGAGGCAAAAGCAAACAATTCACTTCATTCAATCAAACAAGGGCATACAATCGGTCTAACTATCACAAAAGTGCTCGGAGTACTATATTTACATGGTGTACTACTACTGATGGGGTGGTCTACTAGAAATATTCCTAGGTTGCAGACTCCATGATATCTACTCCAGCTTCGTCTTCATAGTCATCATCGCTTAGGTCGGAGTCGGTGTCGTCGATGATGACGTAGTCTTTCGGGCGAATCTCCTTGGGTTCTTCGTCTTCTTCTACTGGTGTAGGGTCTCCCATGAATATTCCGATCTTCTTAATCAGGTCGTCATTCTTCTCCACTAATACTTCGATTTCCTCCATATAATCTTAACGTGTAGCCTTGAGTTCTTCCTCCAGTTCCATGATTCTTGTCCTCGCCTTCTTCAGATCTATCATATCTGCGCACATCTGGATCTCCTGTCGTCGAATGTGCTGGTTTAAATCCTGGATGAAAGCTGCGATTGATCTATCTTTCTTGGTACTGATCATCTCCCAGTGCTCATCTCGGCGCCCACAAATCGGGTAGATAGTATCCTTGAGATCATTGTGGTAAACTTCTCCAATACGTCCCATGGTGATGTGAGCTGCCATGCTCTTTCCTAGACTCCGGGTTGGTGCATCAAAGGAAAACTCTATGGGCTCAGTGACTGGCATGAACGTCCTTCCTGGAACTTGAACTTGAATCATCCAGCGCTCCTCTTTAGGTAAAGTGGCATTGTAGGTTCCGGTGAAACTTGGTACTCTGATGTTTAGATATCTAGTGACTTCCTTCAAGCGACGTCCAAAGGGTGTATCTTCATCCGGTTGCGTGAACTTGTTCCTTGCATCCGCCATCCTAAAAGAGTAGAAAAGATGAGGAGTCAGAATGGGAAGAGTGATTGGTGATCTAGGGCTTTAGCTTAGTGGTCGTGTCCTACAGTCAGCGTGTGCTCTGATACCATCTTGTAGCGACCAGACCTCAAACGGTCCAATCTTTGTGCTCCAGTGTCATCCCTGGATCAGTAATGCTGACACCGCATAGTACTTGAAGGATTTATAACAGAGTAGCAATCATACACTTATTACAACGAGTGTCTCAAAAGAGAACTTATTACAATAAATATGGCTTAAGGCCATCTAATAATGATAACAGCGGAAGGCTTGGAACATAAGTGAGTCCATCAACTCCAACGGCATCACTGAGTATAGAACCACGACCTAAGGCACCTTACTCGTCGTCCGAAAAGTCTGCAACATGAACGTTGCAGCCTGAAACGGGTCAGCACATGGAATATGCTGGCAAACTAACACATAGAGAGCAATGAAAGAATAAGTCTATACTACATGCATATTTGGCTGGTGGAAAGCTCTATGGTTACAGTTTTGCGTAAAGCCAATTTTTCCCTACTGCAAAGGAATAAATTTTATTTAACTATCATGGTAGTTGTTAAACATTGAGAGTGTATACACCCTCTCAATCCCAATTAAACATCATCATTAAAAACCCAACAATATTAATTAGAGTAACATGATGAGATTCACATGATAATCCAGGTACTAGATACTCAAGTTGTCCATAACCGGGGACACGGCTAACCATGATTAGTTTATACACTCTGCAGAGGTTTGCGCACTTTTCCCCACAAGACTCGATCTCCTCCGTTGGGATTCTCGCACTACATGGTGTTTGAGAAACGGATGACTGAGACATAGTCTCTCAGAAGCACTGGCACCTTACGATCGGGTAGACCGTTACACCTACTTTCCCCTACATCTGCTAGTCTACCACTGTAAGAGTTCACATGACTTAATCAACTATGCTAGAGCCCATAGTAGCTTGTGGCTACACACGGGAGTTTCTAGTATGAATAATCTCATGATCCCTGTCGATGTCAAAACCGGCAGATCTCGGGTAGGGGGTCCTAAACTTTGCGTCTAGAATCAATGGTAACAGGAGGCAGGGGACACGATGTTTACCCAGGTTCGGGCCCTCTTGATGGAGGTAATACCCTACGTCCTGCTTGATTGATATTGATGATATGAGTATTACAAGAGTTGATCTACCACGAGATCGTAGAGGCTAAACCCTAGAAGCTAGCCTATGATTATGATTGTTTGTATATCTCTATCGACTAGCCTGGACTCGGTTTATATAATGCACCAGAGGCCTAGGATCACAAGAGTCCTAGCCGAATACGCCGGTGGGGAGGAGTCCTTGTCTTGATCGCCAAGTCTTGTGGAATCTTCCTTGTATGCGGCAGCTGTCCGAACTGGCCCATGAGTATGCGGCCATGGGGGTCCTCGGCCCAATCCAACTGATCGGGAGATGACGTGATGAGTACCCCTAGTCCAGGACACCGTCAGTAGCCCCCTGAGCCGGTCTTCAAGTTAGGAACGCTCCTCGATTCTTCCAAACTATTCTTCATCTTTGGTTGTCGGTCTTGAAAACTGGTTCAACAAATCTTCTCATCTTCGATCTTGAGGATCGCCGAAATGCATTCGACGAGTTTATACGTTGGATATCCAAGGAGCCCCTTTAAGTTTCTGGCCTTTATCAATGCCTTGTTATTTTTATGCCACACCTTGGGTTTGAAGTTATTCCCAGGAGGCAGTGTCCTCTTGCATCCGAGCTCTAACGCCGGACTGCATTCGAGGTATCTTTTGCAGCCGAGCACCAATGTCGGACTACTTCCGAGCTCCAATGCCGAAATGTATCCGAGCTCCAATGCCGGACTGTGTCCAAGCTCCAACGCCGGACTATATCCAAGATGTCATAGATCATCTTGGTCTAAAAAAGTGGAAGGAGTTTAGCCGAGCTTAATGCTGGAAATGCCCTCTATGGAGCCAGCCACTAGCGCCCAAGCTTTATGTCGGACTGCTTCCGAGGTGGTGCACCACCCCGACTGTGGGCCAATTTTGTCAATATTTTTTATTGGTGCAATTTATTCTCTGCCGAGATATATAGCCAGTAACCCTCAACGTGTGTATCGGTTTAAAACCAGAGATGCACTTGAAGGATGATGTAAGACCGCTGATCCCAGTAGCCGCTGAGACTTAGGTTGATTTGCAAAATCGGCCTGAGGATCAAGTCCTAGCTCGGCAGAATACTTCGGGACACAAAAAGCGGTGTGCTCAGTCCTCGAGACTCAGGTTGGGTGTGGCCGACCAACCTGAGGATCAGAATCTCGTCAGAAACTGTATTGCACTTAAAATTTTCTGCATTGAACATGCAATGTAGTAGCCCCTGAGACACTGGTCGGGTGGCAACACCAGACCAGGGGATCGATGTGCCCCTTTAATATTTGTAAATAATAAGCCCGAAGCCCAGTAACCCCCGAGCCTTAATGCGGGCATGGGTGGCCGAATTAAGGATCGATATCCATAGTAAAATCACAAATTATGTGTAATGACTCTATGTATCCAAGTACTTTACGTCATTAATGCTCGGATCCACATTGTACAAAACTTTGTTGACCGACCATCGGCTTCCACCTCCTCGGCCAGTAGCCGAGGAGTGTTTGTCCTACTTTATAAAGCCTTTATGAGGGCAAAGATTTACGATAAACAAGGCAATCTGGCCATGCAGTTTTATAAACAAAGGTACACAAAGAGATGTGTTATATTACTGTTTAACATAAGAAATGTCTTCCAAAGAAAATAGTCCCGCTATCGGTTCCTTTCTTTGGGTTGTCATGCTAAGAATGAACATGAAACCTCAGCTCTAATGTAAGAGCAAAATATCGAGGATTTAGTTTGGGAGGCCAGTTAATAGCCCCCGGTAGTGTTCGGTGACAGTCGAGGTCAAGCCGTAAACACTTCGGCCATTGTTATGAATGGCCCGTCATTTAACACAGTCATCGGATCGCTGACCAGTTTACGCTTATTGTGACAATCAGTTTTCGGCTTTCTCCACTGAGGTGCTTAACCATGTGAGCTGGAAGCACAATCGCAGTGGTTCTCCCTTTGCACGCCTAGCCGAACAAAGCGGAACGTAGGAAGCAAGTGCAGGAGTCGGGCAACCCAACTATTGACCGAAGACACAATTCGAAACCGATGCATATATAGCAATATCCAAGAATGTTTTTGCCGAATCTCTAAAGGTGTTCGGCGTTGCACTGCGAGACTTGTGCTGAAAACACACAAATAGTTTAAAAGTGTCATAAGCTTGGAAAATCAAAAAACGTTAGTAAAAACATGACGTCCGAACAAGATCAAGTGTTCGGTGCCAATCCGAAAATTGGAAGAGAAAGAAAAAATTGTGCTTCTGTCGTGTTTTGAGAACAACCAGGAAGAAAACACATTTACAGCTCATATATAAATTTTAGGAGCCCCCAAGTGACTTGGGTAAGAATTTTATGTATAATGATTGTATGTACCGAAGTACTTATATCATATTTGTGTTCACCCGAACTTTAAACGTGTCTTAACCGACCGTCGGCTTCTCCCTCTTCGGCCAAGGGCCGAAAAGTGTCATGTACTCCGCCTGTCGAGAGTATCAACGGTGTTTCCGATGACCAGGCAATCAGGCCATAAGGTTGTAATAGACAAAGCGCGCTCATGGAACTTATGCTATATTACTAACGAAGTGTAAGAAGCATCTTCAAAGAAAATAGTACCCCCACCAATACCTTTCTTCGGTGCTCATTATTACTATGAGACTTGTGCAATAGATTTTTTGTACTCATGAGTTCCGTTGTGTGCCGACCATGATTGAAAACAATAAGAGCGCTAGCTTTCGGCTTCACCCAGTCTGAGGTCAGAGCTCGAATGACCCGGTCGTGACAATCGCAGAGGTGCTCCCTTTACTCCCTAGCTGAACAATCGGGAACGTAGGGGTAAGCACAGGAGCGAGGCAACCCAGCTTGCAAATTGCTTAGGTCAATATGGTGCATATTGTGGCGTAATACACGAACAAGGAACGAAGCCGTACAAGTATAATCATATGCATCAGGAAAAGCTCCATCAAGGGAGCCCCCAAGTAAACGGGGTATTTGAATTTGTGTGTCACAAACAAAGTTTGGACAAGGAAAAAAATTACAAGCAACTTTTTTCCAAAAAAGTATAATGCTTGGTCGAACCGAACACAGGTTAAAAATTTAAAACTTTGAGCATGAAGGCAACTTAGCTGGTTAATGTGTTCGGTATTGATAACGCGGTCCGAGCTTGATGCGGGACAAGGTTCCATCCCCCACGCCGGTCCCGAGGTGGCGGAGCAAAGGGCTCGGCACTCCGAAGTGGTGACATATCATGGTCAATGCAGGCTAGCAGAGTGATGCCGAAGTCCCCGGCATGGGGTAATGAAGTGTTGACGAAGCCCCCCGTCCAGCCGAGGTGACGTGGTATGTCGGTACGCCGAGTTGACGATACTTCCCAACCCGGATCATTTTGCTGTGCACAAAAAATAGTGCAAACCGGAGATAATAGTAATGATAATAAAAAAATGTTGCATAATAAATAATTTATGCAAAGTGAGTAATAAAAGAAATATGGCCTGGCGCCAAAGTCAATGTCGATGCAGGGCGTCGGCGTGATGCGGTAAAGGTGTGGCAAAGCCTGAATTCACAGGTCGGCCCGAGTTCTGGATGCAGCGTTCGCCGGACTATGTACGGAAACTAGCCGAACCACCATGCGATCATCGTTATTGCGGCCACCATTTGATAGACCTGCGTACATATGATGGATAAACCAGAGTAATAATTCCTTGAGAAAAATGAACCCAAACAAGCAAAAAAATACTAGGATTAATAGCACCTGGTTTATTTGTTGTAGCAATCCTAAGAAAAGTGATTCTCAAAATTGGGACTCGATCCGCACACCCATTGCCTGATGGGTGATAAAGCGATGGCACGGCGATGCTGGCAAAGGTTGGCTCGCCGAGGCAAAGCCCTCGGTCCAGCTAACGTGACGGAGCTGGTCGGCTAGTGACGCCGAAGTCTCCGGAGTATAGGTTGATGAAGAGATGGCGAAGCCCCCCGGTCCAGCCAAGATGTCGAAGCCTCGATGTCAGCCGATGAGTCGAAGTAGGTCGGTGTGATGTACACCAGCTTGAAGAAGCAATAGTGCGGCCCTGCCGATGCAGGTTGTGACGTGGTCGATGCCGGCTTGATGAAGTGACTGTGCGGCGATGCCGGTATGCCCGCTCCTTGTAATCCGTGGGGCAGCGATGTTGGTGATGATTTATACTTCGCGATGCCGGACTCTTGTTCGGCTTGCCGAGATGATGATCCGAAGAAGTTGAGCTCGGCTCAATAAAGTGACGACATATCTAACGCAGGTCGGCAGCCTTGGAGCAATATTGCCGGACTGGTTTGACACCAGCATGATGATGACGATGACCTCAGGGGAGGCTTAAAAATTTACGGGCACGTGTTTAAAAACAACGCACAATACCCTAGAAGAGAATTCCTCTAAAAAGGTTGTCCAATATCACGTTCATAAAGAAACATGAATTCGGGTCGGATCCGTATTCACGCAGAAAACGGATCCGAAAATTGGTCCACTCATCGGAAGGTTTCCGGAGTTTGAACCGTCGGATCGAGCTAAAATTTGGAGGGGTGGTAGATATGGGAATTCCGTAGTAGATGAACGGTTGGATTTTCCAAAGGACCTCCGAGATGGGCTCTGGAGACCACGCCCTAAACTCGTCCAGATTCCCATCCAGATTTGACAGGGCTCCGGTATATCGTAGATTGTCGGAGATTCCTCCATCGGAACTCGACGAAAGTTTGCATGGCTGTTGTAGACATAATTCTGCACTATTCCACCAAAGCAATCGTCAAACTGACGCTCGTGGAGGTGCTGACGGCAAATACAAGTTCGCTGTCCATAAAAACAGCACGGCCGCCCGAGGGCAATGTTGACGTTGAGCCCTCGAGCTCCATGGATGACTCCTCTATGATCATGATAGAGATCAGAGTTGATGTTGAAGAAGGCCCCCATACGAACATGATGATCGGAGATGGAGCACGGTCCTCGGTCGAGCAAAGGTCATCAGTCGAGCCGGCGATGAAGATGTCGGCATCGCAGTTGACCTGCGGGCGAGTCATTGATCCTTTTGCCGATCACACAACGGAAGTCTCAATGAAAGCACCAATGTTGGTGTCAAAACCGGAGGATCTCAGGTAGGGGGTCCTGAACTATGCGTCTAGGATCGATGGTAACAGGAGGCAGGGGACATGATGTTTACCCAGGTTCGGGCCCTCTTGATGGAGGTAATACCCTACGTCCTGCTTGATTGATATTGATGATATGAGTATTACAAGAGTTGATCTACCACGAGATCATAGAGGCTAAACCCTAGAAGCTAGCCTATGATTATGATTGTTTTTATAACTCTATCGACTAGCCTGGCCTCGGTTTATATAATGCACCAGAGGCCTAGGATAACAAGAGTCCTAGCCGAATACGCCGGTGGGGAGGAGTCCTTGTCTTGATCGCCAAGTCTTGTGGAATCTTCTTTGTATGCGGCAGCTGTCCGAACTGGCCCATGAGTATGCGGCCATGGGGGTCCTCGGCCCAATCCAACTGATCGGGAGACGACGTGATGAGTACCCCCTAGTCCAGGACACCGTCAATCCCCTTTGAGCCTAGGTGGCGGTCCAAAAGAAAAACAGGCAATCGCTGGAATACCCAGGTGCCTCAATCCACCCAGATGTGTGTTTAAGTTGCCACCTTAGGTAAACCATTAAGTTAACAATCTCACATTTGTCATGGATACACTCACCCAATCCACATCTACTAGCATAGCATGGCAATATAAGCAAACGTAGAAGTAACTCCCAAAGGTTTGATAATGAAATAGGTAATAGGTACTACCTCATCTACTTCCCAAAACCCACAATTTAATTAGATCCTAATCATGTAGTGTTTGAGGATTGATCTAATGCAATAAAACTGGGTAGTAGGAGGTATGATCAAAGTGTTACTTGCCTTGCTGATGATCCGCGAAACCTAGCGATTCGAAGTAACAAGTGGCGCACTCCGGGTACTCTATCGCAAACAAACAAGCATACAATAAGTACTCAACTAATGCACAGGTAAAACTCAAATAAGAGATCTAACCAGAAATTTCAACTTAAGAACTCCGGTTGGCAACAAGAATCAAATCGAACGAAGCAACGAAAGACAAACGCCGAAAGAAACAAACTTCGTTTACTATTCTGAACCTAGGTCAAATTTTACAAAGGCAAAAACTTGTTAGAATTGGTTAAACAGAAAGAGGGTTTCGAGACGAAACTCCAGGCGCTTGAATCGCCTGATTCCGATAAATGAGCGAAAAGTTATACTAGATCTAAAATCGGATCAGAAATCGCGATCAGAAATAATCGCGGAATAATCCGAGAAAAAGAAAAATGACGAATAGATTAACGAACGAATGTTCGTTATCCCGATCTAAATGATGAACGTGTTCATTAAAACAAACGAACGAGCGAATGCTCGGTAATTAACCTAAACCGGAAAAAAAACCGAACTAATAAAAACGGAAACTAAAAAAACCGAACGAAAACCGGCGAAAACCAACGATTTTCTAAAAAAACGGCGTCGGCGGGCAGGTCCGGCGGCGGCGGCTCCGGCGGCAGAGGCACGCGGCGGCCGCGGCTGGCGCGGCCTAGGGTTTGGGGGCGCGGCGGCTTGGGCTAAAAGCGGCCCGGGGCTGGCGCTATATAAAGGGCCCGGCCGGAGGAGTCCTGGCCGATCCCGGCCCGAAGTCGGTTCGTTTTTTAAAAAAAAAATTATGTGCAGAAAAACAAACAAAAGAAATACTAAACAGACTCCAAAAATCCCGAAATATATTTTCCCTGGCTTCTAAAATCAAGCCGCACAGGATGAACATTTATTTGGGGCCTAAATGCAATTTTGAAAAACACGCATTTTTCCTAAATTCAAATAAAATAAGAAGTAAAACCAAAATAAAAACTTATTTGATTTTATTATTAAATCCTCAATATTTCTTTATTTTGGGAAGTCATTTTATTCCCTCTCTCATATTTTTGTGATAGAAATAATTGAAGATAAAATAAATAAAATCAAATTATTCTATTTTCAAAATTTCAGAAAACTCAAATATGAAAATAACGAAATCCCCAACTCTCTCCGAGGGTCCTTGAGTTGCGTAGAATTTCTAGGATCAACCAAAATGCAACAAAATATGATATGCAATGATGATCTAATGTATAACATTCCAAATTAAAAATTTGGGATGTTACACCCATGGGGTTGAGGTGGTGGAACTGACATCCAAAGAAGAAAAGAAGCCCCAGACGAAAGGGTGCAGGGAGAAGCCAAGCCCGTAGCTGAAGAAATCAAAGTGGAGCACACGCTCGCTGGAGAGCGGCGCCAGAGGACTTCCCCTAGACGGGGGGATCCGATAACCTGGGTCGAAGTAAATCACCCCTCGACCTTCAGCTTTTGGACCTTCCCATATGAGGATATGGAAGGCGACCACCTGCTCACGGCCTCGCCAGCCACCTGCTGTGATTCGCCAACCGTGCCGAACTCTCTCTTCCTCTTCCTCCCAACATCCTTGGTTACTTGGGTGCCCCTACCATGGCCGTAGGAGGAGAAGCTCGTACTCGCTGTCATGGGAATGAGTCTGACAGTAAGAGTAGGGGGTACATTGGAGGAGGCAGTGCCCTAGCTATCGCAAGGTTGTACGCACAGATTTACGAGTTCACGCCCCTCTCGGAGGAGGTAACAGCCCTACGTCCCGGTGCTGCGGAAGCTTGTCGACTGGATGTGTGTAATAGTTACAAGGGGTGTGAACCCTTGTGCCAAAGGGGAGGGGTGGCTTATATAGACTGCGCCCGGCCCCTTGCAGCCCTCAGTTACACAAGGGTTCAATGTGAGTTATGACTAGAACGTTACTAGTAACACCCGCTATAAATGATCTTTATGACAATGGAGTGAATGCCTGGCCGTTGCCATCCTAGGGTGACTTAAGGTCTTCTGTACTTTGAGCGCGTTCTTGTATGGTCGAGTGGAATTGGGATATCCGAGTGGAATCTTCCGGCGAGTGAATTGCACATGAGGATTTTAGTCGGTATCTTCTATTGAACCTTGTAGGCCTTTGACTCTAGGATAGTGTCCTTGGGGTGGGTGTCTAGGTTAGGCCTAAGACCCTACCCTAGGTACATGACAGCGTCATTAGCCCCCGAATGGATTTAGGACCAAGTGAAGAAGAGTTGAAGTTGGTTTCGATCTGATCCAATGCCTCGGAGACATTTCCTTAGGGTCTGAAAGCATGCTGGAACTTTAACTCTTCGTCAGTCGCCTTGATTGATTCTTGCTCATGGGATTTCCGAGTGAATTATGTTGTATGTCTTCAAGTAGATTGGAATGGGATATATTTGGTGCGATCGACTGCTCTGTGGCTCCCGGATCTCGAGAGATTCAAAATTTGGAGAAGCACGTGGGACGGGATGCGGTGCGGTAAGAGGAGCACGTAGATAGGGACTCCTCGATCCTCATGTCGCTTTTTCTTCCACGTATCGAGCCAGCGCCTGTTACGGGATGTGCCAGGATTGCATGGGCCCACGGGTCAGCCACTCAGAAGTGCGACCATAAAAGGCGCTGCCGCCGATGCGAGGCATTGTGCTCCCCATTCGTCCTCTTTCTCTCAGCTTCTCCGCCTCGCCTCTCCCAGCACCTCGCTCCTTTGCCCATTCCTCCCAAGCTCCGCAGCCATGGCGAAGGATAGGACCACGGCTCTAGAGCACACAAAGAAGGCGACAGCGAAGGGAAAGAAGGTGGACAAGGGGTCAACATCGCGGTCCGGTCTACCGCTTGGATGGATCCAGGGGGACTGGATCCGCTCTACCGTCACGGTGGAGGACATGGAGAATCTCATCACTGATGGCTTGATTGCCGAGGGGTCTTGGAGGTTGCCGGAGGGGGAGATCGAGCCCGAGCCGCACGATGGCAAGCGTGTTCTCCTCACGACGCATGTCGATCGAGGTTTCCATCTGCCTCCCCATCCATTTTTTCGAGGCTTTCTGAACTTGTTTGGTGCTCAGATCCATCATTTTCCCCCAAACACCATCCCTTATCTTGCACATTCATTTCGATGTGTGAAAACTTCCTGGGGTGCCACCCGCACTAGGGTCTGTTCAAACACATCTTCACTTGCCGATATCATTCGGTAAAGAAACTAATCCGAGTGATGAAAGGAAGCATGTGATCCAAATGTGCGGGAGGCTAGGGGTCTAGATGAGAGGTAGGAGCACTTTCCCCCTGACTTTTCCTGAATTGGTTAGAGGGTGGCAGTCGACTTGGTTTTACTATAAAGACATCCCAACTCCTGGTCAGTCGACTGGACTTCCCCCTTAACTCTGGAAAGACTCCAATATACTCATTCGCTGACCATGTCTGTGGCGGAGAGGGGCAAGGTTGCAATTCTGGTCGACGCAGTTGTTGCACTGGTCCAAGGCGGAGGGACTGGCATGGATCTGTTGGAGGTGTTCCTCAGTCGACGGATCCAGCCCTTGCAAGCCCGTGACCAGCCCATGTGGTTGTTTTTGGGCCCAGAAGACACTGCCTGGACCCACCCGGAGGAAGTCGGCGAGGAGACGGTGGCCAAGTGGCTTCGGTGCATTATTGGCAACAAGGACAACCCTCGGGGGGCTAGGAGGATCTTGCCATTCGACGGCCAGAAGGCACCAGGAGAGGTCAGGCGTGCTTCGTCAAGTGTTTATGTCTTGTTCATTATGCAGTTTTCTTGGAATCTGACTGACATTTGTGACTTGTGTCTTGCAGGTTTTCACCAACATGTACTCTATGCCGAATGGGGAGCAGCACCTTGAAGGAGCGGTGAGTGAGGGCAGGAGTGCTGACATAGAGAATGCAGATGACAGCAAAGACTCCGACGATGGTGAGGAGGTCGAGTCGCCACCATGCTCCGAGCGGCATTCCAAGCAATCACAAGACCCTGCGAACGACCACGGCAAGGCAACAGCGTCGAGTGCAAGAATTCCCAAGCGCACTCGGACATTAACTCTAGAACCGACGGAGAAGTTTGCCAAACAAGCCAAGGTCGTTCCACCCAAGCCTCGGAAGGCCTTGATCAAGGTGGTCGTGCATGTTACTTCTGCGTAAGTGTTCTTTCTTCTTTGTTCTTCTGTGTTGTTGCGGACTTCTTCAGTTGATTGACCGAGTGAGATTTTGGATTTCTAGGGCTGCTACTTCTGCAACATCTATGGATATTGACGAGGAGGGAGCCGGTGTGGAGACCACAGACATGGCCACCTATCGAGGAGGTATGATACTACAGCCATGTTTAGTCTCTATCAAATGATTTGATGGTCGACTGAAGTCTCATTGTCGAGTGTTTGCAGTGCCATCAAATGTTATCCAGCTCCCAGACGACGATGAGGAGGATGAACCCCAGAGGAGTGCAGGAAGAAGGGGCAGATCTTTGAGCAAGAGGGCGCCTTCTAGTCGAGCACCCCGCCCGTTGTCCGAGCCTGTCGTCCAAGAACTTGGTGACCTGTCTCGAGCCACTGTTTCTTTTGATGTTCCCTTGTCGACTGATCAGCCTCCCGTGTCGATTTTTCAGACACCAGGTCTGACTGGGTAGTCCCAAACTCTGATTCCTCCAGCTGCGTCATCTACTCCATCATCATCTCAGTTCGCTACTCTGCACCACGTCCCGGAGGGCCAAACAGGAGTTGTTAAGTAAGCCATGATCCAAGCTGGTTTGATGATGGACCGACTGACGGTGGTTTATGAGACTAGCAAGGCCGCTTATGATGCCAGCTCCGCCCTCCAAACCATTGTCCGAGTAAGTGGGATTGTAAGTTGATTTCCGATTGGCTTTTCAGCTTGATCCTTGCTTTGTTAGGATATGCTACCTGTACACCCACTAGGTGTTTTCTTTTCTTGTGTACTTCTTCCACTCGAACCAGATAGGTCGTGTCGAGTGGGTTCTTGGTCCAGTGGGGGCACGCTGAGTGCACCCACTGGGTGTAGTCCTCGAGACTGTCTTCGAATGTTTGATTCGGCGGGGGTCTTTTAGAATATGTCTGTTTGTAGCTGTTCACTCGGACCGTGCAGGTCGTGCCGAGTGGATAACTGATCCAGTGGGGGCACGCTGAGTGCACCCACTGGGTGTAGTCCCCGAGACAGTTGTCGACTACGGGCAGTTGGCGGTGGTATGAGATTAAATGATTTTTTTCTTCCACTTTGGCTCGGCAGACCACACCAAGTGGGAAATCGAACCAGTGGGGGCATGCTAAGTGCACCCACTGGGTGTAGTCCCCAAGACCACCATCAAATGTTTGATTCGGCGGTGGTCTTAGAACTTCTTTAACATCAGCAATCTGAACTTGCTCTTCTTCCCATGGAAGTAAAGGAACTTTCTAGTCGTTGACTGAACTGTCTTTTTGTTGTTTTGCATAAATCTTGTGAACTTGGGACCCAGTATCTTGCCTTGGAGAAGGAGAAGATCCAAATCAAGCTTGACCTGCTCGCCAAGAAGAACTTGAAGACTGCTCAGGATGAAGTGGCAACCATGGGAGGTAATAACTCTCTGACTGCATATTCTGATATTTCTTCTTTATCATCCTTTGAACCGAGTGAGTGACTCCACTTGAACAGATGTGCGTAGTGAAAACCGTCAACTCCAAGCTCGACTGAGGAATGTTATTTCTTTAGAAAAAATGAAGCATGCATTGGAGAAGAAGGACACTGATCTTGCGGGGGCGCAAAAGGTGACGCGTGAGAAGACTAAACTAGCTGAGAGAAAGCTAGCTTCAGTTGGCAAATTGGAGGAGGAGAATGCCAATCTGAAGACCATTGTTGATGAGGCGATGAAAGAAGCTGCACAAATGAAGGAGGAGAAGGTGGCCTTGGCCGGCAAGGTGGATGAGCTCACTCAAAAGAGGGATGAGTTGGAGGTTTACTTGGGTGGCCTCGCAAAGAAGATGTTCATCATGCTCGAAGGTACTTTTCCTCATCCGACTGAACCCAAAAACTTCTTCACAACATTGCTGATAATTCTTTTCTTTTCTCCTGGTGCAAAGTTCCGTCAGAATTTTGAGGAGGAAACCGGGCAAATCAAAATGGGATTGGACCCCATCAACTCTCCTGTCAAAGATGAAGCTGCCATGAATGTGCTGCGACTAGAATCCCGCCTCACTAGTGTCTTGGATTATATTGCTCGGCTGAAGGTTGCACTACGTGATAGACAAGGAGCTATGGCTGGAAGATGTGCTTCAAAATGACCTCGAGTCACTAATTACTCGGCTCAATGAAATCCCCGACTGAGTGCAAGCATGGAAAAAGTTAGCTGCTCGTTGTGGTGCCGATGTGGCTCTATCACTCGTCTGTGTTCATTGCAAGGACTCCAAGGAAGAATAGATGAAGGCTCTTCAAGTGGCAAACACCCAGAAGCTTCAGTTCCAATCTTTCATGGAGACCTTCATCGACGCAACCACTCGCATTGCGGGCGACATTGACTTGGACACCTTCGTCTAGCCACCTACTCCTCCTCCTAACGAGTGAAAAACTTGACGATTTGAATTCATTTGCCTCGGAATGCCGAGTGATTGTGTAACTGTTAAACGCCTTCGGGCCTGGTGATACGTCTCCATCGTATATACTTTTCCAAACACTTTTTCCCTTGTTTTGGACTCTAACTTGCATGATTTGAATGGAACTAACCCGGACTGATGCTGTTTTCAGCAGAATTGACATGGTGTTATTTATGTGCAGAAACAAAAGTTCTCGGAATGACCTGAAACTTCACGGAGATTATTTTTGGAAATAATAAAAAATACTAGCAAAAGATCAAGACCACGGGGCCCACACCCTAGCCACGAGGGTGGGGGGCGCACCTGCCCCCTGGGCGTGCCCCCTACCTCATGAGCCCCCTGGAGCTCCTCCGACCTCAACTCCAACTCTATATATTCATGTTCGGAGAGAGAAAAATCAGAGAGAAAGATTCATCGCGTTTTACAATACGGAGCCGCCGCCAAGCCCTAAACTCTCTCGGGAGGGCTAATTTGGAGTCCGTTCGGGGCTCCGGAGAGGGGAATCCGTCGCCATCGTCATCAACAACCATCCTCCATCACCAATTTCATGATGCTCACCGCCGTGCGTGAGTAATTCCATCGTAGGCTTCCTGGACGGTGATGGGTTGGATGAGATTTATCATGTAATCGAGTCAGTTTTGTTAGGGTTTGATCCCTAGTATCCACTATGTTCTGATATTGATGTTTCTATGACTTTGCTATGCTTAATGCTTGTAACTAGGGCCCGAGTGCCATGATGTCAGATCTGAACCTATTATGTTTTCATCAATATATGAGAGTTCTTGATCCTGTCTTGCAAGTCTATAGTCACCTACTACGTGTTATGATCCGGCAACCCCGAAGTGACAATAATCGGGACCACTTCCGGTGATGACTGTAGTTTGAGGAGTTCATGTATTCACTATGTGTTAATGCTTTGGTCCGGTACTCTATTAAAAGGAGACCTTAATATCCCTTAGTTTCCGCTAGGAGCCCGATGCCACGGGAGGGTAGGACAAAAGATGTCATGCAAGTTCTTTTCCATAAGCATGTATGACTATATTCGGAATACATGCCTACATTACATTGATGAATTGGAGCTAGTTCTGTGTCACCCTAGGTTATGACTGTTACATGATGAACCGCATCCGGCCTAATTCTCTATCACCGATCCATTGCCTACGAGCTTTCCATATATTGTTCTTCGCTTATTTATTTTTCCGTTGCTATTGTTATCATCACTACAAAATACCAAAAACATTACTTTTGCTACCGTTACTTTTGCTATCGTTACCACTACTATCATATTACTTTGCTACTAAATACTTTGCTGTAGATATTAAGTTTCCAGGTGTGGTTGAATTGACAACTCAGCTGCTAATACTTGAGAATATTCTTTGGCTCCCTTGTGTCGAATCAATAAATTTGGGTTGAATACTCTACCCTCGAAAATTGTTGTGATCCCCTATACTTGTGGGTTATCACCTGGCGCCCGAGTACTTTTGCTCGCGGTTCTGAACTTTGCCAGATTTATCCAAATGCTATTTTTCTCATTTCCAAGGTGCTTGGATTTCTTAATTTAGGCAAAGTTGGCTCGCGGCTAAGTCCCCGAGTGAGAGGATTTATCATCACTCGGAGTATTTTTGAAACTTACGCGAGTACGGGGTCGCAGCCAAGCCCCCGAGTGGGAGGATTGCTCTCCACTCGGAGAAGTTTTTAATTTAGGTGATTACGGGGTCGTAGCTAAGCCTCTAAGTGGGAGGATTGCTCTCCACTCGGAGTTTTTTTGAAACTTAGGCGAGAACGGGGCCGCAGCTAAGCCCCCGAGTGGGAGGATTGCTCTCCACTCAGAGTAGTTTTTAACTTAGGCGAATCTGGTTCGTAGCTAAGCCCCCGAGTGGGAGGATCTATCTCCACTCGGAGTAATTTTTAACTTAGGTGAATCTGGTTCGCAGCTAAGCACCTGAGTGGGAGCATTGCTCTCCACTCGGAGTAATTTTTAACTTAGGCGAATATGGTTCGCAGCTAAGCCCCCAAGTGGGAGGATCGCTCTCCAATCAGAGTAATTTTTAACTTAGGCGGATCTGGTTTGCAGCTAAGCCCTCAAGTGGGAGGATCACTCTCCACTCGGAGTAGTTTTTGAAACTTAGGCGAATCTGGTTTATAGCTAAGCCCCCGATTGGGAGGATCGCTCTCCACTCGGAGTAGTTTTTGAAACTTAGGCGAATCTAGTTCACAACTAAGCCCCCAAGTGGGAGGATCGCTCTCCACTCGGAGTAATTTTTAACTTAGGCGAATCTGGTTCGCAGCTAAGCCCCCGAGTGGGAGGATCGCTCTCCACTCGGAGTGGTTTTTGAAACTTAGGCAAATCTGGTTCGCAGCTAAGCCCTTGAGTGGGAGGATTGCTCTCCACTCGGAGTAGTTTTTGAAACTTAGGGGAAACATATTCACGGCTAAGCCACCCACTAGGGGATTTGAATGTATGTTTATGCGAGAATAATCACTATGAGACTACAGGAATCATGTCTTTGATAAACAATATGAAAGTATTCTTATTACACCTCGACAATCCGAGTGTTTTAAGTATAAAAGCAGTGGAGCAGATCCGCGTTCTAAGAGCGTGGTTCGTCTTTATTCTTGGCTATGTTGTAAAGGTGATATGCCCCATTGTGAAGGACCTTGGTGACGATGAAGGGGCCTTTCCAAGCAGGGGCGGGCTTATGAGGCTGTTGCTGATCCACTCGGAGCACAAGGTCTTCTTCTTGAAATGCTCGACCTTTCATGTTTCGGGCGTGGAATCGATGAAGGTCTTGCTGATAAATGGTCGACCGGATCAAGGCCATCTCTCGTTCTTCCTCCAGAAGATCTACAGCGTAATAACGTGCTTGTTCTGCCTCAGCCTCTGAGAAAAGTTCCACTCGGGGTGCATTGTGCAGCAAGTCACTCGGAAGCACGGCTTGAGCCCCGTACACCATGAAGAAAGGGGTTTGATTGGTTGGGAGTTGTCCTCAATCCCCACAAAACAGACGGCAACTCAATCACCCAAGCTCCAGCTGCATGCTTAAGGTCGCGCATCAATCGGGGTTTCAGCCCTTGGAGGATCAAACCATTTGCTCTTTCAGCTTGCCCATTCGACTGCGGGTGCGCAACGGATGCGTAATCGACCTGAGTACCTCGGGAAGCACAGAATTCTCTGAACTCATCAGAATCAAAGTTCGAGCCGTTGTCTGTGATGATACTATGCGGAACTCCATATTGGAACACCAACTCTCTGATAAAACTGATGGCTATGCTTGAGTCTAGATTCTTGATAGGTTTGGCCTCAATCCACTTAGTGAACTTGTCGACTGCCACGAGCAGATGAGTGAAACCACTCCTGCCAGTCCTTAACGGACCAATCATGTCCAACCCCCACATAGCAAATGGCCAGATGAGTGGGATAGTATTCAAAGCGGATGCTAGCTTGTGGGACATGTTCGAGTAAAACTGGCAATCTTCACACTTCTCTACGATCTCTTCCGCCATTTCATTGGCCCGTGGCCAGTAGAATCCCGCTCGGTATGCTTTGTCCATGATGGTCCGGGAGGACGCATGGTGACCATAGTTCCCCGAGTGAATCTCATTCAAGATCAGTTTACCCTCTTCTGGAGAGATACATCGTTGAGCCACGCCAATAACACTTTCTCTGAAAAGTTGTTCGCCTATAACTATGAAGGCTTTCGACCTATGGACGATCTGTCGTGCTTCAACTTCATCGTTTGGGAGCTCCTGCCTAAGAAGATATGCAATATATGGCACTGTCCAGTTGGGGGTGATTACCAAAATCTCCATAATCATATCGACTACTGCTGGCACTTCGACTTTAGTCAGATTGGTAGAACTTATTAGTTGTGGGGGCTCTTCTGTAAAGGGATCTTCTTGTACTTATGGGCTATGGAGGTGCTCCAAGAACACATTACTGGGAATAGGCTTCCGAGTGGAACCTATTTTCACCAGATCATCAGCTGCTTGATTCTTGAGTCGGTGAACATGGTGGAGCTCCATCCCTTCAAACTTCTTTTCCAACTTCCTTACTGCATTGCAGTATCTAGTCATGGCAGGGCTCCTGACATCCCACTCCTTCATCACCTGATTAACCACCAAGTCTAAGTCGCCGTCTACCATCAAGCGACGAACGCCGAGTGAGATGGCCATACACAACCCGTGGAGAAGTGCTTTGTACTCAGCTTCATTGTTGGAGGAATCAAAGTGAATCTGGAGGACATAACTGAGTTTGTCGCCTCTTTGGGACACCAGGACCACTCCAGAACAAGAACTATTTAACATCTTAGATCCATCAAAGAACATGGTCCAGTGTTCCGAGTGAACTCATGTCGGCTGCTGCTGCTCAATCCACTCGGCCAAGAAATCTGCGATTGCTTGACACTTGATTGCCTTCTCTGCTTCAAACTTGATATCTAGAGGAATAAGTTCAACTGCCCACTTCGCCACTCGACAGGTTGCATCTCGATTGTTCAAAAATTTAGACAACGGAGCATCGCTAATGACTGAAATCGAGTGGTCTTGGAAGTAATGTGCAACTTTCTTCGCAATCAAGTAAATTCCATAGACAAGCTTCTGGTAATGTGGATACCTTTGCTTGGACGGAGTCAAGACTTCAAAAATGTAATACACTGGGCGTTGAACTTTATAGGTGAAAGTGCTAGTGATCGACTAGAGGGGGCTGAATAGGCGATTTTTATGTAAGTCTTCAAAACATGGAAGTTTCAAAGACAAACGATAGAAATAAACCTATTACCATGCAGCGGAAGGTAGACTACACTAAGCTAACCATAGTCAAGTATTCAATGAAATGAAAGCATAAAGACTAATAGCAGCTAGGCAGTATAGATCAGGTTGGAAGATAGTATGAAGCCAATCAGAACAAGCAGTCACACAGTGAAGGCAAATAACTAATGCAAACAAGCAATGACTTCACAAGGACCAATCAGCACATAAAGAGATGGGAAGGATGGAACCAGTGGCTCGTTGAAGACAATGATTTGTTGGACCAGTTCCAGTTGCTGTGACAACTGTACATCTGGTTAGGGAGGCTGAGATTCAACTCAGAAGACCGTGTCTTCACCTTATTCCCCTTGAGCTAAGGACACCCAGTCCTCGCCCAATCACTCTGGTAAGTCTTCAAGGTAGACTTCCAAACCTTCACAGACTTTGTTCACCGGCAATCCACAAAGACTCTTGGATGCTCAGAACGTGACGCTAAACGGCTGGAGGATTCATAGTCCTCAAGTGTAATAAGTCTTCAGATCACACAGACAGGAAGACTTCAGTGATGCCTAACACTCTTTGGCTCTAGGTGTTTAGGGCTTTGTCCTCGCAAGGAATTCTCTCTCAAAGGCTTCGAGGTGGGTTGGTCTCAAACGACAAAAGCCGTACACTAACTCCGAGCAGCCAACCGTTTATGGTTGTAGGGGTGGGCTATTTATAGCCACTAGGCAACCCGACCTGATTTGTCCGAAATGACCCTGGGTCACTAAGGAACTGACACGTGTTCCAACGGTCAGATTTCAAACACACACGACAACTTTACTTGGGCTACAAGCAAAGCTGACTTATCCAGCTCTGGATAAGATTTGCTCTCATTGTCTTTGCTCGAAGACATAGGATTTTGGTTAAGCATCACTACAGTCATTCTGACTAGTTCACTTGGACCCCACTTAACAGTACGGTGGTTCCTATGACTCAACAAAGAAGAAAAAGAACGACAAAACAACTAAGTCTTCGCGCTCCATAGTCTTCACGCAATGTCTTCTCTTGTCATAGTCTTCAATGTGAATGTCTTCACATACCGCCTTTGACTTCAATGTCTTCATACATTTTTAGGGGTCATCTCTGGTAGGAAAACCGAATCAATTAGGGACTTCTACCTGTGTTATCCTGCAATTCTCACAAACACATTAGTCCCTCAACCAGGTTTGTCGTCAATACTCCAAAACCAACTAGGGGTGGCACTAGATGCACTTACAATCTCCCCCTTTTTGGTGATTGATGACAAACTGGTTGAAGTTTTCAATGGGGAATAAAATATGTGAAATTGTAAAGGATAGGGTATTGTCTTCATAAGTGGCAAAGGCTCCCCCTGAAGATGTGCATATAAGTAATTTTCTCTTGGAATGCAAATGCACATGGCAGGTTGTACTTGTGGAGATCCTCTCCAACTTATGATGACAATTCATCATGCATGATTTGATGTAATGAAGATAATGACATGCATAATGAAAAATGGACATCTGCAAAATGACCTAAGTGCGAAAGTTATCATCGCACATGTGGAATTTATCATCGCATCACAGAATAGCAAATAAGTAGCAGACGACCATCAAGTTTAAGTGTTACAACTCAAAGAACCAAATGTGTCGAAAAGCAAGAGTTGTAAGCACTTGGCAAAAGTAGCAAAGATAAAGCAACCAACCATATGGACCCGCTTGAAGACTATCAACTCATATGCTTCTCCCCCTTTTGTCAGTAAGGACCAAAAAGGTTTGAAGACAAAGAGCGCCTACTCGTTCCCATGAGGTGCAGGCGAGGCAGCAGGGTCGTCGTTGAGGTTCGGTGGTGCAGAAGAACTTGGTGCAGTGTCGACACGCGCTGAAGTTGGAGGAGGTGAAGTTGCATCATCTTGGTCATCAATGACTCTGGCATTCACTGTCGCAGCTGAGGACGAATAATCAGAGTCTTCAAGTGAGGGAGTCTGACGCAAGTATGCATTTCGTGGAGGAGTTGAGTCAAACTTGAATCTTTCGGTTAAGCCATCGTCCTACAGATCAGCTTCAGCACTAAGCAAAGTCAAACTCTTCCACGACCTCCGACAGGTTTCATGACTGACAAAGGCATTCTTGGTGGCAAGATTGCGTATGCGGTTGACATCCACCAAGAGGCTTTGCATCTGACGCTTAAGCCAGTTGTGATGCTTGTCCTGTTTCTGGTGTAGTGCGATGAGAAGCTCTCGGTCATTGAGAACACGGGATCGCCTTCGAGGCCTTTGCGCAATGGTGCTACTAGTGGCGTCAGTTTGAGCGCAAGGGGCACGTGTGTTGCCAGCCAAGGGATAAACACGCGACACTGCCTGAACTCCTTCAATGGGTTGGGTGAAGCTTTGGTGATCAATATTGTGAAGATAAATGGGATCCTTAGCATGCTCTGGGTAAATAGCTTCAACAGACAGATCAACCTCTAGCAAGAAGACAAGATGATTGCGCGCAGACGGCTGATAGTTGATGGCAGAGTGAAGCTTGATAAGGCGCATTACCCATGGAGCATAGAACTTCAGACCAAAAATGTCGAAGCCAGATGCAGCCAACTACCTAATGAAGAAGTCTTGAGCATTGAAGCTGATGCCATTGAAGATGTAGAAAACCAAAGTCTTCATTGCTCCTTCAAGCTTCGCTGCAAATGAATGTCCTTTGATGGCCCATAGAGTTTTTCTGATGATATGATAAATGGTGCGAGGCAAATACTCTAGGTCTTCAACAAAGAATTCAGATGGGTAGTCAGCGCCGTGAGGCAAAGGCTTCATCATGCTCAACATTTGGCTCATGTTGGGTTCTGGCTTCTAAAAAATGCTCTCAAGAGCATTCTGGTGATGTTGACAACCTGGCTCATAGTATTCACCAGGAGTGGGCAGGCCTATGAGCTCAGTGATATCAAGAGCTTTGGCTTCATGATGGACATTGCATGTCATCCACTCAAGGACCCAAGTATTTGGATCCCTGTTGTAGCCTCGAATGTGAAGAGTTGCATAGAACTATAGCAGAAGCTCTTCATTCCAGTGTTCCTTATCTATGACAAACTGCAAGAGTCCAACGTCTCTGAAGCAATCCAACGCTTCTTCAAGGCAGGGCAGGCCAGCTATAGCTTCAGTGTTGAGACGCATATGTGGAAATATGCGCCCCTGATTGTATAAGACGCAGGAATAGTAGCTGCGCTGCTGATAGCTCCAGAACCGATCTGATGAAATGCGAGGTTTGGTGTAAGGGTTCTTGGCGCTGTTGAGGAAGGTATTATGTGCCATGAAGCCATTCACATTGAAGACCCCAGGTGAAGTTGCAATTCCTGGGAATCGTGGAAGTCTTGGCTTGGGCTTCTGGATGGGAGGTCTGTGCTCGACATGATAGTCAAATTGTGGACCCGCTGCAGGTGGAGGAACCAGAATGGGCCATCGGACCATAACAGGCTGACCACGATCAAATGCCAGCTCAATTGTATGAGGCCTTGGAGGGGGTACAGGAGCATTGACATTGTCATTGATCTAGGCTTCAGGGGCCACATTGGCTTCAGGTGCTTCAGTATTGGCTTCGGGCACTGCAGTGGCTTCAGGTGCATGCACTTCTGGCACCGCAGTAGCTTCAGGCGCCACATTAGCTTCAGCCATGACAACGTCATTGGCTTCAGTGTTGATGTTGGTGGCCGCCTCAGGATTCTTAACCTCCACTTCAGAAGCTGGAGGGTCGGACACGTTCTCCTCGAGAACAACATCTTGGTGGGACGGGGGTGTAGCAACTCTTTCTACTTCAACTCTTGGTTCTTCTCTTTCATCGACTGATGCAGCCGGAATATCATCAGCGGTTTTGGCTTCAGACTCTGACACGTGCACAGTGGGAGTGACTTGGGGCCTCGATCCTTTGCGAAGCCTGCGTAATGCTGGCGACGCTTGCGGATATGGAGTGTGCTGGGCCTCAAAGTCATCATCATCTTGCACTGGTGAGGTGACTTGTGGTTGGGGAGAACTTGGGGTGTCTTGTCATTGTGGGTGATCAGCCCACGATGCATCCTGAGCAGTTGGCGTCAAAGGACGACCAATGCTGATGAGTTTGTTGTGCGTGAGCACAGGCGATGATACCAACTGGTGCTCGATCTGAGGAAGGACTTCATCATCTTCAACATTGTCGTGAGGACCAATGTCTTCAGCTGCGGTGGGGTCAACAGCTGGATTGTCTTCAGCTTCAGGAGCCTCTGTGGAAGCAGGCTCATGAACTATTATTTGGCGTTCTTGATGTTCAGATGCAGGACGAGCCATTGAGATTGGCTCGGCCTCAAGGGGCTCTGTGGGAGCAGCCCGGTCTCTCTTCTTGGTTTTCCGTTTCTTGGTTGGAGGTGCATCATCAGTGATGGCCTTGGTTTTGTGTTTCCTAGCTTCGTCTTCAGCTGCCCTTGTTTTCTTCAGTTCTGAAGCCACTGTGGGGACCTTAGGCTTCGAGCCTGTCATACTGGCTGGGAAGACAATTGGATGTACTTCCTGCCTTGGTGCTTCGGGTTCTGCCATAGCTGGCTTCTTCTTCTTCTTGGCCGCCATTCTGGGGTCGATGCCTGGTCGCCCCAAAGCCTTGCGCTTTTCAGCTTCATTGTGTCCCTGAACACATTTAGCAGCAAGATCCTTCATGCACTCACGAGAACCTTTGGCTTCTTCGCGTTTGGTTCGAAATGCTTCCTTGAGCTCATGCATCATGACCTGAAAGTTCTGGATGTCTTCAACATTGAGTTTGGCCATATGCTTCTTGAATTGAGCCTTTTCGTAATCTATCTTGTGCTTCAGCTCAACAATTTTCTGAGCTAGAGCCAGCTCAGCAGCAATGGCTCCGTGGATGCTGAGGCCAATGGGAAGCTGAAGATCATCAAAGCTAACATTTGTGTTGTCAAACAACTCATCAATGAACTTGTTTATGATTTCAACATCAAAGAGAGGAAGGTCATTGAAGATTTTTGCCTCTTGCTTGCTCTTGATCAACTGCTCAAGAGCGTCATCACCAAGGTCATCGTCGCTAGTTAGATCAATGGCGTCATTCTCGTTGCGCAGAACAGCAGCAGGGGTCAGTGCTTGGCTGGTGGGTTGCATGGGCATCTTCACTTTGGAGGGCTTAGAGATGCGTCACAGATCTTCAGACTGCACACTGTGTTCAGGAGGTGCAGTGGCCAGAGGCTTCGCCCGTGAAACCTTTGGTTCAGGGGCAGGCTTTGAAGCTTTAGGTTTCTTCAGCTTCTTTGACTTCGGTGGTGCAGGCGCTTTGTTAGAATCAGCGTCGTCTTCAGGTTGATCCACGACTGCCCCTTGAACCTTTATGTGAGTAATGAGACCTTCTAAGTTATAGAAGGCCCAACCAGATTGGGTTCAGCTTCACGTGTGCCGTCAGCACAAGGAGCAGAGGGGCCTGGATTGAAGTCTAATCCCCATGACTTCTTGTTTTCTTTGGCCGAGTTCTTGGCAAACTGGAAGTTGCGCTTGAACAGATTGTCGTCATGACACCATAGCAATGAAGATGGGTCTGCATCTGCAGGCTGTGGTCCACGGACCATGCAAGGATAGAAGTCTTGTTCAATGGCTTCAGCTCTGGATTTGGGTTGAAGATTTCTGTACAAGATGTCTCCCCACGGTCGCTTGATGGCATTTTTCTCAGCATATTCCTGGGTCACAAACCTATACTTGAACCATTGCTCTGCCCAATAGCTTTGAATCCATTGGATTCGGGTTTTCTGCTGATTGTAGTCCTCCTCTGGATCTGTCTTGTACAGCTCATAGAGGTCAGGAGGCAAATCTCTTGAGGTGTTCCCACGATGCTGTCTGCCACCCTTCCTTGCAGATTTCTCTGTTGCCATGAAGTTTAGACTGAAAGGCTTCAACACTGTCAAAGTCTTCCGTCTACTGGTCAAACAAGAACTGGCTTTAGGAGAATTTATATGATGCTATAAGAACTCTGCAAATGAATGCAGACTATGAGAACCAAGGGATTCTCCCACGGACATGTACCTGTGACAGCATTAAGGTGCGAGGGAAGGGGAAGAGGTCATATGCATTCTCAAAAGATTTTGAAGATAAATCAGTTTAGAAGACATTGACCTCATAGTGCGAAGACATTCACTCATAGGTAGAGAGTTGGTTCCAGATTTGTACGAATCCACGAATAAGTACAAGTGAGGATTCTAACTACTTTGTGAAGCATAAGTGAATATACTAGGCATGTTATGAGAGGCAGTATGAGATAGATCCAACTTGTGTGAACAGAAACTACTTATGGTAGAAAAGGATGAATCTATCGGATCAAAAAGACTATAAAAAGGAGGTTTTATTTACCACACGAGGAACTGCTAGACGGAGTGGGAGAGGAGGCTGAGCAGTTCGATCTTCCATTCCCTAACTTGGTGACGGAGGACACCTATGGCGACGGCGGAGAAGATGATGTCCGCGGCCGGCATGAGGACAGCGTCGGTGAGGTCGCGACAGCTAAGCGCTTTGTCGCCGGCGTCATCGAGGGCTAGCAGTGGCGCTAGGGTTTGTGCGAGAGTGGAAGAAGAAATAATGACTGGGGTGAGGCGTGTATTTATAGGGACAGGGACGGCACAGTGTTATTACATAGGTGCCCCTGGCGGTTCACATCTGAAGGACACATGGCGATCATGCAACACATTGGAGGTTGTTCCACGTTCCCACGCATGCCTGGATTGTCGGATGGTCGTTCCCACTTCTCCGGGTTTCAGGTTGAAGGATTTAGCATTGAAAACAGATTAATGTTTGTATCTGTGTCTTCTGCTGACAAGGACGCAGAGAAGACATTTTGACAGTGTCAATAGAATGCATATGATTTGGATAGATAGACTTAAGATAGAAGCATAGAGGGGTTAGGGTCCGATCACATTCACTTAGTTCAAAAGATTCAACAAGAAGCCATAGCTATAAGTGAATGCTGTAGAGGACAGAAACCAAATTAGTACATTGAAGATAAACATGAAGCCATGTTAACATTGAAGACAAACAGAAAGCGAAGACTTTGCAAATGTAACGCCATGTGAAAAACACTTCTAAGGGAAGAATTTGGTGGTGGCGTTACCCACCGTATAGGAAGTATTAGACCCAGACACGGCGCACAATTATCGTGGCGCTCCGAGGTCAAATTCCATGTTAATGTATTCACACTCAGAATGCAAGTCTTCATTGATTGAAGACATACGTTACTTCGTGTGTTGCACATCTAAGTCATCAACATGCATAAGTGTTAGGATGTATGCCTGATCACAGGACATTTGAGGATTCCAAGATATTTAGCTCACACCGTAACTTGCAAAACCTCTTCTCATCCAAGGGCTTTGTGAAGATATCTGCCAGTTGCTCTTCAGTGTTGACATGTATGATATCAATATCTTCCTTCATGACATGATCTCTGAGAAAGTGATGACGAATTTC
The DNA here is from genome assembly GCF_002162155.2 of Triticum dicoccoides. NCBI lineage: Eukaryota > Viridiplantae > Streptophyta > Magnoliopsida > Poales > Poaceae > Triticum > Triticum dicoccoides. Next base: position 253,111,434 of record NC_041384.1, on the reverse strand, counting down.
AATGTGCTTTGTCTTCGAGTGCTGAACTGGGTTGTTAGCAATCTTGATGGCGCTCTCATTGTCGTGGTAGAGTGGTACTTGCTTCAGATGAATACCATAGTCTTTGAGTGTTTGCTTCATCCATAGAAGCTGCGCGCGGCAAGATCCAGCAGCAATGTGTTCAGATTCAGCAGTGGAGAGAGATACACAGTTATGCTTCTTTGAATACCAACATACAAGTGATCGTCCCAGAAAGTGACATGTGCCTGATGTAGACTTGCAATCACCTTGTCACCAGCATAATCAGCATCTGAGAATCCAACTAGATCAAACTCTGACCCCTTTGGATACCATAATCCTAGTGTTGGGGTGTGAGCCAAATATCAAAGAATTCGCTTCACAGCTAAGTGATGCGATTCCTTTGGTGCCGCTTGGAATCGGGAACACATGCAAACACTAAGCATGATATCTGGCCTAGATGCACATAAATAAAGCAAAGAACCAATCATGGAGCGGTATACCTTTTGATCGAACTCTTTACCATTGTCGTCGGGATCCAGATGGTGTTTAGTTGGCATTGGCGTCGTGTAACCTTTGCAGTCTTGCATTCCAAACTTCTTCAGGCAATCTTTGAGGTATTTCTCTTGAGATATGAAGATGTCGTTGCGTTGTTGTCGTATTTGAAGACCAAGGAAGAACTTTAGCTCACCCATCATGGACATCTGATATTGCTCTTGCATCATGTATCCAAACTCATCAGTGTATTTCTGATTAGTGCAGCCGAAGATAATGTCATCCACATATATTTGGCACACAAACAGTTCACCATCATATGTCTTCGTGAAGAGAGTGGGATCCAGGGAACCAGGTTTGAAGCCTTTGCTCTTCAGGAAGTCTTTGAGTGTGTCATACCAAGCTCGAGGGGCTTGTTTAAGGCCATACAATGCCTTGTTGAGCTTGTAAACCATGTCAGGATGTTTTGGATCTTCAAAGCCAGGCGGTTGTGCAACATACACTTCTTCTTCAATCTTGCCATTGAGAAAAGCGCTCTTCACATCCATTTGGTACAGAAGAATGTTATGATGATTTGCATAGGCCAGCAGTATGTGTATAGCTTCAAGCCTAGCCACAGGAGCAAATGTTTCATCAAAGTCAATTCCTTCAACTTGAGTGTATCCTTGAGAGATGAGACGAGCTTTGTTTCTGACAACTTGACCATGCTCATCTTGCTTGTTGCGGTATATCCATTTAGTGCCTATGATATTGTGCTTACGAGGATCAGGACGCTTGACAAGTTCCCATACATTATTCAACTCAAACTATTGAAGCTCTTCTTGCATAGCTTGAATCCATTCAGGTTCCATAAAGGCTTCATCAACTCTCTTGGGTTCAGATATTGAGACAAATGCGAAGTGTCCACAAAAATTTGCTAGTTGTGTTGCCCTTGAACGAGTGAGTGGACCAGGTACATTGATGCTGTCAATTATTCTCTCAATCTATACTTCATTTGCAACACGAGGATGAATAGGAAGAAGATTTTTCTCTTGTTGATCATTGTCATCGTTAGAAGGATTGTCTTCAGGCTGAGCATTGTCTTCAGGTTGATCAGGCACAGAGATGATGAGTTCCTCTTCAGGCTGAGCTTTAGACGGTATGATTTCTCCAGTTCCCATAAGCTTGATGGTTTCACTGGATGGAACCTCATCTAGCACATTTGGCAGGTGCTCTCTTTGCGAGCCATTAGTCTCATCGAACCGCACATCAACAGTTTCAACCACTTTATAGTGAAAGAGGTTGAAGACTCTGTAGGAGTGCGAATCCTTTCCGTATCCAAGCATAAAACCTTCATGTGCTTTCGGTGAAAATTTTGAAGTGTGATGTGGATCCTTGATCCAGCACTTGGCACCAAATACTTTGAAGTAACTAACATTTGGCTTCTTACCAGTGAGGAGCTCATAGGATGTTTTGTTCAGAAGCTTGTGAAGATAAACACGGTTGATGATATGGCATGCAGTATCAATGGCTTCGGGCCAGAACTTTTTTGGAGTCTTGTATTATCGAGCATCGTCCGGGCCATCTCAATAAGTGTTCTGTTCTTGCGTTCCATGACGTCATTCTGCTGCAGCGTGTACGGAGCTGAGAATTCATGAGTGATGCCCAAAGTATCAAGATAAGTGTCGGGGCTGGTGTTTTTGAATTCAGTGCCATTGTCACTTCTGATGCGCTTGACCTTGATGCCATAGTTGTTCATGGCTCGATTGGCGAAGCGTCTGAAGACATCCTGCACTTCAGTCTTGTAGAGGATTATATGCACCCCATGTATATCTTGAATAATCATCAACAATGACGAAGCCATAGAGACAAGCATTAGTAGTAAGAGTTGAGTAGTGAGTGGGACCGAAGAGGTCCATGTGTAGCAGTTCGAAGGGTTGAGTCGTTGTCATGATTGTCTTCGAGGGATGCTTGGCCCTCGTCATCTTTCCAGCTTCACAGGCACCACATAGGTGATCCTTCTTTAACTTGACACCCTCGATGCCTATGACATGCTTCTTCTTTGCAAGAGTGTGCAAGTTCCTCATGCCAGCATGCCCTAGCCTCCGATGCCAGAGCCATCATTCTGAAGCTTTTGCTAGAAGACATACGGCAAGCTATGGTCCTGCTGAGAAATCTACCACGTACAAATGATCTTTCCGATACCCTTCAAAGACTAGAGACTTGTCAGATTCCATTAGAACAAGGCAACGATATTTTCCAAATATCACAATCATGTTTAAATCGCAAAGCATTGAGACAGACATTAAGTTGAAACCAAGGGATTCAACAAGCATCACTTTATCCATGTGTTGATCCCTTGAGATTGCAACTCTACCTAGACCCAATACCTTGCTTTTACCAGTATCAGCAAATGTGATGTGACTCTTGTCAGATGGACGTAAAGTTGAGTCCATGAGAAGACTTCGCTTGCCAGTCATGTGATTAGTACACCCACTACCAATAATCCATTCTGAAGCAGCTGGTGTCATACCCTACAGTGCAGTTAGGGGGATAGGCTTCATGAAGAGAATTGTGAAGCATAAACATTTGACGAGCAAGTGGATTATGAAAGCTTAGATCGAGGTTAGGACTGATAGGGCAAGTAGCAAGCGACTCGGGAACAAAATACATAATAAGACCATTTGGGCATTTGATCTTGTGCCCTACAAGATGTTTAAGGTCCCCAGCAATAGCTTCAGACGAATTTGATTTTCGGCTGGAGACCCTTCCCTGCAAAAGAGAGTTAAGCTTTCTTAGCCACCCACATCTTCAAGGGTGGCTTCGAAGCAATGAGTCTAAGTGCAGCATCTGAGAACTTTGGCTTTGGAGCCCTAGCAAATAGTCTTGCAGGTGGACAATAGTACTCATAAGAATAAGCAGAGTAGTTCTCGGTGTTATGAACATGGCGGTTTGATGAAACGCGCTCATATTCATAGGCCTGAGTATGGTTTCCCTGCAAAACATTTGTGTTAGTGCGACTCACGTCAGTCCTTTGTCTGTATGAAGCCTTTGGACCATACGAAGCCTGTGGTCTAGGGTTTGTCTTCTTCACTTGTGGTGTCATGACGACATTCATAGGAAGATTCTCCAAACACCTTTTCGGCACCCAGACTTTCTTCATAGGTGGCCCATTCCTGCAGTTAGTACCAATATACCTGGCAAACACTTCACCATTATGATTCTTAAACAGTTTATAGTTTGCATCAAAGGATTCATCAATAACAATGGGATTAGCACAAGTGAAGCCAGATAGGGTGGATGGATCCACTGAAGGTTCCTTTGCAGCACCCCATGTGGTTTTGGGGTACTGCTCAGGTTTCCAGTAAGAGCCATCAGCATTCATTTTCCTTTCGAACCCAACACCATCTTTCCTAGGGTTTCGGTTCAGGGTCTGCCTTTTGAGGACATCACATAGTGTTTGATGCCCTTTGAGACTTTTCTACATCCCTGTTTCAAGCAATGTCTTCAACCTAGCATTTTCATCAGCAATAGCAGTGGTATCCTCAGCAGAGGGGTTAGTTACCACATCAACAGTTGAAGATATTGCAATAGTAGCAGTAGTAAAACATCCAGCAACAGAAGTAGCGTTGTCACGCTCAATGCATTTAAGACATGGTGGTTCAAATCCTTCCTGAGCGGAACTGGTCTGTTTGGTGCAAAGTGACTCGTTTTCCTTTTGAAGATCTTCATGAGCCGCTCTCAATTCCTCAAGATCCTGCTTCCTTTGAAGATAATCATAGGAAAGCTTTTCATGAGTTGTTGAGAGCGTTTAATGACGACTTTCAAGTTCCTCATACTTAGCATGAAGATTTTTTTATGTCTTCAATTAAGGACTGAGATTGAGTCATTTCAGCGTCTAACAGGTCATCGCTTTTGTCTAACAGTTTTTGAATATGTTCCATAGCTTTCTGTTGTTCAGTTGCAATTTTAGCAAGTGTTTTGTAGCTGGGTTTGGAACCACAATCAGAGTCATCTTAACTGGATGTTTGATAGTGAGTAGTGTGTGTGTTTACCTTGGCACCGTGTGCCATGAAGCAGTAGGTGGGAGCGGAGTGGTCCTTGTCATTTGCATCGACGTCGGTGATGAAGTCATTATATTCAGTGTTGAAGATGGACTTGGCAATGTATGCTGTAGCCAGACTTGCAACGCCAGAGTCGGACTCCTCCTTAGACTCCACCTCCGCCTCCTCAGAAGTGGACTCCTCCTCTGAATCCATTTCCTTGCCAACAAACGCACGAGCCTTGCCAGATGAGCTCTTCTTGTGTGATGAAGACTTTGAGGAAGACTTGGAAGAAGACTTTGAGTATTTCTTCTTCTTCTTGTCATCAGAATTATACTCCTTGCTCTTCTTCTTCTTCTTGTTCTCATTGTCCCACTGCGGACACTCAGAGATGTAGTGGCCAGGTTTCTTGCACTTGTGGCATGTTCTCTTCTTGTAGTCATGAGCAGAAGCTTCATCATTCCTTGAGCTTGATCGTGAAGACTTTCTGAAGCCCTTCTTCTTGGTGAATTTTTGGAACTTATTCACAAGCATAGCAAGCTCCTTTCCAATGTCTTCAGGATCATCAGAACTGCTGTCAAATTCTTCTTCAGATGAGGAGACATCTTTTGCCTTCAAGGCACGAGTTCGCCCATAGTTGGGACCATAGATGTCTCTTTTCTCAGAAAGCTGAAACTCACGTGTGTTGAGCCTTTCAAGTATGTCAGATGGATCGAGTGTCTAGAAGTCAGGGCGTTATTGAATCATCAGGGCTAGGGTGTCAAACGAGCTATCAAGTGATCTCAGGAGTGTCTTGACGACTTCATGCTTGGTGATCTCAGTAGCGCCGAGGGCTTGAAGCTCATTTGTGATGTCAGTGAGTCGATCAAACGTGAGCTGAACATTCTCATTGATGTTTCTCTTGAAGCGGTTGAAGAGGTTGCGAAGGACACTGATTCTTTGATCTCTCTGGGTCGAGACGCCTTCGTTGACCTTGGAGAGCCAGTCCTAGACTAGCTTAGATGTTTCCAGAGCACTCACACGGCCATACTGCCCTTTGGTCAGATGACCACAGATGATGTTCTTGGCAGTGGAGTCCAGTTGAACGAACTTCTTGACATCAGCAGCGGTGACACCTTCACCAGCCTTGGGGACGCCATTCTTGACGACATACCAGAGGTCGACATCAATGGCTTCAAGATGCATGCGCATCTTATTCTTCCAGTAGGGATATTCAGTTCCATCGAAGATTGGGCACGCAGCGGAGACTTTGATTATCCTTGCAGTCGACATAACTAAAACTCCAGGTGGTTAAACCGAATCACACAGAATAAGGGAGTACCTTGCTCTGATACCAATTGAAAGTGCTAGTGATCGACTAGAGGGGGGTGAATAGGCGATTTTTATGAAAGTCTTCAAAACATGGAAGTTTCGAAGACAAACGATAGAAATAAACCTATTACCATGCAGCGGAAGGTAGACTACACTAAGCTAGCCATAGTCAAGTATTCAATGAAATGAAAGCATAAAGACTAATAGTAGCTAGGCAGTATAGATCAGGATGGAAGATAGTATGAAGCCAATCAGAACAAGCAATCACATAGTGAAGACAAATAACTAATGCAAACAGGCAATGACTTCACAAGGACCAATCAGCACATAAAGAGATGGGAAGGATGGAACTAGTGGCTCGTTGAAGACAATGATTTGTTGGACCAGTTCCAGTTGCTGTGACAACTGTACATCTGGTTAGGGAGCCTGAGATTCAACTCAGAAGACCGTGTCTTCACCTTATTCCCCTTGAGCTGAGGACACCCAGTCCTCGCCCAATCACTCTGGTAAGTCTTCAAGGTAGACTTCCAAACCTTCACAGACTTCGTTCACCGGCGATCCACAATGACTCTTGGATGCTCAGACTGCGACGCCTAACCGGCTGGAGGATTCACAGTCCTCAAGTGTAATAAGTCTTCAGATCACACAGACGTGAAGACTTCAGTGATGCCTAACACTCTTTGGCTCTGGGTGTTTTAGGGCTTTGTCCTCGCAAGGAATTCTCTCTCAAAGGCTTCGAGGTGGGTTGCTCTCAAATGACAAAAGCCATACACTAACTCTAAGCAGCCAAACGTTTATGGTTGTAGGGGGTGGGCTATTTATAGCCACTAGGCAACCCGACCTGATTTGTCCGAATTGACCCTGGGTCACTAAGGAACTGGCACGTGTTCCAACGGTCAGATTTCAAACACACATGGCAACTTTACTTGGGCTACAAGCAAAGCTGACTTATCCAGCTCTGGATAAGATTTATTCTCATTATCTTCGCTCGAAGACATAGGATTTTGGTTAAGCATCACTTCAGTCATTCTGACTGGTTCACTTGGACCCCACTTAACAGTACGGTGGTTCCTATGACTCAACAAAGAAGAAAAAGAACGACGAAACAACTAAGTCTATGCACTCCATAGTCTTCACGCAATGTCTTCTCTTGTCATAGTCTTCAATGTGAATGTCTTCACATACCGCCTTTGACTTCAATGTCTTCATACATTTTTAGGGGTCATCTCTGGTAGGAAAACCGAATCAATGAGGGACTTCTACATGTGTTATCCTGCAATTCTCACAAACACATTAGTCCCTCAACCAGGTTTGTCGTAAATACTCCAAAACCAACTAGCGGTGGCACTAGATGCACTTACAATAGGCCTTGACTTCTTCTCGCTCGACTGTGAGCACTATGCTGACAACCTGACCAGTGGCTGAAATATATAACAATAAAGGCTCTTTGCTGACCGGAGCAACAAGCACCGGCTAGGTGGAAAGCAGGGCTTTGAGCTCTACAAACGTTGCTTCAGCTTCAGGAGTCCACTCGAACATATCAGACTTTTTCATCAGTCGGTAAAGAGGCAATGCCTTTTCACCGAGACCAGAAATGAATCGACTTAATGCAGCAAGACAACCTGTGAGCTTCTGAACGTCATGCACACACACAAGGTGTTTCATTCGGAGAATTGCCCCAATCTTTTCGGGGTTTGCATCTATCCCTCGTTCAGAAATAAGAAAACTGAGTAACTTTCCTCCTGGGAATCCGAATGTGCACTTGGATGGGTTAAGGTTGATGGCATATCTTCTTAGATTGGCAAAGTTTTCAGCGAGGTCAGTCAGTAGGTCGGAACCCTTGCGTGACTTGACCACGATATCATCCATGTATGCTTCCATGTTCCGACTGATCTGAGTGAGCAGGCACTTCTGTATCATATGCATGAATGTGGCACCAGCATTCTTAAGACCAAAAGGCATGGTGACATAGCAAAAACACCAGAACAGGGTGATGAAGGCCATTTTTATTTCATCGGGTCCATACAGTTGGATCTGATGGTACCTGGAATACACATCCAAAAAAGAAAACCGGTCACACCCCACAGTCAAGTTGATAATCTGATCGATGCGAGGGAGAGGAAAATGATCTTTCGGGTAGGCCCGGTTTATATGCTTGAAATCAATACACATATGAAGTGAATCATCTTTCTTAGGGACCATGATGACGTTGGTGAGCTCTAAGTGGTATATCTCGCGGATGAACTCAGCTGCCAGAGCCACCTCTTCACCAATCACCTTCCTTTTTTCCACGGTGGACCGACGGAGATGCTCTTTGACAGGTCTTGCTTTTGGGTCGACACGCAAACAGTGCTCAGCCAGCCCCTGGGTACACCTGGCATGCCTGATGGTTTCCATGCAAAGATGTCCTAGTTCTCACAAAGGAACTAGATGAGCGCGGCTTCCTATTTGTTGTCGGGTGTCGTTGAGATGTGGGTCGGAGCAGCAGTGGGATCTTTCGGGCGAATGTGGACTGGCTTCGTTTCCCCGGCTGATTGAAATGCGGATTCTAAAGCATGCTTCTTGGCTCACAGCAAATCACTCTGGTCAACATTTTTCTTGTACTCCTCTAGTTCCACCACCGCCATTTGCTCATCAACAATCTTGGAACCCTTCTGGAGGCACTCCTCCTCTCTCTGCCTATTTCCTGTGACTGTGATCACACATTTGGGTCCGGGCATCTTCAATTTAAGATACACGTAATATGGACGGGCCATGAAGCGGGCATATGCAGGCCTGCCCAGAATAGCATGATAGGCACTGTGGAAATCTATTACTCAAATGTCAACTTCTCCTTGCGGAAATTCTTGGAATCACCGAAAACCACATCAAGAGCAATTTGCCCGAGTGACTTTGCTTTCTTTCCTGGAATGACTCCGTGAACTGCATGTTGCTCTCACTGAGTTTGGACATCGGAATGCACATCCCTTGGAGAGTCTCAGCATGCAGAATATTCAGACCACTACCACCATCCATAAGAATTTTCTTCAATTGGGTGCCCCCAACGACTGGGTCGACCACCAACACTTGCCGCACAGGGTAGCAACATGCACTGGGTGATCTAACTGGTCGAATGTAATGGGATTCTTTGACCACTTCAGGTACGTCATAGTTGCTGGAGCAACCATGTTCACTTCTCTGTTAATGACTTTCAGTCGACTCTTGCTCTCGACATCAGCAAAAATCACCAAGTTGGCATTGACCTTCGGGTAACCATCATATTTTTCCTCCTCTTCATCCTTATCAGAGTCCTTCTCACTGGGCTGGCCCTCTTGGAACTGCTGAATTAGGAGTCTGTGCTGTCAAGTGGTATGTTTGAGCAGAATCAAGTTACCCTCCTCATCCTTCTTCATGTGAATGTGACACGGCAAATACAGGACGTCCTGGCCTAACTGATCTTTCACCTTTTTGGGCACCCACGGCCCCTTGGGCTTTCCTTTAAACTTTCCTTGCGCATTCAGAACTGCGACTTCAGTAGGACCTGCAGCCTCATCCTTACGCTTTTGCTTCCGACTGAGGTTTCCACCACCGGTGTCCCGGTCGACTGGTTTCCCCTTACCATTGCAAAGTCGGTCTTCCTCTTCGCCATTTGCATACCGAGTGGCTATTTCCATCATTCGTCTTAGAGAAATGACTCCGGAACGACCAAATTTTAGGATAAGTTCTCTATATCTGACGCCCTCCTTGAAGGCGCAAATTGCTTGGTGTTCTGACACATTCTCCACTACGTGATGAAGGGTAGTTTATCTCTGGATGAAATCTCTCAAAGTTTCACTCGGCTTCTGGACGCAATGTTGTAGTTCGGTCAGCCTAGCAGGTCGCTTGCAGGTGCCTTCGAATGTCTTGATAAACACTTGGGCTAAATCTTCCCAACAGAAAATGCTTCCAGGAGCCAGTTGATTCAGCTAAGCTCTGGCTGAGCCTTCAAGCATCAAGGGGGGTGCTTCATGGCTACGTCATCATTGGCTCCACCATTCTGCACTGCCACTCGGTAATCTTCCAGCCACGTGTCTGGCTTTGACTCACTAGTGAACTTGCTCACAGCAGCAACCAATCTGAAGTTGGGCGGGATCTCAGTGGCTCGGATGGCTCTGCTAAAACATTCAGGTCCAGAAATGAATGCCCTTCTTAGGGAGTCCTGGACTAAGGGGTCCTTAGGTGTCCGGCCTGTTATCCATGGGGCGGACTGATGGGCTGTGAAGACATGAAGGCCGAAGACTATACCTGTGTCCGGATTGGACTCTCCTTGGCGTGGAAGGCAAGCTTGGTGACCGAATATGAAGAATCCTTCTTATGTAACCGACTCTATGTAAACCCTAGATCCCCTCAGTGTCTATATAAACCGGAGGGGTTAGTCCGGAAAGGATATACTCATTGCCATAGTCATACAGGTTAGACTTCTAGGGTTTAGCCATTACGATCTCGTGGTAGATCAACTCTTGTAACACTCATATTCATCAATATCAATCAAGCGGGACATAGGGTATTACCTCCATAGAGAGGGCCCGAACCTGGGTAAACATCATGTCCCCTATCTCCTGTTACCATCGATCCTAGATGCACAGTTCGGGACCCCCTACCCAAGATCCGCCGGTTTTGACACCGACATTGGTGCTTTCATTGAGAGTTCCACTGTGCCGTCAACAAAAGGTTTGATGGCCCCTTCAATCGTCCATAGTGACGCTATCCAAGGAGAAACCTTCCTCCCCGGACAAATTTTCGTGTTCGGCGGCTTCGTACTGCGGGCCAACTCGCTTGGCTATCTGGAGCAGATCGATAGCTACGCCCCTGGCCACCAGGTCAGATTTGGAAGCTTGAACTACATCGCGGATTTGAGACCGCAACGATCGCTCCTTCTCACCCCGATGAACATGACTTAAATCTGTCATCGGATAACACCCTGGAGATGGCCCCTGTTGCTGCAACGGCCTTAGAACCAGAGTAGATCGTGCCATCCGAGGCCACAGAGTCCGCGGCGTTAGAGCCGTACACGGACTCGGCACCCCGCAATATTTGCGTCAAGGGAACTCTGGACTCGTCCCCAGCTATAAGTCCCGGACCAGGTACGCCTGCGGACACCGAGCTGGATCAGTTATCGATTTTCAAATTTAGCGCCGCAGACATCTTCCAGCACTCACCTTTGGGTGATGTGCTAAACTCTTTAAAGAACTTGTCCTTGGAGAAGGACTCATGGCCAAACTATGTTCGGTTTGAGCCAGAGGCTGGTGATGGGAAATTTCGCTTCCCACCCGCCACCCACTTCATAGCCACTGTCGATGACTTAACTGACATGCTTGATTACGGCTCCGAAGACATCGACGGTATGGACGACGATGCCAACATGGAGCAAGGCCAAGACCCGCCATTCACTAGACGTTGGACGGCCACGTCTTTGTACGATGTGTACATGGTCGACTCACCTAAAAAAGCTAGCGACGATGACAAAGGAGATCTAGTTGCGAATAAACCTTCTGAGACACAGTCCAAGCATCGACGCCATAAACGCCGCTCTAAGCCTCGTTGCTCAAATGACGGCAACACTGGCACCGGAGAAAATAGTACTCCGAGCAATGCACAAAACAATGAAGACCCTGTTGGGGCTGCATCCGAACAGGAGGAACAAGAAAATGGGCAAGATGACCCTGATAAACAGGCCATGCCCAATGACCCGGATGATGATAGTTATTGTCCAGTCTCCGAAGATGAGGAGAGCCTCGGCAGCAAGGATTTCATTGTGCCCGAGGCACCCCTAGAGCAGGAACTCTTCAAGCGCCAGCTAATGGCTACTGCCAGAAGCCTGAAGAAGAAGCAGCAGCAACTCCAGGCTGATCAAGACCTGCTCATTAACAGGTGGACTGATGTCCTGGCAGCCGAAGAAAATGGCCTCGAGCTCCCAGTCAAGAGTTACCCAAAACGTAGACTGCTACCTCAGTTCGATGAGGAGGCACCAGACCCCATACCTCCCGCACGCAATGCGGACCGACCACCACATGGTCGGGATAGTGTGGCGGACCGACCACCCTGCAGTCAGGATAAAACGGCAACACAGGCCGAACAATAGCCCGCCCCACCGCCTTGCAAAAACAGGGATAGAACAGCTCGGGGCCATACATACGACCTTCGGCAGGATCTAGACAATAAAACAGGACACACCAGATCAATCTACGGATCACGAGGACGCTTCCTGACTCGGGATGACGGCTACCTATTCGAACGTGACAAACCTAGTCACACCCGGGCCGATAACCGCAGGCAGACTCCATCGGAGGTGTGCCGTGACGTGGCCTGATATAGAGGCGCCGCACACCCTCTCTGCTTCACAGATGATGTGCTGGATCACGAATTCCCCGAGGGGTTCAAGCCTGTCAATATTGAATCATATGACAGAACAACCGATCCCGTGGTATGGATTGAGGATTTTATTCTCCACATCCACATGGCCCATGGAGATGACCTCCACGCCATCAAATACCTCCCACTAAAGCTCAAAGGGCCAGCTCGACACTAGCTAAATAGCCTGCCCCAAAATTCCATCGGCAGCTGGGAGGACTTGGAAGAAGCCTTCCTTGACAACTTCCAAGGTACATATGTCCGGCCACCCGATGCCGATGACTTAAGCCACATAGTTCAGCAACTCGGAGAATCGGCCAGAAAATTCTGGACTAGGTTCCTAACCAAAAAGAACCAGATTGTTGACTGTCCGGATGTCGAAGCCCTAGCGGCCTTTAAGCATAGCATCCGTGATGAATGGCTCGCCCGCCACCTCGGCCAAGAAAAACCGAGGTCCATGGCCGCCCTCATGGCACTTATGACCTTCTTTTGCGTGGGAGAGGATAGTTGGCTGGCTCGCAGTACAAACACAGCCAATGAAGCAGGCCTCTCCGAGGCCAAAAACAGCAACAGCAAGCTCCGGCGCAACAGACACAAACACCGAAGCAATGGCGATAACACCGATGACACTACAGTTCATGCCGGATTCAGTGGCCCCAAGTCCGGCCAACGAAAAAGCCCTATAAAAGGAACGGCGGAGGACCATCCAGCTTGGACCGCATACTCGATCGTCCGTGCCAGATACATGGCACCCCAGACAAACCGGCCAACCATACTAACAGAGATTGCCGGGTCTTTAAGCAAGCCAGCAAGGTAAACAGCGGAAACAAGCAAGGGGAATCGCAGAGCGAGGACGAAGACGAGGAGCCCCGGGAGCCGAACACTGGGGGGCAGAAGAAATTCCCGCCTCAAGTCAAAACGGTAAACATGATATATGCTACACACATCCCCAAAAGGGAGCACAAGCGCACACTCACGGACGTTTATGCGGTAGAGCCAGTCGCCCCAAAATTCAACCCATGGTCGTCATTCCCGATCACCTTTGATCGTCATGATCATCCAACCAGCATCCGTCATGGCGGGTGATACGTCTCCAACGTATCTATAATTTTTGATTGCTCCATGCTATATTATCTACTGTTTTGGACATTATTGGGCTTTATTATCCACTTTTATATTATTTTTGGGACTAACCTATTAACCGGAGGCCCAGCCCAGAATTGTTGTTTTTTGCCTATTTTAGGGTTTCGAAGAAAAGGAATATCAAACGGAGTCCAAATGGAATGAAACCTTCTGGAACGTGATTTTCTCACCGAACATGATCCAGGAGACTTGGACCCTACATCAAGCAACCAACAGGGAGGCCACGAGATAGGGGCGCGCCTACCCCCCCCCTCCCAAACATGCCCTCCACCCTCGTGGGCCCCCTGTTGCTCCACCGACGTACTTCTTCCTCCTATATATACCAACGTACCCCCAAACAATCAGATACGGAGCCAAAACCCTAATTCCACCGCCGTAACTTTCTGTATACACGAGATACCATCTTGGGGCCTGTTTCGGAGCTCTGCCGGAGGGGGCATCAATCACGAAGGGGCTTCTACATCAACACCATAGCCTCTCCGATGAAGTTTCAGTAAGTTTACCTTAGACCTACGGGTCCATAATTATTAGCTAGATGGCTTCTTCTATCTTTTTGGATCTCAATACAAAGTTCTCCCCCTCTCTTGTGGAGATCTATTCGATGTAATCTTCTTTTGCGGTGTGTTTGTTGAGACCGATGAATTGTGGGTTTATGATCAAGTTTATCTATGAACAATATTTGAATCTTCTCTGAATTCTTTTATGTATGATTGGTTATCTTTGCAAGTCTCTTCGAATTATCAATTTGGTTTGGCCTACTAGATTGATCTTTCTTGCAATGGGAGAAGTGCTTAGCTTTGGGTTCAATCTTGCGGTGTCCTTTCCCAGTGACAGTAGGGGCAGCAAGGCACGTATTGTATTGCTGCCATCGAGGATAACAAGATGGGGTTTTATCATATTGCATGAATTTATCCCTCTACATCATGTCATCTTGCTTAAGGTGTTACTCTGTTCTTATGAACTTAATACTCTAGATGCATGCTGGATAGCGGTCGATGTGTGGAGTAATAGTAGTAGATGCAGGCAGGAGTTGGTCTAATTGTCTTGGACGTGATGCCTATATACATGATCACACCTAGATATTCTCATAACTATGCTCAATTCTGTCAATTGCTCAACAGTAATTCATTCACCCACCATAAAATACCTATGCTCTTGAGAGAAGCCACTAGTGAAACCTATGGCCCCAGGTCTATCTTCATCATATTAATCTTCCAATACTTAGTTATTTTCATTGATTTTATTTTACTTTGCATCTTTATCATCAATATACCAAAAATATCATCTTATCATATCTATCAGATCTCACTCTCGTAAGTGACCATTGATACGTCTCTGTCGTATCTACTTTTCCAAGCACTTTTGCCCTTGTTTTGGACTCCAACTTGCATGATTTGAATGGAACTAACCCGGACTAACGTTGTTTTCAGCAGAATTACCATGGTGTTATTTATGTGCAGAAACAAAAGTTCTTGGAATGACCTGAAACTTCACGGAACACCTTTTCGGAAAATATAAAAAATCCTTGCAAAAGATGAAGGCCAGGGGGTCCACCACCTGTCCACGAGGGTGGGGGCCACGCCTGCCCCCCTAGGGCGTGCCCCTACCTCATGGGCCCCCTGGAGCTCCTCCGACCTCAAGACCAACTCTATATATTTTCTTTCGAGGAGAAGAAATCATCACGTTTTACGATACGGAGCCGCCGCCAAGCCCTAAAACCTCTCGGGAGGGCTGATTTGGAGTCCGTTCGAGGATCCGGAGAGGGGAATCCGTCGCCATCGTCATCATCAACCATCCTGCATCACCAATTTCATGACGCTCACCGCCGTGCGTGAGTAATTCCATCGTAGGCTTGCTGGACGGTGATAGGTTGGATGGGATCTATCATGTAATCGAGTTAGTTTTGGTAGGGTTTGATCCCTAGTATCCACTATGTTCTGAGATTGATGTTGCTATGACTTTGCTATGCTTAATGCTTGTCACTAGGGCCCGAGTGCCATGATTTCAGATCTGAACCTATTATGTTTTCATCAATATATGAGAGTTCTTGATCCTATCTTGCAAGTCTATAGTCACCTATTATGTGTTATGATCCGTTAACCCCGAAGTGACAATAATCGGGATACTTACCGGTGATGACCATAGTTTGAGGAGTTCATGTATTCACTATGTGTTAATGATTTGTTCCGGTACTCAATTAAAAGGAGGCCTTAATATCCCTTAGTTTCCGTAAGGACCCCGCTGCCACGGGAGGGTAGGACAAAAGATGTCATGCAAGTTCTTTTCCATAAGCACGTATGACTATATTCGGAATACATGCCTACATTATATCAATAAACTGGAGCTAGTTCTGTGTCACCCTAGGTTATGATTGTTACATGATGAACCATATCCGGCATAATTCTCCATCACTGATCCATTGCCTACGAGCTTTCCATATATTGTTCTTCGCTTATTTACTTTTCCGTTGCTATTGCTATCATCACTACAAAATACCAAAAACATTACTTTTGCTATCATTAACTTTTGCTACCGTTACCACTACTATCATATTACTTTGCTACTAAACACTTTGCTACAGATATTAAGTTTCCAGGTGTGGTTGAATTGACAACTCGGCTGCTAATACTTGAGAATATTCTTTGGCTCCCCTTGTGTCGAATCAATAAATTTGGGTTGAATACTCTACCCTCGAAAACTGTTGTGATCCCCTATACTTGTGGGTTATCAAGACTATTTTCTGGCGCCGTTGCCGGGGAGCATAGCTCTATTCTTTGAGTCACTTGGGATTTATATCTGCTTATCATTATGAAGAACTTGAGAGATCCTAAAACCAAGATTTATCCCTCAACTACGGGGGGAGGTAAGGAACTGCCATCTAGCTCTCCACTTGATTCACCTTCTGTTTTGAGTAAGCTTGCGACACCTAAACCTGCTTCTGCTATTCGTTCTGATATGTCGCATGTTATTGATGATGCCACTTCTACTATGCATGATACTTATGATGATACTACTTCTATGCTTGACACTACTGTGCCACTTAGTGAATTTCTTGATGAACAACTTGCTAGGGCTAGAGAGAATGAAAATATTGAATCTAATAATACTGATGAAAGTGATGATGAAGACTTGCCTGTTATTCCTAAGGTTTATGTTTTTGATAAAGAAGCTTCTTTAGCTATTTTAGCTTGCAAAGATAGATACGAACTCAAGAGGTTATTAGCTAAATGGAATCAGCAATCTCTAAATGCTAGAATGAAACCTGACCCTGCTTTTGCTACTTCAGCTATCTATGTTACCGATAAGGATTACGAATTCTCTGTTGATCCTGATATAATTACTTTGGTTGAATCTGATCCTTTTCATGGCTATGAATCTGAAACTGTTGTGGCACATCTTACTAAATTAAATGATATAGCTACCCTGTTCACTAATGATGAGAGAACTCGTTACTTTTATATCCTTAAAATATTTTCGTTCTCATTAAAGGGTGATGCTAAGATATGGTTTAATTCTCTTGATCTTGGTTGTGTGCGTAGTCCCCAGGATATGATTTATTACTTCTCTGCTAAATATTTCCCTGCTCATAAGAAACAAGCTACTTTGAGGGATATATATAATTTTGTGCAAATTGAAGAAGAGAGTCTCCCACAAGCTTGGGGAGGCTTCTCAAGTTACTTAATGCTTTGCCTGATCATCCTCTTAAGAAAAATGAAATACTTGATATCTTTTATAATGGACTAACCGATGCTTCCAGAGATTACCTGGATAGTTGTGCTAGTTCTGTTTTCAGGGAAAGAACACCGGATGAAGCTGAAATTTTATTGAATAATATGTTGACAGATGAAAATACTTGGACACCTCCTGAGCCAGTTCCTGAGCCTATTCCTAAACCAACTCCGAAAAAGAGGGGTATTCTGTTTCTCAGTCCTGAAGATATGCAAGAGGCAAAGAAATCTATGAAAGAAAAAGGTATTAAAGCTGAAGATGTTAAGAATTTACTTCCTATTGAAGAAATACATGGTCTTAATTTACCGCGTATTGAAGAAACATATGAGCTTAATCCATCACCTATTGAAGAAACTCGTGGTCTTGATAACCCGACACAGGTAGTAAAGGTATATTCTCTCTATAGATTTGATGAAGGTGATATCCCTCATTATAAGTCTGCTAGACAATGCTTAGATGAGTTTGACAATTTCATTGTTAAACCAGAAAACTTCAATGCTTGTTTTGGTAGACAATTGAAATACAATTCAAATATGCTTGAGCACTTGGGTGATTATATGGCTAATGTCAAAGGTGAAATTAAACTTATTAGCAAACATGCTTCTATGGTTACCACTCAAGTAGAACAAGTACTTAAAGCTCAAAATGATTTGCTCAATGAATTGAATAGTAAGAATAATGATAAAGGTGTTCGAGTGGCTACTAGAACTGGTAGAATGACTCAGGAACCTTTGTATCCTAAATGCCATCCTAAAAGGATTGAGCAAGATTCTCAGAGAAATAATATAGATGCACCTAGTCCCTCTAATAGGAAGAAAAAGAAAATGATAGGACTTTGCATGCTTCTAGTAAACCTATTACTAAAACACCTGAGAATCCAAATGATATTTCTATCTCTGATGCTGAAACACAATCTGGTAATGAACCTAAAACTAGTGATAATGTTAACGATAATGTTCATGATGATGCTCAACCTAGTAATGATAATGATATAGAAATTGAACATGCTATTGATCTTGATAACCCAGAATCAAAGAATCAACGTTATGATAAGAAAGACTTTGTTGCTAGGAAACATGGTAAAGAAAGAGAGCCTTGGGTTCGGAAACCCATGCCTTTTCCTCCCAAACCATCCAAGAAAAAGGATGATGAGGATTTTGAGCGCTTTGCTGAAATGATTAGACCTATCCTTTTGCGTATGCAATTAACTGATATGCTCAAAATGAATACTTATGCTAAGTATATGAAAGATATTGTTACAAATAAAAGAAAGATACTGGAAGCTAAAATTTCCACCATGCTTGCTAATTATACTTTTGAGGGTGGAATACCTAAGAAACTAGGAGATCCCGGTGTACCAACTATACCATGCTCCATTAAAAGAAACTATGTTAAAACTGCTTTATGTGATCTTGGAGCCGGTGTTAGTGTTATGCCTCTCTCTTTATATCGTAGACTTGATTTGAATAAGTTGACACCTACTGAAATATCTTTGCAAATGGCTGATAAATCAACTGCTATACATGTCGGTATTTGTGAGGATGTGCCTGTTGTAGTTGCAAACGTTACTATTTTAACAGACTTAGTTATTCTTGATATTCCCGACGATGATAGTATGCTTATTACTCTTGGAAGACCCTTTTTGAATACTGCAGGGGCTGTCATTGATTGCACTAAAGGCAATGTCACTTTTCATGTTAATGGTAATGAGCATACGGTACACTTTCCGAGGAAACAACCTCAAGTTCATAGTATCAAATCTATTGGAAAAATTCCATCGATTATATTTGGAGGTTTTGAATTTCCTCTTCCTACTGTCAAGAAGAAATATGATATTCTTATTATTGGGGATGTGCATATCCCCGTTGAGGTAACATAGTGTTATTCGAAATTTCTACGGTTCCATGTTATACGGAATGAGGTTGTTAACAAGACTTGATAAACCTTGTTAGTGGATTCCTTTTGATGAGCATGAGATGGATGAAACTAGAAGGCACAACCTTCAGTACCCCACTTTTACTTTTTGTTACTTATATTAAATAAAATAAAATAGTATTTTTATGTCTGTTATCTGAATTATCCGTGCAATATAAAAATACCCCAAAAATAAAAGTTCTCCAAATGCCCTGAAATTTAAATATGATTTTTTCTGGAATATTTGGCACTAAGAACATAGCAGGAGGAGCTGGCACCTGGCCACGAGGGTCAGGGGCACGCCCTACCCCCTGGGTGCGCCCCCTGCCTCATGGGCCCGCGGTGGCCCTCCTCCACTTATCCTTTCACCCATACACTCCTTCTTCCTCCCACAAGCACGAATATCCAGCTCAAGCACGAGTTCTAGCTCATTTTGCTGCGATTTTCGATCTCCTTGCTCAAAGCACCTCTCACAAAATTGCTTGGGGAGATTGTTCCTTGGTATGTGACTCCTCCATTGGTCCAATTAGTTTTTGTTCTAGTGCTTTATTCATTGCAAATTTTTGCTGCCTAGGTGACCATGTTCTTGAGCTTGCATGTCAAATTTATATGGTTCCAAGTAGTTTTGATGCATGATATAGGCTCTAGGCACTTGCATGAGTAGTTGCTATCAATATTATTGAGTTTGGTTCACTTTTATTTTGAAGCTACTAAAAATTATGAAGAGATTTTTGAGGGGCTCATCGAGCCGAAGCTCAAGGCAAAAGCAAAATGAAGAGGCACAGAAGCCCAAATATAATTTGCCTCGCTCCGCGGAGGTCAGGCTGTGTGAATGGCCCTCCGATGATTTCTTGAGAGCCACAGGGATTTATGAGGATTTTTATGAACTGGCTAATAATGCAGGCCTCACCGACTTCCTCCACGACCAACATGAACAGTATCTCTTACTCACCAATACTTTTGTGCAAAACTTCTACTATTATCCTACAAAATCACCTCCTTCAGTAGAGTTTCATTTATATGATGTGGTTAAGAAGATGTCACTTTATGATTTTTGTCGGGTTTGTTTGATTCCTTTCAAGGGCAAAATAGAGGAACCACATCGTGACGATGTGGATGGGTTTATTGATACCATCACCGTAGGGGAAACAAGGAAGGTTTCCGATGCACGAATCACTAGCATACATTTTCCTGTTTTACGCTACTTTGCAATATTTGCTAGTCGTTGCTTAATTGCTCGCGGAAACTATGGAAACCTTAGTGTTCTTGATATTATTATTTTGTTCCATGGTTTATTCTGTGATAACTCTGTGAGTATGGGCGGTACTATTGCTAAACGGTTGAGTCTGAACCATACAAAGGGCCCCATATTTGGGGGTATCTATGCTTCACGCCTAGCTGCACATTTTAACATACCTGTTAGGCATTATGAGAAGGAAGAAAAATTGTTGCCTCATGTTTATTTAGATTATAAGATTATGGTAGCACATGATTTCATTATAAAGAATAGGGAAGGGGAGCTTAAATACAAATTGTTCTTTGATAAACATCATCCGGAGACTATTACCTTGTCTGCTCCTTCCTTGTTTGATTTATCTGTAGGCCAGTACCTCATCTCGTCGGAGGACATTCACGCCTACCGGAACCCTGCACCAGCCACAGATCCAGAGTCGGAACCACAAGTTGATCCTCCATGACAGTCTAATTACTAGTGGGATCCGGAGATGATTGCCAACCAGTGGCAGGCAGAGTCTTCTTCATCGCAGTACGACCCCAACTATTATTATGGATATCCGCCAGGCCAGCCGTGGCCATAGACCAACTTAGGCCAAAAGCCTAAGCTTGGGGGAGTACGTATTTCCCACCGACATTACATTTATGTTCACACACTCATTGCTAGATGTCGGTGGTCATACTTTTTCATTGTATCATCCATGCTAGTTTATTTCCTTTTTGTGCTTTCTTCTTGTGTGTTTAATAAACCTTAAGAAAAACCAAAAAAAATAGTTGTAGCTTTTAATTAGTTTACTTTCCATGCTTGTAGTAGTAATTAAAAAGAAAACCCAAAAAGATTTCATGTTCTTCTTTTGCTTGTTGGGAGCTTTCCCGTGTAAATAGTTTTATTTCTTTTCTTTGGGGGTCGATAGGAGAAGATCATGATTAAATTGTTGTAGTGGCTCTTATTTGCATAATTGTTGATCTGACAAAAGAGCCCATATTGCCTTGCCTTCTCCTGTTTATTGAATGCTTGCAGATTCCAGCTTAGACCAATGCACGCGCACCATTATTATTATTCACATCATTCGGTCGTGCAAGTGAAAGGCAGTTATGACGATATATGATGGACTGACTGAGATGAGAAAAGCTGGTATGAACTCGGCCTCTTTTGTTTTTGTAAATATGATTAGTTCATCATTCCTGATTCAGCCTATTATGAATAAACATGTTTGCAATGACAACTAGAGATCGTAGTTTCTTGTGCCATGCTTGATTAGCTATGAGTTATAATGGTTTACCTTGCGTGCCAACATGCTATTAAAATGGTTGTGATGTGGTATGATAGGGTGGTATCCTCCTCTGAATGATTTAAGTGACTCGACTTGGCGCATGTTCAAGCATGTAGTTGAAACAAAATCAACATAGCCATCATGATATTTATGTTCATGGTGGATTATATCCTACTCATGCTTGCATTCGGTTTTGATTAATTTTAATGCATGTTCATGACTATTGTCGCTCTCTAGCTGGTCGCTTCCCAGTATTTTGCTAGCCTTCACCTGTACAAAGCGGGAATACTGCTTGTGCATCCAACTCCATAAACCCCAAAGTTATTCCATATGAGTCCACCATACCTACCTATTTACGGTATCTACCTGTTGTTCCAAGTAAATTTGTATGTGCCAAACTCTAAACCTTCAAATAAATATCCTATTTTGTATGCTCGAATAGCTCATGTATCAACTAGGGTTGTCTGTAACTTCCATGTTAGGCGGGTTATTCTCAAGAGGAGTGGACTCTGCTTCTCACTCACGAGAAAAATGGCTAGTCACCGGGATGCCCAGTCCCATGCTTTATGCAAACTAAATCAAAATTATTGCAAACAAAACTCCCCCTGGGACTCTTGTTAGTTGGAGGCACTCGTTGTTTCGAGCAAGCCATGGATTGATGCTTGTTGGTGGAGGGGGAGTATAAACTTTACCATTCTGTTTGGGAACCGCCTATAATGTGTGTAGCATGGAAGATATCGCCATCTCTTGGTTGTTATGTTGACAATGAAAGTATACCGCTCAAAATATTATTCATCTCTATTTCAAAACCGAGCTCTGGCACCTCTACAAATCCCTACTTCCCTCTGCGAAGGGCCTATTTACTTTCATGTTGAGTCATCATCTTCTTATTAAAAAGCACCAGTTGGAGAGCACCACTGTCATTTGCATTCATTACTGTTAGCTTACATTGAGTATGACTTGACTGGATCTCTTTTTACCATGAATTACAATGTCTAGTCATTCCTTGATCTTTAAAGGTGCTCTGCATTTATGTTTTGCGGTCTCGGAAAGGGCTAGCGAGATACCATCTTGTTATATCATATTATGATTGTTTTGAGAAAGTGTTGTCATTCGAGATTTATTATTATTGCTCGCTAGTTGATTATGCCATTGATATGAGTAAACTTGAGACCTAAGCGTTACTGTGAATGTGGTTAGTCATAATCTTTGCTAAAAACTTGAATGTTGGCTTTACATATTTACAATAACAAGAGCAAACAGAGTTTGTAAAAGTTTTTTCTTTATCACTTTCAGTTTGTCAACTGAATTGCTTGAGGACAAGCAAAGGTTTAAGCTTGGGGGAGTTGATACGTATCCGTCGTATCTACTTTTCCAAACACTTTTGCCCTTGTTTTGGACTCTAACTTGCATGATTTGAATGGAACTAACTCGGACCGACGTTGTTTTCAGCAGAATTACCATGGTATTATTTATGTGCAGAAACAAAAGTTCTCGGAATGACCTGAAACTTCACGGAACACCTTTTTGAAAAATATAAAAAATCCTTGCAAAAGATGAAGGCCAGGGGGCCCACCACCTGTCCACGAGGGTGGGGGGAGCGCCTGCCCCCCTAGGGCGCGCCCCCTACCTCGTGGGCCCCCTGGAGCTCCTCCGACCTCGAGACCAACTCTATATATTTGCTTTCAGGGAGAAAAATATCAGAGAGAAGAAATCATCATGTTTTATGATACGGAGCCGCCGCCAAGCCCTAAAACCTCTCGGGGGGCTGATCTGGAGTCCGTTCGGGGCTCCGGAGAGGGGAATCCGTCGCCATCGTCATCATCAACCATCCTCCATCACCAATTTTATGATGCTCACCGCCATGCGTGAGTAATTCCATCGTAGGCTTGCTGGACGGTGATGGGTTGGATGGGATCTATCATGTAATCAAGTTAGTTTTGTTAGGGTTTGATCCCTAGTATCCACTATGTTCTGAGATTGATGTTGATATGACTTTGCTATGCTTAATGCTTGTCACTAGGGCCCGAGTGCCATGATTTCAGATCTGAACCTATTATGTTTTCATCAATATATGAGAGTTCTTGATCCTATCTTGCAAGTCTATAGTCACCTATTATGTGTTATGATCCGTTAACCCCGAAGTGACAATAATCGGGATACTTACCGATGATGACCATAGTTTGAGGAGTTCATGTATTCACTATGTGTTAATGCTTTGTTCCGATACTCTATTAAAAGGAGGCCTTAATATCCCTTAGTTTTCGTAAGGACCCCGCTGCCACGGGAGGGTAGGACAAAAGATGTCATGCAAGTTCTTTTCCATAAGCACGTATGACTATATTAGGAATACATGCCTACAATATATCAATGAACTGGAGCTAGTTCTGTGTCACCCTAGGTTATGACTATTACATTATGAACCACATCTGGCATAATTCTTCGCTTATTTACTTTTCCGTTGCTATTTCTATCATCACTACAAAATACCAAAAACATAACTTTTGCTATCATTACCTTTTGCTACCATTACCACTACTATCATATTACTTTGCTACTAAACACTTTGCTGCAGATATTAAGTTTCCAGGTGTGGTTGAATTGACAACTCAGCTTCTAGTGCTTGAGAATATTCTTTGGCTCCCCTTGTGTCGAATCAATAAATTTGGTTGAATACTCTACCCTCGAAAACTGTTGCGATCCCCTATACTTGTGGGTTATCAACCGTGTAGGGATTGACAACCCCTTATCACGTTGGTTGCGAGGATTTTTTGTAGGTGCGATTGAGTCGCACGTAGCCTCCTACTGGATTGATACCTTGGTTCTCAAAAACTGAGGGAAATACTTACGCTATGTTGTTGCACCACCCTTTCCTCTTCAAGGGAAAACCAACGCAAGTGCTCAAGAGGTAGCAAGAAGGATTTCTGCCGCCGTTGCCGGGGAGGTCTACGCAAAAGTCAACATACCAAGTACCCATCACAAACCCTTATCTCCCGCATTACATTATTTGCCATTTTCCTCTCGTTTTCCTCTCCCCCACTTCACCCTTGTCGTTTTATTCGCCCTCTCTCTCTCTCTCTCTCTCTATCCTCCCTCTCTTTCTCTATTTGCCTCTTTTTGCCCGTTTCTTGTTTGCTTGTGTGTTGGATTGCTTGCTTGTCTCGATGGCTCAAGATAATACTAAATTGTGTGACTTTACCAATACCAACAACAATGATTTTATTAGCACTCAGATTGCTCCTCTTACCGATGCTGAATCTTGTGAAATTAATGTTGCCTTGCTGAATCTTGTCATGAAAGATCCATTTTCCGGCCTTCCTAGTGAAGATGTCGCTACCCATCTAAATAGCTTCGTTGATTTGTGTGATATGCAAAAGAAAAAAGATGTGGATAATGATATTTTTAAATTGAAGCTATTTCCTTTTTCACTTAGAGATCGTGCTAAAGCTTGGTTTTCGTCTTTGCCTAAAAATAGTATTGATTCATGGAATAAGTGCAAAGATGCTTTTATCTCTAAGTATTTTCCTCCCGCTAAGATCATCTCTCTTAGAAACGATATTATGAATTTTAAGCAACTTGATCATGAACATGTTGCACAAGCTTGGGACAGGATGAAATTAATGATACGTAATTGCCCTACTCATGGTTTGAATTTGTGGATGATTATACAAAAATTTTATGCCGGATTGAATTTTGCTTCTAGAAATCTTTTAGATTCGGCCACGGGAGGCACTTTTATGGAAATCACTTTAGGAGAAGCTACTAAACTCCCAGATAATATTATGGTTAATTATTCTCAATGGCACACTTAAAGATCTACTAATAAGAAAGTGCATGCGATAGAAGAAATTAATGTTTTAAGTGGAAAGATGGATGAACTTATGAAATTATTTTCTAATGAAAGTGTTTCTTCCAACCCTAATGATATGCCTTTGTCTACTTTGATTGAGAATAATTGTGAATCTATGGATGTGAATTTTGTTGGTAGGAACAATTTTGGTAACAACGTGTATAGAGGAAACTTTAATCCTAGGTCGTATCCTAGTAATCCCTCTAATAATTATGGTAATTCCTACAACAATTCTTATGGACATTATAATAAGATGCCCTCTGATTTTGAATCTAATATTAAAGAATTTATTGCTTCGCAAAAGAATTTCAATGCTTTGATTGAAGAAAAATTGCTTAAGATTGATGAGTTGGCTAGGAACGTTGACATAATTTCTCTTGATGTTGATTCTTTGAAACTTAGATCTATTCCACCTAAGCATGATATCAATGAGTCTCTCAAAGCCATGAGAATTTCCATTGATGGGTGCAAAGAAAGAACCGCTAGGATTCGTGCCAAGAAAGATTCCTTTATAAGAGTGTGTTCTTCTAGTTTCCATGATATTAAAGATGAAGATCTAAAAGTTATTGATGTGTCCCCTATTAAATCTTTGTTTTGCAATATGAATCTTGATATTGATGGGACTGAATATGATCCACCTTTACCTAGAAGACGTTCCAAGAATTCGGAGTTTTTAGATCTTGATGCTAAAATTGATAAAAGTGGGATTGAAAAGATCAAAACTTAAAATATTGATGAACTCACTATTTTGGGTTTCAAGGAATTTAATTATGATAATTGCTCTTTGATATACTTTATTTCCTTGTTGCAATCCGTGCTAAATTCTCCTCATGCTTTAGCCAACATAAAGCTTTTACCAAACATATCATTGATGCTTTGATGCAATCTTATGAAGAAAAACTTGAATTGGAAGTTTCTATCCCTAGAAAACTTTATGAAGAGTGGGAACCTACTATTAAAATTAAAATTAAAGATCATGAATGCTATGCTTTGTGTGATTTGGGTGCTAGTGTTTCCACGATTCCAAAGACTTTGTGTGATTTGTTAGGTTTCCGTGATTTTGATGATTGCTCTCTAAACTTGCACCTTGCAGATTCCACTATTAAGAAACCTATGGGAAGAATTAATGGTGTTCTTATTGTTGCAAATAGGAATTATGTGCCCGCATATTTTACCGTTCTTCATATAGATTGCAATCCTTCATGTCCTATTATTCTTGGTAGACCTTTCCTTAGAACGATTGGTGCAATTATTGATATGAAGGAAGGAAATATTAGATTCCAATTTCCTTAAGGAAAGGCGTGGAACACTTTCCTAGAAAGAAAATTAAATTACCTTATGAATCTATTATGAGAGCCACTTATGGATTGCCTACCAAATATGGCAATACCTAGATCTATCCTTATTTTTTATGCCTAGCTAGGGGCGTCAAACGTTAGCGCTTATTGGGAGGCAACCCAATTTTATTTTTATTCCTTGCTTTTTGCTCCTGCTTAGTAATAAATAATTTATCTAGCCTCTGTTTTGGTTGTGTTTTTTGTGTTTAATTAGTGTTTGTGCCAAGTATAACCGTTGGGAAGACTTGGGGAAAGTCTTGTTAATCTTGATGTAAAAAACACAAACTTTAGCGCTCACGAGAACTGCTGCCATTTTTATTTCGAAAGTGATATTTATTTAATTATTTTTGAAGATGATTAATAGATAAATTCCTCATGTCCAGAAATTTATTTTAGAATTTTTGGGGCTCCAGATCTTTCTCTAGCTACAGATTACTACAGACTGTTCTGTTTTTGACAGATTCTGTTTTTCGTGTGTTGTTTGCTTATTTTGATGAATCTATGGCTAGTAAAATAGTTTATAAACCATAGAGAAGTTGGAATACAGTAGGTTTAACACCTATATAAATAAAGAATGAGTTCATTACAGTACCTTGAAGTGGTCTTTTGTTTTCTTTCGCTAACAGAGCTCACGAGATTTTCTACTTTAAGTTTTGTGTTGTGAAGTTTTCAAGTTTTGGGTAAAGATTTGATGGATTATGGAACAAGGAGTGGCAAGAGTCTAAGCTTGGGGATGCCCATGGCACCCCCAATATAATCTAAGGACACCTAAAAGAAAAAACTTGGGGATGCCCCGGAAGGCATCCCCTCTTTCGTCTACTTCTATCGGTAACTTTACTTGGAGCTATATTTTTATTCACCACATGATATGTGTTTTGCTTGGAGCATCTTGTATGATTCGAGTCTTTATTTGTTAATTTACCACAATCATCCTTGCTGTACACACCTTTTGATATAAACACTCACGATTCAGAAATTATTAGAATACTCTATGTGCTTCACTTATATCTTTTGAGTTATATAGTTTTGCTCTAGTGCTTCACTTATATATTTTAGAGCACGGTGGTGGATTTTTTTATAGAAACTATTGATCTCTCATGCTTCACTTAGATTATTTTGAGAGTCTTAAATAGCATGGTAATTTGCTTAAATAATCCTATATGCTAGGTATACAAGATTAATAATAAAATTCTCTTATGAGTGTGTTGAATACTATGAGAAGTTTGATGCTTGATAATTGTTTTGAGATATGGAGATGGTGATATTAGAGTCATGCTAGTTGAGCAGTTGTGAATTTGAGAAATACTTGTGTTAAAGTTTGTGATTCCCGTAGCATGCACGTATGGTGAACCGTTATGTGATGAAGTCGGAGCATGATTTATTTATTGATTGTCTTCCTTATGATGGCGGTCGGGGACAAGCGATGGTCTTTTCCTACCAATCTATCCCCCTAGGAGAATGCGTGTAATACTTTGCTTTGATAACTTGTAGACCTTTGCAATAAATATATGAGTTCTTTATGACTAATGTTGAGTCCATGGATTATACGCACTCTCACCCTTCCATCATTGCTAGCCTCTCTAATATCGCGCACCTTTCGCCGATATCATACACCCACCATATACCTTCCTCAAAACAGCCACCATACCTACCTATCATGGCATTTCCATAGCCATTCCAAGATATATTGCCATGCAACTTTCCACCATTCCGTTTATTATGACACACTCCATCATTGTCATATTGCTTTGCATGATCATGTAGTTGACATCGTATTTTTGGCAAAGCCACCGTTCATAATTATCTCATACATGTCACTCATGAGTCATTGCATACCCCGGTACACCGCCGGAGGCATTCACATAGAGTCATATTTTGTTCTAAGTATCGAGTTGTAATTCTTGAGTTGTAAGAAAATAAAAGTGTGATGATCATCATTATTAGAGCATTGTCCCAAGTGAGGAAAGGATGATGGAGACTATGATTCCCCCACAAGTCGGGATGAGACTCCGAACGAAAAATAAAATAAAATAAAAAGAGGCCAAAGAAGCCCAAATAAAAAAAGAGGCCATAAAAAAAGAGAAAAGTCCCAAATAAAACAATGAGAGAAAAAGAGAGAAGGGACAATGCTACTATCCTTTTATCACACTTGTGCTTCAAAGTAGCACCATGATCTTCATGATAGAGAGTCTCCTATGTTGTCACTTTCATATACTAGTGGGAATATTTCATTATAGAACTTGGCTTGTATATTCCAATGATGGGCTTCCTCAAAATGCCCTAGGTCTTCGTGAGCAAGCGAGTTGGATGCACACCCACTTAGTTTCTTTTTTTGAGCTTTCATATACTTATAGCTCTAGTGCATCCGTTGCATGGCAATCCCTACTCACTCACATTAATATCTATTGATGGGCATCTCCATAGCCCGTTGATACGCCTAGTTGATGTGAGACTATCTTCCCTTTTTGTCTCCTCCACAACCACCATTCTATTCCACCTAAAGTGTTATGTCCATGGCTCACACTCATGTATTGCGTGAAGATTGAAAAAGTTTTGAGAATGTCAAAAGTATGAAACAATTTCTTGGCTTGTCATCGGAGTTGTGCATGATTTAAATACTTTGTCTGGTGAAGATAGACCATAGCCAGACTATATGATTTTGTAGCGATAACTTTCTTTGGCCATGTTATTTTGAAGAGACATAATTGCTTAGTTAGTATGCTTGAAGTATTATTATTTTTATGTCAATATTAAACTTTTGTCTTGAATATTTCGGATCTGAATATTCATGCCACAATTAAGAAGAATTACATTGAAATTATGCCAAGTAGCATTCCACATCAAAAATTCTGTTTTTATCATTTACCTACTCAAGGACGAGCAGGAATTAAGCTTGGGGATGCTTGATACGTCTCCAACGTATCTATAATTTTTGATTGCTCCATGTTGTATTATCTACTGTTTTGGACATTATTGGGCTTTATTATCCACTTTTATATTATTTTTGGGACTAACCTATTAACCGGCGGCCCAGCCCAGAATTGCTGTTTTTTTTTCCTATTTTAGGGTTTCGAAGAAAAGGAATATCAAAAGGAATCCAAACGGAATGAAACCTTCGGGGGCGTGATTATCTCACCGAACATGATCCAAGAGACTTGGACCCTACGTCAAACAACCAACAAGGAGGCCACGAGGTAGGGGGCGCAGCTACCCCCCCCCCCCTCCCCAAGGCGCGCCCTCTACCTTCGTGGGCCCCCTGTTGCTCCACCGACGTACTTCTTCCTCTTATATATACCTGCGTACCCCCAAACGATCAGATACAGAGCCAAAACCCTAATTCCACCGTTGTAACTTTCTGTATCCACGAGATCCCATCTTGGGGCCTGTTTCGGAGCTTCGCCGGAGGGGGCATCGATCACGGAGGGCTTCTACATCAACACCATAGCCTCTCCCATGAAGTGTGAGTAGTTTACCTCAGACCTACGGGTCCATAGTTATTAGCTAGATGGCTTCTTCTTGCTTTTTGGATCTCAATACAAAGTTATCCCCCTCTCTTGTGGAGATCTATTCGATGTAATCTTCTTTTGCGGTGTGTTTGTTGAGACCGATGAATTGTGGGTTTATGATCAAGTTTATCTATGAACAATATTTGAATCTTCTCTGAATTCTTTTATGTATGATTGATTATCTTTGCAAGTCTCTTCGAATTATCAGTTTGGTTTGGCCTACTAGATTGATCTTTCTTGCAATGGGAGAAGTGCTTAGCTTTGGGTTCAATCTTGCGGTGTCCTTTCCCAGTGACAGTAGGGGCAGCAAGGCACGTATTGTATTGTTGCCATCGAGGATAACAAGATGGTTTTTTTATCATATTCCATGAATTTATCCCTCTACATCATGTCATCTTGCTTAAGGTGTTACTCTGTTCTTATGAACTTAATACTCTAGATGCATGCTGGATAGCGGTCGATGTGTGGAGTAATAGTAGTAGATGCAGGCAGGAGTCGGTCTACTTGTATTGGACGTGATGCCTATATACATGATCATACCTAGATATTCTCATAACTATGCTCAATTCTGTCAATTGCTCAATAGTAATTCGTTCACCCACCGTAAAATACCTATGCTCTTGAGAGAAGCCACTAGTGAAACCTATGGCCCCCGAGTCTATCTTCATCATATTAATCTTCCAATACTTAGTTATTTTCATTGCTTTTATTTTACTTTGCATCTTTATCATAAAAATACCAAAAATATTATCTTACCATATCTATCAGATCTCACTCTCGTAAGTGACCGTGTAGGGATTGACAACCCCTTATCGCGTTGGTTGCGAGGATTTATTTGTTTTGTGTAGGTGCGAGGGACTCGCGCGTAGCCTCCTACTGGATTGATACCTTGGTTCTCAAAAACTGAGGGAAATACTTAAGCTACTTTGCTGCACCACCCTTTCCTCTTCAAGGGAAAACCAACGCAAGTGCTCAAGAGCTAGCAGCGGGTCGGCCGCATTGGTACTCGACCCAATCATCGACGGATTTCACATGAAACGAGTCCTAATGGATGGTGGTAGCAGCCTCAACCTGCTCTATCAGGATACAGTACGGAAAATGGGCATTAATCCCTCACGAATCAAGCCCACGATAACTACCTTTAAAGGAGTTATACCAGGCATAGAGGCCTGTTGTACGGGCTCAATCACGCTGGAGGTGGTCTTCGGTTTCCCGGATAACTTCCGAAGCGAAGAGCTACTCTTCGATATCGCCCCCTTCCGTAGCGGCTACCACGCACTGCTCGGACGAACCGCGTTCTCTAGATTCAACGCGGTGCCACATTACGCTTATCTCAAGCTCAAGATGCTCGGTCCACGTGGCGTCATTACAGTAAATGGAAACACGGAACATTCCCTGTGTACAGAGGAGCATACCGCCGCCCTAGCAGCAGAAGTACAGAGCGGCCTTCTCAAGCGGCACCATAATCCGGCCGCCGAGCCCCTGGACATCATTAAGAAGGTCCGTACTAGACTGCAATAGGGAAGCTTGGTTCGTCAAGAACTGAATTAGTAAATTTGTCCTCCATACCAGCCCCGATGAGGAAACGACATCCGTACCGCGCGTACACAACTATGCACTCAAAATCCCACGGGTACTGACGAAGGCGTAACTCGTTCGCGATCCACAGTGCGGCTTGACCGACCCTAGGATTCGCACGCCTTTATTTTTTTCTTTTTATTATGTTTTTTCTCTTTTTGAGGTCTATGTGGACGACCCATTTGCAGAACACACCAAGGAGGCAAGGAGCTCTGGCATACAAGGGAATCACCAGGTGGTCTCTATTAAACGATTGCTACACTTGTTTTACATACCCGCACGCAGCTCGCCCTTGGTTGCGGCATGTTAAATAGCTTTACTTGCTTATCGCATTACCTGCACAAAGTACGCCTCAATGTACTAATTATATAACAATGGTGAATAAATGGTGGCGTCAGCTTATTACTTAATTTTCCTGTTTCCTCACCTTTGTATATATTACTTATTGCACACGTACACCATGGTACGTATTACTTCGCCAGGGGCTAGTCCGAACACTTTTTCAGTACAGTTCTGCACCCCGAACTTACAGCATTATATGCACCGGCTCCGAATCATGTCTTTGGTCAATAGTTGGGTTGCCCGGCTCCTGTGCTTACTACCTTACGTTCCGCTATATCAGCTAGGGTAGTAAAGTGAGAACTATTGCGATTGTGTCCCGGTTCTTCGGGACGAGCACCTCGGTAGAGAAAGCCAAAAACTGACTGTCATGATGCTGCGAGAGCCGGTCAGCTTTTCGAGAGGTTCCAAATCGTTAGAGATTTTTTTTGCTTCTTGCGAAGAATTGGTCCCTCCAATTAGGCATGTATAACGCCCCTAGTTCGGCCTTTCGAATACCAGGGGCTTCACCAACTTTCTTAATTGTCAAACTCCTATGGCTAAGTGAGGGCAGTAAAGGCCGCATAGTCTGATTGCCTTGTTCGTTGCGCTAAACACCTCCTTTAAGGACTAGAATGTGGAGTAAAGAGTGTTTAGACTTATCCCGAACACCCCCGTACTATCTACATGGGGGAAGAAGCCGACGACTGGTCAACCCTCAGATTTCATAAACGGCCGCACATAAGGTAAAAAGTAAATCGCAAGCATTATAATGCATAACATCATTGTTCCATATTATAGGACAGGATAAATACAAACGTTCTCACGGGAATATGACATCCTTCGAACATTGCTCCGCCGCAAGGCGGGACCCCTCCAGGACGCCATCAAAATAGTGCTTGGGTCGACGATGCTCCTTGCCCTGCGGCGTCCCCTCGGTCTTCAGCTTCTTGGCATCCAGCTTTTCCCAATGCGTCTTGACGCGGGCAAATGCCATACGAGCACCTTCAATACATACCGACCGCTTCACGGCTTCGAGCCGTGGACAGGCACTTACAAGCTGCTTAACAAGTTCGAAGTAGCTGCTAGGTATAGATTCGGCAGGCCATAGCCAATCTATCAGGTCCTTCATGGCTAGCTCTGTCGACCTATGCAGCTCGACCAACTACTTCAGCTGGTCGCTGAAGGACAACGGATGTTCGGGTCCAAGATATTGGGACCAGAATAGCTTCTCCATAGACATCCCTTCTTCATCTCTATACTTCTCAGTAGCATCTGATATACTGCACGTCAGATCCGTAAACGCCCCTAGAAAACCCAAATTCAGATAAGTACAGGGAATGTTTCTTCTACATACTTGCTTTGCATGGTGAAAGAATTACCTGTCGCAATCTCCTTGGCCGCCTGAATTTCCTGGAGGGCGTTCTGGGCTTCGGCTCGTGCATCCTGTGCGGTCCGGCAGGCCTTCGCCAGTTCGGACTCTTCCGCCTTACAATCGCGCTCTAAGGACTCAAATCTCTCGATCGCTCCCTGGAGCTGTTGCTGCGCCTCGCCAACCTGGGCCTCCTGCTTCTCGCACGCGGTGTGTTCCTTGGACGCTTTGTCCAGCCTCGTCTAACGCCTTCTTGAGGGCTGCCACCTCGGTCGTGGCCCCTAATAAAGTTCATGACAACTCAGTCTGGATGGACTATTCATTTTTTTCTTAAAAGGTACCCGCGGGATAATACATACCTTGGTTATCCTCCAGCTGCTTCTTTACGAGGCCGAGCTCTTCCTTGGCCCACTCCAGTTTTCGCTTCAGTCCGGAGACCTCTGCAACATGAGCGGTGGCATCCTGCAGCGATACCTGCTTATTCACACAGACAACTTATGTTAGACTCCTGCGATATTTCTTCTCGATCCTCCGTTCGCCTTTTTCTTTCCGAACACCAAACAGAACATCGGGGGCTACTGTCTATAGTGTAATATTTTTCCTACAAACACACTACTTACCTCAAAGCCCGATAGAAGGCTAGTGCAGGCTTCGGTCAATCCGTTTTTAGGAACTGGACCTTCTCTATTACCGTGCCCATAAGGGCGCGGTGTTCATCCACAATAGAGGCGCCTCGTAGCGCCTCCATATCCGGTGCCTCTAGTTGGATAGAGGTCACCGGCAGAACAGGCACATTCCCTCCTTTTGGGGCATGCCGTTCGCTGGACTCCGGAGCCGCATAGATCTCCGAAATGGTATCCGGCTCAGGTCCGAAGGGAACCCGGCCCCCGTCACTACTCCCCATAGGGGATTTTTTTTCCCATGTATCTGGGGAGCCACACTGACGATCTCCGAAAGCCCCCCC
>NC_041384.1:253033851-253076892 GCF_002162155.2 Triticum dicoccoides | reverse complement strand
TCACCCTTGGGAGAGACGGAATGAGCAGGTGGCGGAGACATGCTATCCATCTCCTTTGAGTCTAGTGACCCCTCTATCAAGGATCGCGGGGAGCCATCGCATGTCGGGCTGCAATAACAAGGTTTAAGGTATATCAATATCACAAACCGGGAAGGCCAGACGTTTTCGGATTCTGGTACTTACGAGGCGGCTCGAGGCTTGGTCCGGCGAGGTCGCTCCAGACTGCTATCAACATCGCACACGGAGTTATCCGCGAGGGAGCCTCTAACCCTCTTAGGCGCTTTCACCTCCGGGTTTGTGGAGGCCGCTCTCTTCTTCCTCCCCACTTCAGGTGGGGAGTCACTTTCTTCTTCCTCTTTGTCGTCATCGTCAGCGGACGAATAGGAAGTCTCGTCTTCGGACATCATGTCTGGAGCGCCTTTTCGGTGAGGGCCCTTCTTGGCCCCTTTGCCCGCTTTCTTGGTTGTCTTCTCCGGCACCTCATAAGGTGCTGGAAAAAGCATTTTTGTCAGTAATGAGAATTCTTGGTCTTCGGGCAGCGGAGCCGGACAGTTAATCCCCTCCGCTATCTTGATCCAGGCCTGAAAACACGGGTTGGAAAGCTTAGGCTTTTTCTCAAAATATGCTAGTAAAGGGTACGCCTTGAAAACATTAAAAGAACTTACCGGGTTAGCCTGGCGTTTTAAGCTAAGCCCGCGATCTTCCGTCGTGGGCGGTGGCGTCTCGCCGGCCTTGAAGAGCACTTTCCAGATTTCTTCGTGCGTCGTACCGAAGAGCTCTAGTAGCGTCTGGTGCTTGGCCGGATTGTACTCCCACAGATAGCAAGTCCGATGTTGGCACGGAGGGGGCGGTGACCCCTCTTTCCTTCTCCCTCTCCTCTCCTTCCTTCTTCTCCTACTTGGACTAGGAATGGGGGAAACCTACTCTTACTAGTAGTAGGAATCCTCCTTTGGGAGTGCCCCTTGTGGTCGGCCCTCCTACTCCTCCCATACTTTATATACGGGGGAGGGGGCACCCCATAGACACACAAGTTGATCTTAGCCGTGTGTGGTGCCCCCCTCCACATATATCCACCTCGATCATATTGTCGTAGTGCTTAGGCGAAGCCCCGCGTCGGTAACTTCATCATCACCATCAACACGCTGTTGTGCTGATGAAACTCTCCCTCGGCCTCAGCTGGATCTAGAGTTCGAGGGACGTCATCGAGCTGAACGTGTGCAGATCGCGGAGGTGTCGTATGTTCATTACTTGAATCGGTTGGATCACGAAGACGTTCGACTACATCAACCGTGTTACTAAACGCTTCCGCTTTCGGTCTACTAGGGCACGTGGACACACTCTCCCCGCTCGTTGCTATGCTTCTCCTAGATAGATCTTGCGTGATCGTATGCAAATTTTTTGAAATACTACGTTCCCTAACAGCGAAGACGCCACGGGAGCCGACCGATACTGGGTCGATGGCTGTCACAGAAGGACGCCGCAAGCACTCGCATGGAAGTGCACCGCCTCGTGGATGGGGAGAGCCTCGACGTCAAGGGGGGTTTCTTGGAGCCAGGCGGAGTCATCAACGATGAAGACGAGCACGCCAAGACGGATCTCGTGGCCCAAGGCCAAACCACCGTTGGAAACCATGTTGATGGACATCGAAATTTGCAACCTCACCGGAAGTCACGCAGACGCCTGCCCCGTGATGGGCGCCAATTATCATGGGAATGAATCTGACAGTAAGAGTAGGGGGTATGTAGGAGGAGGCAGTGTCCTAGCTACGGCGAGGTCGTACGCACAAATTTATGAGTTCGGGCCCCTCTCAGAGGAGGTAACAACCCTACGTCTTGGTGCCGCGGAGGCTTGTCGACTGGATGTGTGTAATAGTTATAGGGGGTGCGAACCCGTGTGCCAGAGGGGAGGGGTGGCTTATATAGAGTGCGCTCGGCCCCTTCCAACCCTCAGTTACACATGGGTTCAATGTGAGTTATGACTAGAACGTT
Organism: Triticum dicoccoides; assembly: GCF_002162155.2. Classification (NCBI taxonomy): domain Eukaryota; kingdom Viridiplantae; phylum Streptophyta; class Magnoliopsida; order Poales; family Poaceae; genus Triticum; species Triticum dicoccoides. The sequence continues at coordinate 253,074,904 of NC_041384.1, read as the reverse complement.
ACTGCTAACACCCGCTATAAATGATCTTTATGACGGCGGAATGAATGCCCGACTGTTGCCATCCTGGGGTGACTTTAGGTCTTCTGTACTCCGAGTGGGTTCTTGTATGGTCGAGTGAAGTTATCATGGTCGAGTGGAATTGGGATATCCGAGTGGAATCTTCTGTCAAGTGGATTGCACTTCATGAGGATTTCAGTCGGCATCTTCTATTGAACCTTGTAGGCCTTTGACTCTAGGATAGTGTCTAGGTCAGGCCTAAGACCCTACCCTAGGTACATGACATCGTCACTCGCCATTGTCTCTCTCTCGGGGGAGGAGTCTATAGGACCGAAGACCATGAACATTGCAGGTGTGCGGCTTGGCTAGAGAGCAGGGAAGAAGGCCGGGGCAGAGTGAAAACCTCTCCCTCTCTTCGCCTCTCTTATGGCCAACCACAACATACGCCGTAATTGAGGCATCACGACGCGCCACATTTCCCACCTTCTGATGTAGTTACCACACCTCTAATCGGGGCGCGGGAATCCAGGCAAGTTTTCCATCATGAAGAAAAGACTTAACGAACGCCCGCCTGGCACTTATGGGACGACCAACACGCACGACCCTTCGAAGACGCAGATATAGGCTGGGGCCTCCCCCTGAGCTCCATAAGCACATTCTACAGGATAGAACGCCATAAAGGCTCGTGAAGACCTACCGCGCCACTCTTGAGGAGACCTCCTGGATGTGGTTAGAAATCAGAGAATCACATGGGTGTTGTGCCTCGAGGGGTTGGGCGAAAGGATTACTTGAAGATCCCAGCTAGGCTCCAAGAAGAAGGGGGGTTCAACAAAGTTCAAGAATCTGCCGAAGCTCTCGAAGACCTCTCCTGTGACCTCGACGCTCGGGGGCTACTGAGGGTGTCATACATCGGGGGTGGCTCATCCATAGGTGCCCGACATCTCGACCAACCAAGGGCCCACCAGGCCCAAGGCTAAAGGGAAACTGTCATGGTTTTGTCACGGCATATGTCCTCGTGAAAGGACTTAGTTGTGGAGCCATCGCGACGGGTTAGCTTGAAGGGGTTAAAGTGGACAAGGGACGCAAGGAATTATACTGGTTCGGCCCCTTACAGTGAAGGTAAAAGCCTACTCTAGTTGTGATGGAATTGCTAGGGTTTCGATGACTAGGGAGTGAATCCGCTTTGCCTGGCTCTCGAGTTATTTTTTTTTGTCCCTAAACCACCGCCGGGTCGTCCCTTTATATACACAGGTTAACGCCCGGCAGTTTACAGAATCCCGAGGCCGGCTCATACACATGCCCGACTCGGTTTCTACTTTTCCTTGCCTTACAACATAAGTTACATATCATATGGCGGTTTATGTCTATGGGCCCTAATCCGCCTTCGGGCCCCGGGCCTTCATGTTATATCTCCTCTGTAAAGCGCCATATCTTCTTGTATTTATGGGCTTCAAACATGACTAACTCACTATGGGCATAACCCGGCCCCTCATGGCCGGTTTATATTTAGTAGTAATATCCCCAACATTAGGCCCCAGATTGATTTGAACTTGTTCATGTCAATCTTTAGCACTTAGAAAATTCCTCCTTTAGCACCTTCGCATAAATTTTGTAAATCGCCATGACATCATCCTCCAAGATTGTAATAAACCGCCATGACGTCACCTGTTATTATTAAAAATTGTATGCCTCACCTTCATTAATGATCCTTCGACAATCGAGGCGACCGCTCTGTCACAGATCCAATTTTTTGGGCTCCTCAATTTTTGCGCCTGTCACTTATCCTTTCGCCTTATAAATAAGACCGGGGGTCCTTTTCATTTTTCCCCTCCGTGCCTCCTCGCATCCTCTTCTTCCTTGCGCCAACCTGTTCCTTGCGCGCGGCCGCCGTCGTCAAGCTCCGCCCTCGACCTCATCTCCGGCCGCTGCATCAACCTGAACGTACTGGAGAAACGCGGCGTGCCTTCACTGCTCCGTCAGCAACCGTAAGTTTTCCCTTTCCCTTCCTCTAGATTCCCCATTAGGGTTTCGGTGTTCATCAAAACTCGCAGCTGTTCTTCTCCATTCATCTCCATAGTGTAAGCAGCGAGCTCAGATTCTGACACCTTCTTGCGCAGTCATAGTTGTAATCCCCTTTTTCATCCTTAGAATATCTTCTTCCATATAGAAAAACTCATCTGGACCTGACGAACTGCTTAAACACCTATATTTTGAGTCTGAATATGTTTCGATTTATTGATACGCTGCAAATATGAAATTATCATATTGATCTGTGAAACTTGTTTTTCCTCACTTAGTCATCTTTGCTTCAGATCTGTACTTTCATTGTCTGCGTAGGTGGTTTATCCTATAGAAAATAATATGTCATATGCCATTAGTCCCCTTGTAAACCGCCAATCGTTTTACCATTTATAATAGCATCAACCTCCGGTTTGAACGATTTTGCATGCTTGAATACCTTTTCCTTAACCTGCTACGCTTTATGCTTGCTAACCATGAGTCTTAAACCGGCATCAATCTTTTCCAGCTCTTCATTCGAAATGGCCAAACAATTTTATGCTTGTAACTGGGTCCCTTCCTAGGTTACTCGAGAGCAGCTAGATGGATGCGTCAGAACTGGCGCTTTACCAAAACCAAGCGAAATCCACTGGCGCATTCCCAGTCTAGAAAATCCTCCTACCCCTAAGGACGGCGAGGTAGTGGTATTTGTTGATCACATGAGCCGTGGTTTTAAACCGCCCAGATCCACGTTTTTCGTGATGTGCTTGCCAGCTTCCAGATCCACCCTCAATATATTGGACCCAACTCTGTGTCCAATATTTGTGACTTTCAAGTGTTTTGTGAGGCCTATCTGCAAGAAGAGCCAACCGTTGAATTGTTCTGGGATTTTTTCTATTTGAACCGTCGTACTGAATTTGTAGACGGGCCCAACACTGAACTTGGCGGCGTCTCCATTCAGAAAAGGAAGGACGTTAGCTTCCCTCATGCCAAACTTCATAGTTATCCTAAGGATTGGAACCAGACTTGGTTCTACTGTAAGGATACTTCCCCTGAAGATGACAACCCTCTGCCGGGTTATCATGCTAACCGGCTTACCAACACACATCCATTTCCACAACAGCTGACTGCCAAGGAACGGGCCACATATGCACCACAACTCACCAAGCTCAGAGCTTTCATGGCTAATGGTTTGACAGGAGTTGACTTTGTTCGTTGCTGGATATCTTGGAGTATTTTACTGTTAAGCCGTCGCCCCGGTTTAATGTGTGAGTACACAGGGGACTCAAAAGATCCTCAATGACATATTGATATTCAGCTAACAGAGGCTGAAGTTACTGAGTCTGTTAAGAAAATACTGAATGAATCGGAGGCTGTCTGCAGCAGGACTGGGTTAAGTCCCTTCTATACCTTGAATAAACCGCTAGCTGTAAGAATTGCCTCACTCCTGCTTATACTTGATATTCTTAACTGTGTAATCTTTTATATCCTCTGTTAATCTTTTAACAGGGTGACGACCCATTTTGGAAGAAGAAACCTCAAGATAAACCGGCCAAGACCCCTCGTCCTAAAACGAAGGTTGTCAAGAAATCTGCCAAGAAGAAGGCAGCTGAATCCACTGGGTTGAACCTCGATGATGATCTTGATAATCCGGCCTCAGAGGTAGAACTTGACTCTCTTGGTTCATTTTTCATACACCTCATTGACAATGATTATTATCAGGATGACGCTGAAGGCAGCCAAGCCGATGATGCATAGGTAATTATCCTTTCCTCCGGTTCAGACCTTCTGCCAACACAAAAAATCCGTCAAGCAGTCCGGAAAGTAAGATTTTCTCACCCCCTAGCTCACTTGGACCCACACTTTCTTTTGAAGAAGCAGCAACACGAAGCTCGCCGCACCACCCAGCACAGCGGCCAAGTAGTCACTCCCGCTGGTTTACCGAACACTCCGGTTCGGAAACGTCGATCTGAGGTCTCACACACTTCCGATACTTCTTATCCCAAGGCGGGTTATTTCCGACAACCTCTTAATCCATCTGATTCAAATTATCAAGGAATGCCTCATTCATTATCTGGCGAGTCAACAGCCACACAGCTCCCTCCTCTTAAAACTGTTCCTGGGTAAACACTTTAAACTTAATCCTTTGACGCTTTATACTTGCATGCTATACTAACCTTTATACCTTTTCCTTTCAGAGCCAAGGCTAGACCCAGCAAGAAAGCTCGGGTAGATAAACCGTCTGATGACAATATGTGGTTATTGAACCGGAGAGAACTCCAGAACAAGAAGGAACAAATGCTGACGCTGTGCTTGATGATCCGCCCCCTCAAGATCATGACTTTTTTGTTGAACAAGCAGACGTTGACACAACAGACCATGTTGACAAGCCGACCAACCCGGTCCGAACTGATGATAAACCGTCAAGCCCAGCTAAGGCTACTGATAAATCATCAACTCCAGTAAAGGCTGCTGATGACAAGGAAAATGACATTATGATTACTGGCGTTGGCCACACCACCCCTGGCAATCCTGTTGCGTTATCAAAGCATAGTGCCAAGGAAGATCTTTCTGCTATGGGCAAAGGCAAGTGGAGCACAGACTTGTCAAGCTACGCCCACCTCAACGCCCAAGAGCTTCATTCTGGTTTTTTAAACCGTCTGTACACAAACCGTGACTACGAAGCCGGTTTAGTGAATCTGATGAAGGAGCGTTATGAGGTAACTACATAACCTTTTCTCTCTTATGTCCAATTTCAAGTACCAACTCCAGTAGCCCCCAAGGGCCGATTTATGATGCCAATCTAAACCGGGATTTGCAATATCTCAACTTTGCATGCTTAGCCTCCAAGGGCCGGTTGATCTTTTTAAGATGAACCGGTACTTTAGAATTGTAATCTTTTAACTTCGCCTGTGTAGTCCCCAAGGGCCGGTTTATCTTTCCAAGCTGAATCGGGACTTTGACCAATGTTACTTTGAGCAAATGTACATTAGCCCCCAAGTGCCAAGAATAATACTTGTATTGCGCTTGGGACTTTGTAAAAAAATTCTGATAATCTAGCAAATAGACATTAGCCCCCAAGTGCCAAGTGTATAACTTGTTATGTGCTTGGTACTTCAAATATTGACTGCCATCCCATAATATGTCTTTCTCTTATAGGCTGAGCTGAGCAAAAAGGAAGCCCAAACCGTTGATCTTCAAGAAAATATTAAATCCCAGTAAGCAGAAACCTCCAAAGCAAGAGAGGAACTGACTAGTGCCTTAGCAGCCATGGAGAAGCTGAAGGAAACTTTTAAGAAGGAATGGGATGATTGGGGCATAGAGAAAACCGCATTGCAAAAGAAAGCTGAAGACGCAAAAGCAGCCCTTAAACTGGTGGTCGAAGACCTGGCCGGTTTAAAGCAGCAGATAAATTCCATGACCGCTGCTATTTTTGGTAAGTCTCCTCACCTGAAGTTGTCAACATATATTATCTCATCAGTTACCATTTTACTGACGCTCGCAATGACATAGGAACTCGCATTACCCATCTGGGCTCTGACATGCGGATGAAGCTGAAGGCTGTCTATACTCTTATAGAGCAGTTATATTCCGGAGCCCAATGGGCCATTTGCACTGCTGCTTATAACAAACTGCCTCCAACTTTGATAAAGGAAACCCTTGAGAAGCTGTCCATGCTGCCTGCCCAGTTGGACGAGTTAAAAAGGCCAGCTGCAAGGTCAGGTGCACTGACTACGCTAATCCGGGCTAAGGCATGGATACCTGATCTTGAATCGTCAGATATAGGCAGCAGCTACCCTGGCATAAAGGAGGCCGTTCAGAGTTTAACAATGATGATCTTCGAAGGTTGACAAAGGAAATGCGCCCCTTAGCGAGGAAATTGGCTGAGGAAACAGATATCTCTCACTATCAACCGGTTTATGATTCTGATCATAAAAGATATTCTGCGCCAACACATGATATAGAAGATCTTATTCCGCCAATTCGTAAGCACACCTATGCCTCTGATGTTGACCCCTCCAACCTTATAAGTGATGAAGCTGTGTTCCAAGCCTTAACTGGAATCGATTGGTCAACCATTGACTTCCAGCCACTGGGTAGAGAGGAGGAAGATGCACCAGCACAAGATGATCCACAGCCTTCAAGTCAGCCTGGTGACGAGTCATGATCCGGAGGCCGGTTAGCCTTCTGCGTACTGCCACACTTGCTGAAAACAATTATTCTTTTTGGGCCTTAAAACGCCTTGTAATAGGCTAGTTCAAAATACTTGGTCTGCTATGCCATCGTGCATATTTATGTTGCCTGATACTGTTAATCCATCCTGCTTTAGGATATATTATGTTCATAATCCGTAGTGGTGTTATGCAAACTGTTCCTGCATACAAGAAATTTGAAAGTGCCCTAGCGTTTTACCGCTGGACGAGTCATGATGCCCAAATATCTAGCCGGGGTTTATAACCGCGGCTATACTTTGAAAATAATCAAAGATGAAAAAGATGATACCTGTGATATTGAATCACACTGTTGGTTGACCAACTTTTGTATGTTTAGGGTGATAACCCCAATCTTGAGTATTGATAACTCCTTCCATGTTTTGCCGGTTTATGATAAAACCATGCCGGGTTATAATAAACACCGGTGTATCCATATAGAATGTTGGCGACTTGTAGTCAAAACCAGACCGGGTCAATAAACGCCGGATTATAACTGATTATGTACTTACAACTTATTGTTGAAAGCCAACCCGGGTCAATAAACGCCGGTTTACCATAAGATGTTATGAATCTCACTAAAGGAGAAAAAACTTGGCAAATACAAAACATAAAAAGAACATGCAAGGCTTTTCATGGGCTGCCAAGCCCAAAATCGAGGCTTTTCATGGGCTGCCAGGCCACTGAGTTAAACCATCTTTCGAAGCCTTTTAAGATGGACCTCACATTAACCAATCATCGTTTTAACTTTGACAAGTTCAAGGTCTATGAGATTTACTTGTCAAACGTTCGGCGGGTCATACCAGGATTACCTGGATGGAGTGGCTTACTTAAAAAGGCAGGATAACCCGGGGTTTTAGGTGAATACACTTGGCTTCCAAGCCTGGCTTGATAGCCTATTACAAGGGTGTAGACTTCTTTGTTCTTTGAGAAGCAAAGAGCCCCCGAGCAATATTTTGAGCTGTGCTCAGTGGGTGCCTATGTTTGAGTTGTGCCTTTGCAACACTCTCTTTGGCCACACGTGATTTCCTTTTGGCCTTAAGCCGATCAAGAGGTGAAGCTATGTTCAAACACAACCAAGCCCCCCAAGTGATTTCCCTGGTGGCCTTATGTCGATCAAGAGGTGTAGCTATGGTTCAAATACGACCAAGCCCCCAAGTGACTATATATATGGCTTTATAAGCTAGATCAATAGGACTCCGCTTTATAAACAGAAGCCCCTATGTAACCACACATGATGTAAGAAAAACAACAGAGACCCTGCTTTAGCTGAGGCTCCGGTTTATTATATTGATCATAATATATACATTGTCATAATTATGTACATAAGAAGAGCCTGTGGCTCAAGTATAGTAAGGCCGAAGATGAGCTATATTCCACTGCCGTTGGGTCTCCTCCTCCGATTTACGTGAGTCTTTGTGCTCTCGAACATCGATAAGGTAGTATGACCCATTGTGTAGATTTTTGCTGACCACAAAAGGTCCTTCCCAAGGTGGGGACAACTTGTGCATATCAGTCTGATCCTGGATGAGCCGGAGAACCAGACCGCCTTCTTGAAAAGTTCTGATTTTAACCCGGCGGGGCTGTGATAACGACGCAGGTCTTGCTGATAAATCGCCGAACGAGCTGCTGCAAGATCACGCTCCTCATCTAATAGGTCCACTGAGTCCTAACGTGCTTTCTCATTATCAGCTTCAACATAAGCCGCCACACGGGGCGAGTCATGACGTATGTCACTAGGGAGAACCGCCTCTGCTCCGTAGACCATGAAAAAAGGTGTGTAACCCGTAGATCTGTTTGGTGTGGTATTGATGCTCCATAACACAGAAGGTAACTCCTCCATCCAACAACCCGGCGTCTGCTTTAAAGGAACCATAAGCCGGGGCTTGATGCCTCTCAAAATCTCTTGATTGGCTCTCTCTGCTTGACCATTAGATTGGGGGTGAGCCACTGATGACACGTCAAGTCGGATGTGCTCACGTTGACAAAATTCTTCCATAGCACCTTTGGACAGATTAGTACCATTATCGGTTATGATGTTGTGTGGAAAACCAAAACGGAATATCACCTTTTTGATGAATTTAACCGCCGTAGCTGCATCACACTTACTGAGTGGCTCTGCCTCCACCTACTTGGTGAACTTATCAACTGCCACCAAAAGGTGGGTCTTCTTATCCTTGGACCTCTTAAAGGGCCCAACCATATCCGCCCCCAAGCTGCAAATGGCCAAGTGATTGGAATCATCCTTAATTCTTGAGCCGGAACATGAGCGCGGCGTGCAAACTTCTGACAACCATCACACCGCTTTACTAAATCCTCCGCATCAGCATGAGCCGTCAACCAATAGAAGCCGTGCCGAAAAGCCTTAGCTACCAAGGATTTTGAACCGGCGTGGTGACCATAATCTCCTTCATGGATCTCACACAAAATCTCACAGCCTTCCTGAGGAGACACACAATGCTGAAACGCCCCTGTTACGCTGCAATGATGGAACTCCCCATTGATAATGGTCATTGACTTGGATCGCCGGATTATCTGTCGGGCTAAAGTTTCATCCTACGGTAACTCACCCCGGTTCATATACGCCAAGTATGGGACCGTCCAATCCGGGGTAACATGAAGAGCTGCCACTAACTGAGCCTCTGGGTCAGGAACAGCCAAATCCTCCTCCGTAGGTAACTTGACCAACGGATTATGCAGCACATCCAAAAAGACATTGGGCGGCACCGGTTTACGTTGAGAGCCTAAGCAACTTAAAGCATCCACCGCTTCATTCTTTCGCCGGTCTATATGGTCAACCTGATAACCCTTGAAATAACCTGCCACTATGTCTACCTCTCGTCGATACGCTGCCATGAGTGGATCCTTGGAATCCCAAGTGCCAGACACCTGTTGAGCTACCAGGTCCGAGTCACCAAAGCACTTAACCCGGCTTAAATTCATCTCCTTAGCCATCCGAAGACCATGGAGCAAGGCCTCATATTCAGCTGCATTGTTAGTGCAAGGGAACAATAAACGGAGAACATAACAAAACTTATCACCTCGTGGGGAAGTTAATATGACTCCAGCCCCCCGAGCCCTCCAATTGTCTGGACCCATCAAAATGAATAGTCCAATAAGTGTTATCTGGCTTTTCCTCCAGTGCCTGCAATTCTGTCCAGTCGTTGATGAAATCCACAAGTGCTTGGGACTTGATTGCTGTATGAGGTATATATTTTAACCCGCGAGGCCCAAACTCAATAGCCCACTTGGCGACCCGGCCAATTGCTTCCCTATTTTGGATGATATCCCCCAAGGGGGCAGAACTGACCACCGTGATAGGATGACCCTGAAAATAATGCTTGAGCTTCCGGCTTGCCATGAAAACCCCATACACCAGCTTCTGCCAATGTGGGTACCTTTGCTTGGACTCAATAAGCACCTCACTGATGTAATAAACCGGCCGTTGAACCGGATACTCCTTTCCGGCCTCCTTGCACTCCACAACAATAGCCACACTAACAGCTCGGGCATTAGCAGCCACATATAGCAACAAGGGCTCTTTATCAACAGGAGCATCAAGGATAGGCGGTTCAGCTAACTGTCGCTTTAAACTCTCAAAGGCTTCATTAGTAGCATCACTCCAGATGAAATAGTCTGTCTTCTTCATCATTTGATACAGAGGGATTGCCTTTTCTCCCAAACAGCTAATAAACCGGCTCAATGCTGCAATACGACCCGCCAGCCACTGAACATCGTTAATACACGCCGATTTAGCCAGAGACGTAATAGATGTGATCTTCTCCGGATTAGCTTCAACGCCCCTGTTAGACACCAGAAAACCCAAGAGCTTGCCTGCTAGTACACCAAAGACACATATTCTAGTGGTGAAAACATGGTACTGCCCACTATTCAACTACTTCAGATTACTCTGATAACTCAATTGTTGTTGCTGCTGACCCCCCTGATGATTATAACCGCCCTGGTTACCCTGACTGCCTTGATTTCCATGTCCAGTTTGATTGCCTTGAAATCCTGAACCGGAGCCGCCTCCACCATAACTCGGCCCATGAAAACCGCCTCCCGAACCGTCGGGCGGTCCATGGTCGTATTGAAAGAGATTTGAATTTTTGAACTCCCACATAATGAAGCAATCCTTCCAAAGGTGCGTAGCTGGCCTTTCTTTCGACCCGTGCTTTGGGCAAGGTTGATTTAACAGGCGCTCAAGATTGGGACCTGATCCTCCACCCCGCTGGGGCGGTTTACCCTTGTGGCGCTGACCATTATCCCGGGTGTTGGTGTTAGCCACAAAGTCCAAGCTATTATCCGCCTTGCGCTTACCGTTGTTCCCAGGACCTGCCGGGTTATGCTGCTGCCCCTTGGCACCGCCATTCTTCTTTCCCTTCCCCGGCTTTTCATCCTCAGACTCAGGGTCCTTGGTACTGTCTGAATCTGCATACTTAACCAGAGCTGCCATAAGCGTTGCCATGTCATTGCAGTGACGCTTGAGCCTTCCCAACTTCAGTTTCAACGGCGTAAACCGACAATTGCATTCCAACGTCAAGACTGCTATATCAGCATTGATGCGGTCCGATGAATCCAAAATAGCTGAGACTCGCTTTACCCAATGGGTTGTAGACTCCCCATCCTCTTGAACACAGGTGGCTAGGTCCACAATTGACATGGACTTCTTACATGTATCTTTGAAATTCTGGATAAACCGGCTTTTTAACTCAGCCCATGATCCAATGGAGTTAGTTGGTAAACTTTTTAGCCAGGTACGGGTTGTTCCTTCCAGCATCATGGTGAAATACTTGGCACATTCCGCATCATCCACGTCCAGCATCTCCATCGCCATCTCATAGCTCTCGACCCATGATTCGGGGGGTAAATCGACAGTGTAATTGGGCACCTTACGAGGACCTTTGAAATCCTTGGGCAGCCACACGTTGCGTAAGGCCGGGGTGAGACACGACACCCCCAAAGAACTAAAAACCACACCTGGTTCCACTGAAGTGGTCAGACGAACCGGAGTAAGTTGACGAGCCGCGTATTGCGCTGCTAACTCGGCTTCTCGACGTGCTCGACCGTGATCCACCACATCCTAGGCATTAGCACTGCCACCCGCCGGGTTATGCCCTTGCTGCGGGTTACGGTTTCGCGCACTGCTTGATACAGCCGGTTCATCAATATGCCTGCTGTAGCTCCGACTTGGGCGGGGGGTGGAATGAATCCTCTCACGACTGTGCGAATAAGCCTGCTATTGGGTCAAAGCCGTCAGAAGGAGCTCTCTAGCCCGTCGTGTTTCCATTTCTACTGGAGACTCGCCTTCGATCGGGAGGGCTGCCAATCGTGAAGCGGCGGTGACAATGTTATCCAACGGGTTAGAGTAATGACTGGAGGTGTTGAGACGTGTTGTGATAGGATATTGTTCTGACGAGGCGGATCCGTCGCGCGCGGATGAACCGGTGCCCCCGTTCCAGGTGCCTCTGCCCGGTTTACCACTGGCTAGTTGCTGGTTCCTGCTCCTGGCGTGTTGAAGAGATTCCTTCCCTCAGGTGAGACTGGTACCTTCTCCTCATGACATCATTTCATGCACTTTGATCCAGCATAAGCCGATAAGCATGTGCCTCTAACTCGGCCCGCTCTGCGGCCATCCTGGTGTTCTCTGCTGCCAGATCTACCTTAGCTTGAGCTATCTGATCCTTCACCTTTGCAATTTCCGCGTTATGATGATCCTGATTCGCTGCGTTAACCTCAGCCGCCAGCAACGTTGCCAAAGCATCGAATAAATCAGACAAAACCTGAACCGGTGCTGGCGCGGAGCCTCCTGTCCCAGCGGGTGTTGCAGCTACTGAACCGGAAATCATTGCCGCTGCAGTAGAAGAATGCTGCATCGACTGCGTACCAGCCATAAAAATCGCAACTCGGCTCGGCGGATCAGAGAGGTCCGGAATACTATCACCATCGGAACCGCCACTAATCCGGCCATCATGCAGCTGATACAGCGACTCGGTCTCTCCGGTTGAAGACTCGTCATCAAAGTAAATGACGGTTTCGCCACCAGATACCGATCTATCCTCAGATTCCGCTCCGTGGATGACTCCCACGAAGGCACGCTTTTACGCCAGGCTGAACTCGGGCAGGTCTTGCACGCTGATCTGTCTCGACGATGTTGGTGCAGATGTCCTGCTCAGGGCCCGGTTCGCCGATCTTGCCAATGAAGACGTGTATTCCGCCAAAGGGGACCCGGTACCCATACTCAATCGAGCCAGCATCGGGGCCCCAGCCTGCATCGTCAATGTAGAGCTTGCCGCGATGACTCTTGGTCATCCGACCCACAGCGTATCCCTTGAGTCCTTCGAAGCTGCCCTTCAAGAACTCGAAACCATCGTGCGATAGCCCCACGGTGGGTGCCAACTGTTGTGGTTTTGTCACGGCAGATGTCCTCGTGAAAGGACTTAGTCGTGGAGCCATCACGATAGGTTAGCTTGAAGGGGTTAAAGCGGACAAGGGACGCAAGGAATTATACAGGTTCGGCCCCTTACGGTGAAGGTAAAAGCCTACTCCAGTTGTGATGGAATTGCTAGGGTTTCAATGACTAGGGAGCGAATCCGCTTTGCCTGGCTCTCGAGTTATTTTTTTTGTCCCTAAACCACTGTCGGGTTGTCCCTTTATATACACAGGTTAACGTCCGACGGTTTACAGAATCCTGAGGCCGGCTCATACACGTGCCCGGCTCGGTTTCTACTTTTCCTTGCCTTACAACATAAGTTACATATCATATGGCGGTTTATGTCTACGGGTCCTAATCCGCCTTAGGGTCCCGGGCCTTCATGTTAGATCTCCTCTGTAAAGCGCCATATCTTCTTGTCTTTATGGGCTTCAAACATGACTAACTCACTGTGGGCATAACCCGACCCCTCATGGCCGGTTTATATTTAGTAGTAATATCCCCAACAGAAACCCTAGGAGGGCGTCGAAGACCTTCTTGCCCTCCAAGACAAGGGCGGCAACAGAGGATATCGCATCTACACCCCTGTAAACCCTAGGCCTCCATCATCTATATAGGGGGAGGCTAGGGAACCTTCATGATCATCTAATCTCAGTTAGAAACTCTCGATAGCAACATCAAACACCATTGTAACCCCTCACACGAGGTATCTCTCTACCATGAATAATCAAAGCAAGCAGGTTGTAGGGTATTACTATACAGAGGCCTAAACCTGGGTAAAACCCTTGTGTGATCTTTGATCTCAGACTTCTAGCCGTGCTTGGACCCCCTACCGAGTGACCTAACGGTATTTTGTTCCGTCATGAGCAGTTCGAGTAAGATCCGATTAAGCATCTTTGAGTAGTTAAATGGGACAATTAGAACATACATGCGATTTAAATTCAAGTTTGAACTATTTTATTTCAAAACTTACTTGGATTGTAATATTTATATGAGAACTATTATCATATTTAAATATTTTCACCCAGCGAAGATTTGGTTTGCAATTATTTTGAGCTCATCACGAATAAAAAAACCCTAGACGAACATTTAGGGAACAAGATTAGATGGCCGACTTAGAGCATCTACAGCCGGACTTGGCAAATCATGTCCTCTATATGTCCACGGACGTGCCCAGGCACGCCCGTGGGTGCAGCTGGACCACCCCTCATATGCCCTGCCCGACAATCACATACTTCAAATCCAGACTCTCAAATACATGCAAATCACGCACGCCCATCATACATGTCAATATCACACGTAAATAACAAATGTTGGTAGCGAAAATACATAATTCTTACATAAAATTTATTTTAAGTGCAGAACTCAAGCATTAGCTCTTTGGTTTCCATTGTGGGTCCACATATGCTCCACAAGATTACTTAGTAGTTGCACGTGCACTTTGATGATCGTGAAGAATCTGATGCATCTGCAGAAAGTTTATAAGCTGATTTGCATCTTGAACATTCAAGATTTGAACTTGGTCTCCAGGTGCTTCGAAATCATTGGTTTGGGCTACACTATCACCCTCGTCCTCGACAATCATATTGTGCAAAATGACGCAAAATGTCATCAGCTGCCACAATGTTTCTGATGCCCACATCATTGCAGCTCCACTAAAAATTCCCCAACAAGCTTGAAGCACTCCGAATACCCTCTCCACACCCTTCCTAGCTGCTTCCCGCATTATTGTAAAGTGGCTTTGTTTGTTGCCTTGTGATTTGGATATGGTGTTCACAAACGCTGCCCATTAAGGAAGATGCCATCGACAAGATAGTATCCCATGTTGTAGTCACGATAATTGACAGTGCAGTTGCACGGCGTCGATTCCCCATTACAAAGCCTCCTGAACACGGGAGATTGTTGAAGCACGTTGATGTCGTTGTGAGAACCTGACATTCCAAAGAAAGCATGCCAAGGCCACAAATCATGTTATGCCACTGCTTCTAGTATGATGGTGGCCTCTTTGGTGTGACCTTGATACATTCCCGCAAACCTTTGGGGTAGTTATTCCATTGCCAATGCATGCAATAATTGATCCGAGCATTCCCGGAAACCCTCTGGCCTCTCTAATAGGCAACAACTTTTCCGTGTCCTACACATTTGGTTCTCTCATATATTCTGCTCCAAATACCTGCAGCACGACGCGGGCAAACCTGACAGTAGTCTTTAGGCATGTGCACCCCATCTGGACCATCTCACCAATGTCATTGACAACAGTACCAAGTGCAAGCATCCTCAGAGCAGCCGTGCATTTCTGCATAGCAGAGAAAGAAAGTTCTCGTTCGTGCTTTTATCCGAGGCGTTGCCTGTCACTCTGCAATGGAGAAGAGGGCTGAACTGCAAACTTGTGTTCAGAGCATTGCATTGTCTAAGGGAGTAGGGTGAGTCCGCAACAATCCCTTGTGAGTTTGAACTAGTCATCATGTGCCTCCAGTCCCCCACAGTGTGCAAAAACAATGGTTTGCGCATACAGGAACGAGGAAGAAACCATGGATCATCCGAAAAAGTTGGGTCTGGAACAAAGTAGTTCTTGTGCAGTAGCCATGCTCTGGAGACCCTATCCCGATTGATCACTCTTCTCCCTTTGATCTAGCCCTTAAAGTTGAGAATCTGCTCCATCCGCCGGTCCATTTCCTCTTGCATGCTCATGTCCACTTCTTCGTTCGAATCCGACGAATCGAAAAACTCATCTTCAATCATTTTATCAAGCTTCGTTGGTCCATACTCCAAGTCCGACGAAGCATCAGAATCCATCGTTTTCCTTATGAATAAATCACAAAAACTGGGTCGGACAATGTGTCGAACACATAGAGCGCAAGGGGCAACCCGATAGTTGCCGGACATACTGCAGTGGTATCGGGGCCGACGATAATGTCAGGGGCGGCGAGCACAGTAAAGAGGATTGTTGTGCCGGTGCTGGCAGCGCTGAGGCTCGAAACAACTGCGGAGCAAGGGTGACGGTGGAGCTACAAGACGTCCAGCGCGAAGGACAAAGAAGAGATCAAATGAATTTGGTAGGTCAAATTGGTGAATTTGATGTAATCGAATCGGCGCGAAGAACAAAGAAGAGAGCAAATGAATTTGGTAGATCAAATTGGTGAATTTGATGTAATCGAATCCAATCAAATACAACCCTTTTGAGACCCGTTTAGTCACTACTGTCCCATAACTTTTTAAACACAATACAAACGCAAGCGCTAATATACCCACACTAGTACTGTCATCTTGTCATTCAAGGAGGTGGTTTGGGGGAGAGACGCTGTTGCCGTGAGATCTTGTCTGCGCCCCCGCCCTCAGTTTCGGCTCTCGTCCCCTCCCCCTCCAGTCCCGTCCTCATCGCTGTTCGTCAAGGTAACACTCTTCTTCCTCTGTCCCAGATTCGTTTGATCCCCACCCCCCGCAAGATCTATCCGTTGCCTCTTCTTTTCATCCCATTCGCGCGATTTTGATTGGATTTCTCAGGCGGGGACCCAATTTAGGCGAAAATGTCGTTGCTATTTTCTCTCCAATGCTTGTTCAAGATCATTCTTCCAGACTCGTGCCGCCGCTACCGATTTTCCTCTCAACCGCCACACGCCTAGTTGCCGGAGCCCCGATCCTCCACCGCAACTGCACGCCGTTGAGCCCTTTCTCCAGTACTGCTACGCCCTGCCGTTGAGCAGCAGAACCGGTGACTCTGCTGCCTTCCGTTTTTGTCTTCGGCCTCTTCTTAACTTCTTCACTTCCCTAACTACAGCCGTCCGTGAGCACCTCCACATCGAACATCTCAGCCAGCTCCTACCTTGCTCCTCTGCTCTGCTTCAACTACCTTTCTCTCCTTCCTCGCCAACAAGACAAGATAAATTCCTTTTATGATTGCTTAATTACTCTACTCCTTTGGATGGTCGCCCATTTTCTCTGCTAAATGTTCATCTGGTATTTGTGCATTGTATTAGTTCATGCTTTTGGTAACCAATTTTCTCTCTCGAGAAAACACAAAAAGCTTTGAGCTATGTACAAGCTCGAGACTAGCCAACACACTAATTTACAACGTGAGAGCAAACCGGGATGTTGGGCTGCGCTTTGTCGACGATGGCGCCATTGCGGTGCTTCCAGATCCACTTGCGCAACACAGGCGGGGTGGCTTCAACGGCCTACTGTCACCAGCTGATCAAGTTTTCTGCGACAACAACCAGCCTGGCTGTAGATTGGATCCACTAAAGATGCTCTGGTAACCATATAACCTGCACTGTTCGATCATGTAGTCACTGTCTTCAATGACGCAACGAATCTAACAGGCAATATTGACTTTTGCACGTCGGAAAAATAGCTGATTTATATGAAACAATTAAACTATGAATAATTAAAGCGGCAAATAATCAAGGATAACATATACTCCCTCCGTCCCGAAATATAAGAACGTTTAGTACTTTAGAAGTTAGCAATGGTTGTGTCTAACATGGCAATGGACGGAGTGGCAGATACTTAAATACCCCTTAATGGAAAATGTCAGAAGATTACAAGGTGGGTTGATTCAGATTTTGATCCACAACTGCCCTAGTTTCATGCCAATCAAGCTGAAGCTGCTAGTATCATTGTCAACTTAGAAGAACACACACCTGCTAAACCAAGGAGTTGATACCATGTTCCATTTTTATTCTATCAAAATTTCTAATGATTTTGTTAATAATCGACCTTTTTCATCTGAACCTTCTATTTTATTTGGTTGCATGAATCTCTCTGAGAATGACATTGTTGTGTGCTTACATCTATCTGATGACCGCCCTTGAACCTTCTATAAAAACCTTATTTGTTCCCAACTTCCTCTCCTTTGATACCTTTTCTTGCCTGATTGGCCCTGAAAGGCTGAAATGCTCGACTGCTAGTTACCTTGTGTCACAGCTGTCAGTTGCTATCCATAGTTGGAACGAACACTGATGTTCGTGCGTTTAGCCTTTCTGCTGAACTGAGCCAGAAGTTTTAGACTTCGTACACTAAGGACTAGAGTTACCCCTTTCTTTAGTATTTGATTGCAATGCCCCCCTGATGTTGCATTTATATATGTTTTGCTTGAAGAGTTCAACAATTTGAAGATTTGTACTTTTATGTACTGACCTTTTCTACTTATTTCAGTGCTATGTTTTTCTTCACTACCAAGCCAATCAACTGAAGAGCAGCTTTGTATAGCCTGATGGCTGTGGAGAGAGACATCTTTGGTATCTCAGGGCCGACATATCTTAATCCTGTTAATTGGTATGTTACATAACATTTCCTATAATGTTTTGCAAGTGTTTGATAGATAGCACTTGCATAGAGCTTACATTTGAATCCAATATGTTTGCTATGTTAAATGCCGATTCAAGTCCAGGTGCAAAGACCTGTGTACTTTTATGAGGTTCTGTTGCTATGTGTTGCTTAATTTAATCCCAATAGCTGTATATCTCATGTTGTTTTTCCTGATTACATAAATTTAGCATTTGCTCGGGTAAATAATCCCACCAAACCAGTGATGTTTACGGAACTTATCATAGTCATCAGTCATAATTGGTAGATAACACAATGTGATATATTCAAGTTTATGGTGTTTATTTTCTTGCCAACGATTCCTCTAGAAACATAGAAAGGAGTGCAAGTTAGTAAACTTTGGGCATATGATAGAAAACAGAATGTGTGATGTAAACTCCTCTCTCCTTCTCATGTATATTTTCACCTTAGATCTCTATGTAATTATGTTCTTCATTCTATTCCAGCTAATCCTAAATTTGACTATGCAAAAGATTTTGAAGAATTTTGCAAGACCTATATTCATCTCTTATATTTCAATGAAGACCATAGGATTTTAAGTAATTAATTTTATGGTAGGAGGCACTAATGAACCCCAAGTCACCAGCTGGTTCTTAACATGGCATCCACACCAGGACATAACTATGGCTGTAATGGGCCAGGCATTAGTTGCTTAATTTTTGCTATCCTACGAAATCAATCTCCAGCCAACTCCACACCGGTTATGGCCTAACCCGAAGTGGCCTGAAGCTTCATCAGTATTGGCTTTGGATTATTCATCTTTTATGTAGGATATTTTTTCTAATGAAATAACTCTCATTTTTGTTGAAAAGCATTTGACATGGTCTTGGTAGACAGCATACTTATAACCTCGAGATTGCCCCTTTTCAATTAAAATCAGTTGCAATCCTCATTATCATTTCTTATGTTACTATATGCAGTTGTGCATTGACGTTTACCGGTCAAAACAAATACGACTCTACACATTCATCACAGCGCATGCTTCAGGAATAAGCAATTTTTGTTTGTCAGGGCAGTAGTTGTTGAATTAGGTTCCACTAAAACATTCCCCATCTGGATGGAATTTGCTGAATACAAGGAAGGGTTATTGTTTCATTCAATAATGCTGCCTCCTTGGAGGAGAGAGGAAAAGATTGCCAAAAGCACTGTGAAAATTAAGTTTAGCTTAACTTCAAAAAGTATGTTAAGTTTAGCTTAATTTAGAGTGCTAGAACAGACTAGTTATGTTTTGTTACTTCAGTTGCATTTCATCTCTATGGGTGTGTATGGGTTAACTGGGTGCGCTACATGAGAACATGATTTGCAACAACTAACCACTGCACCAACAGTCCAACACACACCTCATTCCTAATTGACGCAATCTTGTTGTCCCATTGTTTTCTTCTGCGTTCGCATCTGCCTACCTTCTCCACCTCCGCCCAGCAAATCGCCACCCAATGTAATCGCTGGGTGCCTCAGTGCCTCTACCATCTTCCCAACCTAACTCGATGCCACTACTGTCAAGTAAGGGGCCATAGATATTATTACGCTGCTGGGGGTTGGTGAGCCCCAAAAAATTGTACCTAACTGTTGGCCCCCATTGGCAGCTTAGCAACTCCTAGCCGTACATCTAGCGATGGATGGGTCATCTACCAATAACATCATGTACCTCGACCCAAAAAAGGATTACAAGATGGGGAAAACTACTGTAACCAAATAGAAGTAGAATTGAGCAATACGAATAGTACTGGAAAAGTGAGAAAGTATTTTCAAACTTATTTAGTTATTTTATTGTTGGGTTATAAAAAGATTCAAAAGCATTGTTCGTTTGGATGGCATAAAGTTACCCTTTCAGGAAAGATGTTGCTGATTACTGATTGAGTACAATTTGTCGCTGATTTAGTACAACTGTACTAAATCAGCGACAACTAATATGCAATGGAGGGGATACATGACTATGGGTATTTCCACAGCCAGCCATAAGCCCCAAAAGAACTGGCCCTATGTTGTCCTGTTCTCAGCTTGCACTTTATGTCCTGTTCTCATAAGGTAGTAACTTTCTCTCTTTTCTTTGGACCCACAAAAGGAACTGCGAGAATAATAGGAGATCTGTGGCTGCATGTTTAGTTCAGGCTGTGTATGTTTTGGAGAGAGACCGGCAACTAAACCGTCAATCTATTGACGCCGCAGCACCTCCTTGGTGGGAGTTCTTTGGTTTTGAGATGATCCGCAAGCTTGTCGATGATGTTGACTTGTCTATATTCGGTGCAATATTTGAATTCAACCCTCCTTCAAGTAAAGAAGCTTCTGCCCGGGATGCCCCTAGATTTGTCATTGCCTTCAGAGGCACCATAACTGAGAAGGAAACTATTTCTAGAGATCTTTCCCTTGACCTCCAGCTTGTTCAAAATGGTCTCCATAAGACCTCAAGATTTGCAATTGCGATGCAAGCTGTTCAAAATGTAGCCTCAGCTTTCCCTGGATCCCCAATTTGGCTAGCTGGTCATTCACTGGGTGCAGGTACGGCCATCCTTACTGGCAGAAACATGGTTAAGAAGGGTGCTCTTTTGGATAGCTTTCTCTTCAATCCACCGTTTGTCGCTGCTCCGATAGAGGGAATCAGGGATGAGAGGGTAAAGCATGGTTTCCGCATTGCAAGAAGTGTTATTACCGCGGGACTAACTATTGCAATGAAAGCAAAAACCGAGGGGAACAATCAGAGGTCTGTTGCGGAAGAATCATTCAACATTTTGTCATCATGGACGCCATATCTGTTTGTTAATCCAGGAGACCATGTATGTTCAGAGTACATTGGGTACTTCCAGCATCGTAGGAACATGGAGGATCTCGGTGCTGGATTTATTGAGAAGCTTGCGACCCAAAACTCAATCGGAGACCTGTTTTACAAGGCATTAGGATGGGAATCAGAACCGCTGCACCTTCTTCCATCTGCAGACTTGATTGTAAACGTGAGCCCTTCACTGGACTTCAAATATGCCCATGGCATTAGCCAATGGTGGCAACCGGATCTGAACTTGCAATGCAATAAATATCGGTACTCTTAGGTACGCGATGGTAAAATGAAGATGAAGATATCTTTGCAGTATCATATACTCCAGCTGTCCGTTTGATCTCTCCATTTGTTCATATGATTCATTCAGTTTACATTTATCAGTTAGTATACCGTGACATACTATTACTTAACACCTATGTTTATGATTGCACTGTCGGCTTGCACAAAATCTGTTAATTTCCTGAAGAGATGTTCAGACATCATGCATCTGTAACCCTGTATTGTACGTTATGATTATCTTTTGTGATATTGAACAAATAATCTGTCTACATGCCTGTACTTGGATATACTCCCTCTTTTTTTTTTCTTTGACACAAAATGCAGGACGAAAGTACCTGTATTTGAGCTCTGATTTTATTTGTATTCAAGGGATATGAGGAACCAATAATCTTCATATCCTAGGACAGCGTCTTGCTGCATTCATTGATAGAAGCCTGGCCGTATCCTTGACATTGGGTGCTCGTAGATATTGCTCTCCGTAAACCTTCATGATTGTTTCAGCCAACATTTTTGTGCACTTTATGATTTTATCTTCAGCCATTTGAAGATAATCATCCAATGGAGCTGCAGGCATGCCATATGCACTCATCAGAAGTGCCGCATTCACTTTATGATAAGGGGAAAACCCAGGAGACCGGTGGTATTTCTCTGTTGCTGTAAGAATGGTTCATTAGCTTCCATGTCGTCGATCCGACGGAACATCCGTGGAACAACCCGACAGAAAGTAGTTTGCGCATGAACTTCTCGTGGCCTTCTGTTCTGTTTTGGTGAAATGTCGGTCGACCAACCTGTGATCTTGCATGCTTCCTCTTTGTGCCGGTTGCCGCTATCCAGTCAGCAACCATCAAGAGAACATATCATCTTCGGCATCCATGATTTCACTATCAAGACTCGAAGCTCGAATCCAATGATGAATTGTACAAAAATAGCTCTACTGATACACAGAATGTGAATCCTATGCCGTCTACATGAGCTATGAGCCGCTAAACTAAATTTACAAGAAAAGTTGGCGAAATCTACCTCGGGGTAAGGGCATCTCCAGCCGCGCCCCCAAGAAGGCCCTCCAGGCGTTTTTTCGTTCGCCGGCACCAAAAAATCGGCCCAGTCGCGCCCCCAAGAGCCCAATTTTAGCCGGCTCGGGCCGAAATTGGCGCCGGCGGACCCAACCCGAACCCGGCGCGCTGGGGGTCGCTCGGGGGCGCCGGGCGAATCGTTTTTGGCGCGAAGAGCCGCGGGCCCGCCGCGTCAGCGACTCTACTCTCTTCTTGCCCCTTTGTCGTCCTCATCGCCTCGTTTCCCGCGGCGAATCAATGCCAAAGCTGCCGCGTGCTGCCGCGCCGGTCAGCCTCCATTGATGCCTCACGGCTGGCGCAGTGAAGGCTGGGCGACGCGTCCCTTGGCCGCCACACGTAACGCGCCGGCCAAGCCTACCACGCGGCGTCTCTGCCTATAAAAGCCGACTGCAAGCGCGCCGGAGAGACTCACCCCGATCATCCACCGGCGACGCGCTCATTTCTCCCCCTTTCCTCCTCATGCCGTCACCAGTTGAGAAAGCATGGCCGAGCGTTTTCCAGACGACGGCGCGGCGGCGAAGGGTTTCGGGCGCCGTCATCTGCACGAGGACGAGGCTCGCCTCCTTTTCGAGGCCGAGTACCCGGTCCCGCCGGACATGCGGGTGCCCGGGGCGTGGAGGATCAGCGCCGGCGGCGTGCCGGTGCCCCCGGTACCCACCGGCGCGGCGCGGCCTGCGGAGATCGCACGCATCCGCTCGTCCCTGCCGCGTGCGGCGAGGGAGGGGCCCCGGTACGTCCCTGACAGCCCAATCTGGGAGCCGTACTTCCGTCGCCGGCACGACGAGCAGTTCGAGGCCACCAACAGCGTCGTGCCCTCCGGCAGGTTCAACGCCGCCGACCGGCGTCGGTGGTGGGGCGTGCTCGGGCGCACGTTGGAGTCTGTCCTCGAGTACATCGATGGCGGCAACACGCCGCGCCTCGAGTACCCCGCTCCCCCGTCCTTCTCACGCCGCCGGGGAAGCTCCTGGACGCCGAGGCGCATGGAGACCGGGGTGTCCTCCTCCTCGTCCGACGGCTCTCCCTGCCTCCACCTCCGCCCCGTCAAGCCGGAGCCCCAGGACACGCCTGTCAGCGCGCGTACCCGCAGCTCCGGCGCCCTCGTCGAGCCCAAGGTGGAGTCCAGCCTCCCTCCAGAGTACGAGGAGATAGCCCGGCGCGGCTTCTCCGACGAGGACGCCATGCGGTGGGCGCGCGACGACTACCTACGCGAGGAGATGATCCGGCAGCGTCGGGCCCTGGAGGAGATCGCCGCCCGCAAACGTGGCCGCGAGGACGAGGACGGTGTCGTCGTCCTCGATAGCGACGACGACGACGCCCCCGGACCGTCCAACCCGCCGCGCCAACCGGGGGAGGGATGCAGCAGGGACGGCAAAGGCGTAGGCCGGGGCGACGACGACGACGGCGGCGGTGACTACACGCGGTTCTACAGCCCCCTCGGCATGTAGAACCGCGTGGGCGGGCGGCGAGGCGGGCGGCGAGGGAGACGGCGGGGGTAGCCCGCGGTAGTTTTTTTTTCTTTTTTTTTTGTAAAATATGTTTAAATTTGAACGAACTCGCCCGTGTTTGCATTGTGTTTGCGCCGAATTTGAACATTTTAAAAACCCGTCGGGGGCCGCGACTGGGGGGCATCACGTCCCCAATGCGCGGTTTAGCGCCGGTGCGTCCCCAGGGGGCAATTTTTTGCCCCTCCTGGGGGGCCAACGGCTGGAGATGCCCTAAGTCGTCGAACACCTTGAGATCGAGCGGTGGAAGGAGTGGCACGACCAGATGGCGAGAAACAGTTGTGGGGCTGCAGCGAAGTATGGGAAGTCTAGGAACGACTCATAGCAGTCCGGCCAGCAGGGGTGACACCAAATGGCGGCGGCTAAAGAAAGTGTGTCTCCTGAAATGTCTGTGGTACCAATACTTGAATGGATGGAGGGCTTGTTATATCGTCTCGTCCAACCACCAAATATGAAGGCTAGCTGGCAGATATGGGTCTATGTTAGAGTTGCTCTTAGCGGTCAGAAACGTTTTGGTATGCTCTTGCACTATTTAAAATGCATATCAAGTGGCCACCTTTGGTGATATTTGTGCAACCGAGAAACCCTAAAACAATAGCCATGCAACATGTTACAACATGTGCGCTCGCATAGAATTGTTGAAAAATAATACGTCCACTGTAAAATGAAATCAAATGCTGTGATATTAAGTTGAATATATATATATGAAATGCTGTGCTTTATTGTTTTCTTACGTGAGGAGCATCTCAGCCCTTTTCAAGCGCGACTAACTCTGTCCGTTGATTTCTGATCAGACCGCAGCGCACTCTCCCTGTACAGGCTTATCCCTCCAGCAGAGGTGGCCTTCCTCCGCATAGGATAGGCCGGAACCCAAATCCACAGCCATGGCGCTCCTCCTGTCCCCCACCGTCTCCTTCCTCGCCCCCTCCCCCTCCTCCGCTCCTCGTGCCCGAGCTCTCTCCAGCTCCACCGCCACCGCCACCGCCGCCAGCAATAATGCCTTCCCTTACCTCGGTAAGCTGCCGTTATGCCTCATCCCGCCATTGTCCCGTACGTTCGTTGATGTTCCATGGCCAAGTACTTACTGGGTGATCCCTTGTCGCGAAATATGATAACGAAATCGGTGGAGGAATTAGTCCGGGCGTGCGTAATTTTAGTCGCGGCGTTTCAGCTTGTCCTCGATGGGAATGGCTCGCCCGGGAATTTATTCAAACAATCTGTCTGCACCAGTCTCTTGGAAGAATGTTCATTTTTCTCTGCTAGCCTACATTTACTACCTCAGAAGGTTGCTCCTTTCAAACTTAGTGCTACTATAAATTGTCTTATGAGCATAGGCCACCGCTACGGACACTTGATGTCTTATGAAATCCGTAAGCACACCGTGGCAGCTCGCGGTTTGCAAGTTGCTACAGACGAGTAATTGAGTTTACATGCCATATGTTTTCTTTACCAGCTCCATCTAATGATGTAGCGAGCACACTAAAATTAGCTACTGCGCATTACATATGCTATGAGCAATGTGACATACATGAGCTCAGTATGTCAATGTGTACATCAGGTAAGCATAGACAGGCCATATCTTTTCTGTAGCAATTCCATCTAATGATAGTAGAGAGCGCAATAAATTTTGCTGGTGCACATTACATATGCTACGAATCATGTGACATACATAAGCTCAGAATTTCAATGTTTACATCGGTGTAAGCAAAGATCCTACTAAGTGTCGTTTGTCATTGCTCTTCTTTGTAGCCTCGAGACTTCAGTGCAAGACTGGCGCCTCAGTCAGCCATGTTTCTCTTGCCAAGAAGATGCCCGTGGTTGTCCACGCTTCTGCAGAGGCTGGTCCAACTGATGCGGCAGAGCAACCAGAGAAGCCAAAACCAGTGGCTTCGATCGAGGACATGCCGTTCGAGTCCAAGCAGCGGATGATCCTGGAGCAGAGGGCACGGATGAAGGTGGCCAAGAAGCTGAGGCAGCGGCGCAAGCGGCTCGTCCAAAAGAGGCGGCTGAGGAAGAAGGGCAGGTGGCCACCGTCCAAGATGAAGAAGCTCAAGAACGTGTGACCGGCACATGATGTCGGACAGCTGGTCCGTACCATTCCTCTGTAAACCTACGTGTTGCGTTCCTCTAATGCATTGGTGTTTGTTTCGTTTGTACAATTTTTCTGTTCTGAAACACGCAATCGGTTATAATGCAATTAATTTTTTACCATAATGAAACCTTTTTGCGTGTCCATAGCAGCAGATTGATGTGCTGTTATCTGTGGTTAGTCTATGTTGTACAACTGTCTGTCTGAAGCAAGTTTTGGGATGTTTTTTTTGCCGTTTGTTATTCTGTAAAATTTTGATTTATTTCAAATATGCTATTGGAATGCCGACTAGTCCTTGGACACCATCTTCCCTCAAATATGCAGTGGCTTAAAACTTGAAAGGAACATCGGTCCTTCTTCGGTAACAAAAACATCAGTTTTCAGACAGGTTTCGTGCTTGCTGAAAGTCTGCACTTTCAGACGAGTTTCCACTGGCTTTGATAGCTCAAACGAATCTCCGTTTGCTTGCTCAGTTGGTTACGCTGCCCAGTATGTGAATACTGCACCCAGCCCTCTCCTTTGTGGCCCTTGATGCTCAAGGAAGGAACAACAAGAACAACAATGTACGCCCCCCTCAAACTCTTTACAGTCATCTACTACTTCTCAGTTCAATTTTAACTGAAACAATTTTTTTATCTGTCTATTTATAACACTCACCGTCTGGAGCTTCCGATGCATCAAGTTCCCACTGAAATGATAACTGAAGAACAGGAACACCATCACTTAAGTTGATTCTGGGTCTGCTTGGTCAGTCAGTAGGCAGGCCTGAAACAGAATGGCAGGCAGGCCGAATAGCGAGAACTGGATGCGCCATTGTCATGGAGCAAAAAAGCTTTTGCTATGTGCTGGCACTTGACACTCTTAAACCTCACATCCCTCCCTTTGCTCCCCACCATCTCATCTCCAGTGGCAATGAATTTCTGACTGTGATCCCGTCTCGGATCTCCACCCCAGTATAAAATTAAACAGTCATCATCAGATCATCCTGATATTGCCATACCAAAGCAAGAAGGAAAAATAGGCAGTGCTCTGAAAATAATACTAGTATGAAACAAATCCTTAATAAGAGAGAGAAAAAGAGAAGCAGTGCTGAGAAAAGAAGAAACACATGACTTCGTTATGTCTCAGTTGATGCTATATTCCTTTGATCTTGCATGGAGATTCGTACAAAAAAGTTATTTTCAGTTTTTCTTCTTCTTATATACTACTAATGTCACTTGACGGTTAAGTCTCAGTCGACTGAGACCATAGACAATGTGGTTAAGTCTCACTCGACTGAGACCATAGACAATGTGTCTTTGTATTGCCTGAGGTGAGAGCTCAACTACCAGAAAACGAGTGTCACCTGCCAAAGGCAATTCGATAAGGTGCCTGAAAATGACCTGCCCCGGCGTTGTCCAACACTAGGCAGCACCGACATGGTTAGCACTGCCGCGCGGCTTTAACGACATGTGCGGTTAAATACCACGACGACACGGCAAAAGATTCTTGGCCGACATTACGATCCATCACTTTCCTTGTGATATAGTAGTAGTTATCTTCCTGATCAGCAACCACTGGTGAAGAAACAGTAGAGTCCAAATGCTCACTCGTCAGCTCTAATCATGGGCAGAAGCACTAAGTAAAGCTTGAGATATAAGCATCGAAACCTTCTTTTACATCCGAGAGAATCGCTGCAACAGTAGGGCTGGCTGAGTGTCATAGCGCATATATTCCATCCCTCAGTGTCAAGCAATCTCTTCAGAAGAAGAAAAAGAAGAACGATCTGTCAGCATTTGGGTATCATCTCAGACGGCCATGTGGTCGATCAGCGACGACGACGAGGAGAAAGCAGTTTCCATGAGAAGCTTCTATATATGTACTAGACCCAACAAGAAAAGAAAAGCGAGGTAAAGCAGCAGCACCAGAGAAAAGGAAGATAAAGAGAGAGCAGTCAGAGTTGAGATGAATCGGATTCCGATAAACAAACCAAAAGGAAGGAAGGAAGGAGGCTACAAATTGGGCCCGCCCAGCGCGCATGCTGCAGGCATCATATCGGTCACTCCATTTCTAGCAGGAAACTAGGAGTGAGCAGGGATCAATGGTGAACCGCGCGCACTTCGTCATCCTTGTCCTCGCCTACCGCCTCCTGGTATCCCTCTCAGCTGAAGCACAGCACACCAAAGAGGTAGCTCTAGCAGTAGACTTATTCCTGTTATAGTACGTAGATCGCACCCGGCCATGCATGCATGTGTCTGAACTCTGAACCCTGAAATGCGATATCTGAAGTGGTAGGAGTTGATCGATTGTTGCCATGGTTTGTTTGACGGGCATCATCGTTTCAGTCGTATGTCGTCTACATGGGGAGTCCTTCCGCTTCCTCGGGAGCCGGCGACGTGGAGGCGGTGCGCGCCGCCCACCTTGAGATGCTGTCGTCCGTCGTGGCGAGCGGCGAGCAGGAGCCATGGCCATCCACGCCGTCGCTGACGCATAGCTACCACCACGCGTTCGAGGGCTTCGCCGCCGAGCTCACCGAGGAGGAGGCCGCCGCGCTGTCCGGTTCGGACTGGCCTCCCGTCCATTCGTCGCGGTTTTGTTTGTTGTGATGATGATCGTGCGCCAGTGAGTTGATGGTAATTTTGTTTTGTTTGGTTGTTGCACCACCAGACCACGAGAGGGTGGTGTCCGTGTTCCGGGACCGCGCTCTGCAGCTGCACACCACGCGCTCGTGGGACTTCCTCGACACGCAGTCCGGCCTCCGCACCGACCGCCTCGGCCGCCGTGCCTCCGGCGATGTCATCATCGGCGTCATCGACACCGGTACGTGCGCGACTTATGACATCGGCATTGCCTGCAACCCTTTTTGATTTGGTGTCGTACGTCGTCAGGTGTCTGGCCGGAGTCGCAGAGCTTCAACGACGCCGGGATGGGGGACGTGCCGGCGAGGTGGCGAGGCCTGTGCATGGAAGGCCCGGACTTCAAGAAGAGCAACTGCAACAAGTATGTACTAGCAAAACAACACTTGCCATGTTGTGCACAACGGCTTAAATTCTGCGACCGTGCATTGTGTGCCGCAGGAAGCTCATCGGGGCTCGGTACTACGGCATCCAGCCCGGCTCGGCGGCGCCCACGTCGTCTAACGCCTCCCTTGGCGCGGTAACGGCCGCGATGACCGGCTCGCCGCGAGACACCGTCGGTCACGGCACGCACTGCGCGTCGACGGCCGCGGGCACGGTCGTGGCGGACGCGGACTACTACGGCCTGGCCCGGGGCGCGGCCAAGGGCGGCGCGCCCGCGAGCCGCGTGGCCACGTACAAGGTGTGCACCATGGGCGGGTGCTCTAGCTCTGCATTGCTCAAGGCCATCGACGACGCGGTGAGCGATGGCGTGGACGTGATCTCCATCTCCATCGGCATGAGCTCCGCCTTCGCGTCCGACTTCCTCAGCGACCCCATCGCGCTGGGCGCGTTCCACGCGCACCAGAGGGGCGTCCTGGTGGTCTGCTCCGGCGGCAACGACGGCCCTAATCCCTACACGGTCGTCAACTCCGCTCCGTGGATCCTCACCGTCGCCGCTTCCAGCATCGACCGCACCTTCCAGTCCAGCGTCGTCCTCGGCAACGGGAACGTCGTCAAGGTACGCGTCGCCATTGCCATGCTTCTTGTTCTTGCAACCTGACTGACGTCCTGAACGTGAGGCGCCATGTCAGGGAGTCGCCATCAACTTCTCCAACCAAAGCCTCAGCGGAGACCGGTTCCCTCTGGTGTCCGGAGCACAAGCGGCAGGCCGGTACACGCCGGTGTCCGAGGCAAGGTACAGCAAGACCATTTTGAAGCGTCCGTCTCTCAACGTCACGTGTGCAGACGGATGAATTTTGAGCGTGTCGGTCACGAATTTGTATTGCATATTTGCATTGCAGCAACTGTTATCCGGGATCGTTGGACGTGCAGAAGGTAGCCGGAAAGATCGTAGTGTGTGTGGGCACGAACTCGATGGTGTCGCGGCGGGTGAAGAAGCTGGTGGCGGAGGGGTCCGGGGCGAGTGGGCTGGTGTTGATCGACGACACGGAGAAGGACGTGCCGTTCGATGCCGGCAGCTTCGCCTTCTCCCAGGTGGGCGCCGACTTGGGCGCGCGGATCCTCGACTACATCAACTCCACCAAGTGAGTCACCCAACCCAACCCAACCGGAGTTTTTCCTTCCGTGTTACGCCTAGTAGTGACCACTGACCAGAAAGGAAGTATGGATGTTTCCCTGGTTGGTTCAGGAATCCGACGGCCGTGATCCTCCCGACCGAGGACGTGAAGCTGTTCAAGCCCGCGCCCATGGTGGCGTCCTTCTCAGCGCGCGGCCCTGGTGGTCTCACCGAATCCATCCTCAAGGTCAGTAATAGTATTAATTCACATGATTAATCAGCATGGGTCAGAAGAGAAAGATCCAATCTGGCATTTAATTTGTAGTACTGTAGTAGCTTGCATTCTGACAGGATGTTTCTTTTTCTTGGTGACAGCCTGATCTAATGGCGCCCGGGGTCACCATCCTCGCCGCCGCGATGCCGTCCACAGACAAGGCGGACGTCCCCGACGGCAACAAGGCCTCGGCATTCGCCATCAAGTCCGGCACTTCCATGGCCTGCCCGCACGTCGCAGGCGCCGGCGCCTTCGTCAAGTCGGCCCACCCGGGCTGGTCCCCGTCCATGATCAGATCAGCTCTCATGACCACAGGTTTAAGCAAAGCTTAGTAGTCTCGACAAATTTAAGCAAAGTAGATTGGCATTTCTAACCAAAGCGATCGATCGTGGCTGCAGCGACGACGAGAAACAACCTCGGGCAGCCGGTTGCGAGCAACACCGGCGCGGTGGCGACCGGACACGACATGGGCGCCGGCGAGATCAGCCCGCTGCGGGCGCTCAGCCCGGGCCTGGTGTTCGACACCACCGCAAAGGACTACCTCAACTTCCTCTGCTACTACGGCTACAAGGCCAAGCTCGTTCGCATGGTCTCCGGCGACGCCGGGTTCGCCTGCCCGCGTGGCACGCCCTCGCCGGATCTCATCGCCACGGGCATCAACTACCCGTCCATCTCCGTGCCGAGGCTCGCGGCCGGGAAGGCGGTCACCGTGTCGCGCACCGCCATGAACGTGGGCCCCCCCAACGCCACGTACACGGCGACCGTCGAGGCACCGGCGGGCCTGTCTTTGAAGGTGTTGCCCGAGCGGCTGGTGTTCTCGAGGCGGTGGACGACGGCGGCGTACGAGGTGAGTTTTGCGAGCGCTCGGGCCAGCAAGGGGTACGCTTACGGCGCCGTCACCTGGTCAGATGGCGCGCACTCGGTCCGGACGCATTTCGCGGTTAATGTCGTGTGATTGTTTTTTTTTCTTTTTTGCGGGGATACTGTGTTTGCCTCTTCCTTTTCTTTTGTGTCTACTGGAACTTTTTCAGGGTACTGATTTTTTTTTTGAAATTCAGTCACATCTTTATTTAAGCACCTCATACGGGGATTTCGTCTGAAATAGTCTGTAAAATAAAATCTGGGGGCACATGCAGCCACACCTTGCTTAACTTAGTTGAAACTGCTTCCCTAGCTAACAAGTGGGCACCTTTATTAGCATCACGCCTAACCCACGAAATCTTCCAGCTCTTCCTTGAGGCTAGCAGGCGCTTGACCTCCTCCACCACAGGCCCCAGCAGTGAGAAGTCCTTTTGCGTGCCTTGAAGTTTACATACCACCTCCTTACGACCTCCTTGCAGTCCATCTCGATATGTAGGTTGGCAATGTTCCGCTCCTCAGCCACCTGTGCGGCCCTTCTGCACGTCAGGAGTTCAGTCCTTGCGGGGTCACTTCCCAGTGGAAGGACATGGCAAAAGCCTCCCAAGAAAGCACCATCATGGTTTCGAAATACCAGCCCGGCTCCACCACTGCCCCCCCCCTTTCGATGTGGCTCCGTCGACGTTTACCTTCACACACCCCTCCTCCAGGGGCCTCCATTTCTCCTCCACCGCCGGTGTGTTTTCCTTGCTCTTTCGGCCATGTATCGATTGCCACTCGCCCATTAGATGGAAGACTCTTTTTACTATCATCTCTGCCTCCTCGATCCACTGCCCATCGCGTGCATTATTCCTCGCGAGCCAGAGCGCATATGCACCCTGAACCATGACCGCTCGCTCGCCATCCGTAGCCTCCGCGAACCACGACATCAACCATCTCGACAACGCACTCTGGGAGTAAGCTGACTCCGGCGGGATCGCCACCGATACCCCCAATTCCGACTGCATTATCTTCCAGAACTTAGCAGAATAATCGCAACCCCAGAATCTATGGTAGTTTGTTTCTTCCCGCCCACACACAATGCAAAAAACACCCTGCTTGATCTTCCTCCTTAATAATTCCGCTCCCACAGCAAGCCCGTTCCGAATCAACCTCCACATATGGATTTTAACTTTGCCCGGCGCGATCGTGTCCCAAAGGTTCAGCCAAGACTTGTGATCCGCCACCGAGGATGAAGACTCCGGCCGTCCGGATCTTACCCTCTTCTGGCTCATGCGTAGATGGTATGCCGAGCGGACCGTGAAGATACCATTCTTGGTGTAGTTCCAAGCTTGGTAGTCTTGCACCCCCGGTCCCCAAACTGGTATTTAAAGAATCTCTTGAGCTTCATCCAGGGCGAACATTTCCTGCACTTTGCATTTGTCCCATGAGAAGCCATCGGCTTCGAGCAGATCCCCAACACGTGTGATACCTGATACGTCTCCAACGTATCTATAATTTTTTATTGCTCCATGCTATATTATCTATTGTTTTGGACTATATTGGGCTTTATTTACCACTTTTATATTATTTTTGGGACTAACCTATTAATCGGAGGCCCAACCCAGAATTGCTTTCTTTGCCTATTTCAGTGCTTTGAAGAAACGGAATATCAAACAGAGTCCAAACGGAATAAAATCTTTGGGAACGTGATTTTCACACCGAACGTGATCCAGGAGACTTGGACCCTGCTCCAAGGAACAAAAGATGCGGTCACGAGGGTGGGGGGCGCCCCCCCTAGGGCGCGCCCCCTGCCTCGTGGGCCCCTCGTTGCTCCTCCGGCATACTTCTTCCTCCTATATATACACACGTACCCCCAAACGATCAGAACAGGAGCCAAAAACCTAATTCCACCACCGCAACTTTCTGTATCCACGAGATCCCATCTTGGGGCCTGTTCCGGAGCTCCGCCAGAAGAGGGCCGTCATCACGGAGGGCTTCTACATCATCCTAGCCTCTCCGATGAAGTGTGAGTAGTTTACCTCAGACCTTCGGGTCCATAGTTAGTAGCTAGATGGCTTCTTCTCTCTCTTTGAATCTCAATACAAAGTTATCCCCCTCTCTCGTGGAGATCTATTCGATGTAATCTTCTTTTTGCAGTGTGTTTGTTGAGACCGATGAATTGTGGGTTTATGATCAAGTCTATCTATGAATAATATTTGAATCTTCTCTGAATTCTTTTATGTATGATTGGTTATCTTTGCAAGTCTCTTCGAATTATCCGTTTGGTTTGGCCAACTAGATTGGTAGTTCTTGCCATGGGAGAAGTGCTTAGCTTTGGGTTCGATCTTGCGGTGTCCTTACCCAGTGACGGAAGGGGTAGCAAGGCACGTATTGTATCATTGCCATCGAGGATAACAAGATGGGGTTTATTTCATATTGCATGAATTTATCTCTCTACATCATGTCATCTTGCTTAAGGCGTTACTCTGTTTTTAACTTAATACTCTAGATGCATGCTGGATAGTGGTCGATGAGTGGAGTAATAGTAGTAGATGCAG
The DNA here is from genome assembly GCF_002162155.2 of Triticum dicoccoides. Taxonomy (NCBI): domain Eukaryota; kingdom Viridiplantae; phylum Streptophyta; class Magnoliopsida; order Poales; family Poaceae; genus Triticum; species Triticum dicoccoides. Next base: position 253,041,439 of record NC_041384.1, on the reverse strand, counting down.
AATCGTTTCGGTCTACTTGTCACGGACGTGATGCCTATATACATGATCATGCCTAGATATTCTCATAATTATGCTCAATTCTGTCAATTGCTCAACAGTAATTTGTTCACCCACCGTAGAATACTTATGCTCTTGAGAGAAGCCACTAGTGAAACCTATGGCCCCTGGGTCTATTCTCATCATATCAATCTCCATCACTTTAATATTGTTTTGCAATTTACTTTTCCTTTACTTTTTACTTTGCATCTTTATACCAAAAATACCAAAAATATTCTATCTATGAGATCTCACTCTCGTAAGTGACCGTGAAGGGCTTGACAACCCCTAATCGCGTTGGTTGCGAATAGCTATCGTTTTGTGCAGGTACGAGGGACTTGAGCGTGGCCTCCTACTGGATTGATACCTTGGTTCTCAAAAACTGAGGGAAATACTTACGCTACTCTGCTGCATCATCCCTTCCTCTTTGGGGAAAACCAACGCAAGCTCAAGACGTAGCAAGAAGGATTTCTGGCGCCGTTGCCGGGGAGTCTGTGCAAAAGTCAACATACCAAGTACCCATCACAATCCCTATCTCTCGCATTACATTATTTGCCATTTGCCTCTCGTTTTCCTCTCCCCCACTTCACCCTTGCCGTTTTATTCGCCCTCTCTCTCTATCCTCCCTCTCTGTTTGCCCTTTTGTTTGCTCGTGTGCTAGTTTGTTTGCTTGTCGTCATGGCTAGTCTCATATCTTCTTCATTGTCTCCCAAGAGTGAAGTTCTAAATTTTAAACAAAGGGAGGGAGAAAATCTAAAAGATGCTTGGTATAGGATTTGCAATGCTCAAAATAGATCTACCAGAAAGCAATCTACCTTAGTTCTTCTCCGCAATTTTTATGTAGGTATTAATCCTTGGAATAGATATTTCCTCGATACCATTGCTGGAGGGAACTTCTTGGGTAGCCATACTTTTGATTCTTATAATGCTATGTTAGATTTATTTGGCTCACCACCTCTTTTGGTTAATGGAACCATGTTAACTCTGGAGCATGTTATGCAAAGAATTGAAATTATTGAAAATAAAGTTGCTACTATTGAATCAATTGAAAATCTAGATAAAAGGATCCAAAATCAAATTACTCAATATGGATCTAAGGTAGGAATGACTTTGAAAAATATGAAGGAAAAGGAACCCATAGTTCATGAGAAGATGAACTTAGATTCTACTAGAATTGATAAACTTGAGGGTATCATTACAAATTTGGGAACCGCTTTTTCTTCCGTAAAGAATACTCCTAGTCCTCCTACTAAAATTGTCAAGCTTATGTATGTCTCTAAAAATAAGGGTGAATCATCTAGTAAGGAAATTGCGGATCTTAAATCTATAAGTATTCATCCCAATCTTTTTGCTATTATTAAGGAAACATTTATTACAAATGAATTTTTCGATCTTGTGGCTAAAAGTTTGATAATTAATAAAAAGAAAGAAATTCCTAAAGATGGTATATGCCTAATTGAATAATTGCCTACCAAAGATGGCAATACCTAGATCTATTCTTGCTTGTTATGCCTAGCTAGGGGCGTTAAACGATAGCGCTTGTTGGGAGGCAACCCAATTTTATTTTTATTCCTTGCTTTTTGCTCCTGTTTAGTAATAAATAAATTATTTAGCCTTTGTTTTGGTTGTGTTTTTTGTGTTTAATTAGTTTTTGTGCCAAGTAGAACCGTTGGGAAGACTTGGGGAAAGTCTTGTTGAACTTGCTGTAAAAAACATAAACTTTAGCACTCACGAGAACTGCTGTCATTTTTATTTGAAGAGTGATATTTAGTTAATTATTTTTGCAGATGATTAATAGATAAATTCCTCACGTCCAGAAATTTATTTTAGAATTTTTGGAGTTTCAGATCTTGTGCTATCTACAGATTACTACAGACTATTCTGTTTTTGACAGATTCTGTTTTTCGTGTGTTGTTTGCTTATTTTGATGAATCTATGGCTAGTAAAATAGTTTATAATACATAGAGAAGTTGAAATACAGTAGGTTTAACACCAATATAAATAAAGAATGATTTCATTAAAGTTCCTTGAAGTGGCCTTTTGTTTTCTTTCGCTAACGGAGCTCACGAGTTTTCTATTTTGAGTTTTGTGTTGTGAAGTTTTCAAGTTTTAGGTAAGAATTTGATGGATTATGTAACAAGGAGTGGCAAGAGCCTAAGCTTGGGGATGCCCATGGAACCCCCAAGATAATTCAAGGACACCAAAAATTCAAAGCTTGGGGATGCCCCGGAAGGCATCCCTTCTTTCGTCCACTTCCATCGGTAATTTACTTGGAGCTATATTTTTATTCACCAACATGATATGTGTTTTGCTTGGAGCGTCTTGTATTATTTGTGTATTTGTTTGTTAGTATGCCACAATCATCCTTGATGTACACACCTTTTGAGAGAGCCATACATGAATTAAAATTTGATAGAATACTCTATGTGCTTCACTTATATCTTTTGAGCTAAGTAGTTTTGCTCTATGTGCTTCACTTATATCTTTTGAGCGTTATAATTTTGCTCTATATGCTTCACTTAGATCTTTTGAGCTAAGTAATTTTTCTCTATGTGCTTCACTTAGATATTTTAGAGCACGGTGGTGGATTTGTTTTAAAGAAACTATTGATCTCTCATGCTTCACTTAAATTATTTTGAGAGTCTCTTAATAGCATGGTAATTTGCTTAATAATAATATGCTTGGTATTCAAGATCTGTGAAACTTTCTTTTGAGTGTGTTGAATACTAAGAAAAGATTAAAGCATGATAATTGTTTTGAGATATGGAGGTGATAATATTAAAGTCATGCTAGTTGAGTAGTTGTGAATTTAAATAATAATTGTGTTGAAGTTTGTGATTCCCGTAGCATGCACGTATGGTGAACCGTTATGTGATGAAGTCGGAGCATGATTTACTTATTGATTGTCTTCCTTATGAGTGGCGGTCGGGGACGAGCGATGGTCTTTTGCTACCAATCTATCCCCCTAGGAGCATGCGCGTAGTACTTTGCTTTGATAACTTCTAGATTTTTGCAATAAGTATATGAGTTCTTTATGACTAATGTTGAGTCCATGGATTATACGCACTCTCACCCTTCCACCCTTGCTAGCCTCTCTAATACAACGCACCTTTCGCTGGTATCATACACCTACCATATTCCTTCCTCAAAAAAGCCACCATACCTACCTATTATGGCATTTCCATAGCCATTCCGAGATATATTGCCATGCAACTTTCCACCGTTCCGTTTATTATGACACACTCCATCATTGTCATATTGCATATCCCGGTACACCGCCGGAGGCATTCATATAGAGTCATATTTTGTTCTAAGTATTGAGTTGTAATTGTTGAGTTGTAAGAAAAATAAAAGTGTGATGATCATCATTATTAGAGCATTGTCCCAGTGAGGAAAGAATGATGGAGACTATGATTCCCCCACAAGTCGGGATGAGACTCCGGACGAAAAAGAGAGAGGCCAAAGAAGCCCAAAGAAAAAAAGAGAAAGGCCATAAAAATACAAAATAAAAATAAAAAATGAGAGAAAAAGAGAGAAGGGACAATGCTACTATCCTTTTACCACACTTGTGCTTCAAAGTAGCACCATGATCTTCATAGTAGAGAGTCTCTCATGTTATCACTTTCATATATTAGTGGGAATCTTTCATTATAGAACTTGGCTTGTATATTCCAATGATGGGCTTCCTCAAATTGCCCTAGTTCTTCATGAGCAAGCAAGTTGGATGCACACCCACTTAGTTTCTTTTTGAGCTTTCATATACTTATAGCTCTAGTGCATCTGTTGCATGGCAGTCCCTACTCACTCACATTGATATCTATTGATGGGCATCTCCATAGCCCGTTGATACGCCTAGTTGATGTGAGACTATCTTCTCCTTTTTGTCTCCTCCACAACCACCATTCTATTCCACCTATAGTGCTATATGCATGGATCACGCTCATGTATTGCGTGAAGATTGAAAAAGTTTTGAAAAAGTTAGAGTATGAAATAATTGCTTGGCTTGTCATCGGAGTTGTGCATGATTTAAATACTTTGTATGGGGAAAATGGAGCATAGCCAGACTATATGATTTTGTAGGGATAACTTTCTTTGGCCATGTTATTTTGAGAAGACATAATTGCTTTGTTAGTATGCTTGAAGTATTATTATTTCTTATGTCAATATAAACTTTTGTCTTGAATCTTTCTAATCTGAATATTCATACCACAATTAAGAAGATTTGCATTGAAATTATGCCAAGTAGCACTCCGCATAAAAAATTCTCTTTTTATCATCTACCTACTCGAGGACGAGCATGAATTAAGCTTGGGGATGCCTGATACGTCTCCAACGTATCTATAATTTTTGATTGCTCCATGCTATATTATCTACTATTTTGGACTATATTGGGCTTTATTTACCACTTTTATATTATTTTTGGGACTAACCTATTAACCGGCCCAGCCCAGAATTGCTGTTTTTGCCTATTTCAGTGTTTTGAAGAAACGAAATATCAAACGGAGTCCAAACGGAATAAAATCTTCGGGAACGTGATTTTCTCACCGAACGTGATCCAGGAGACTTGGACCCTGCTCCAAGGAACAAAAGAGGCGGTCACGAGGATGGGGGCGCACCCCCCTGCCTCGTGGGCCCCTCGTTGCTCCTCTGGCGTACTTCTTCCTCCTATATATACACACGTACCCCCAAACGATCAGAACAGGAGCCAAAAACCTAATTCCACCGCACAACTTTCTGTATCCACGAGATCCCATCTTGGGGCCTATTCCGGAGCTCCGCCGGAAGAGGGCCGTCATCACGGAGGGCTTCTACATCATCCTAGCCTCTCCGATGAAGTGTGAGTAGTTTACCTCAGACCTTTGGGTCCATAGTTAGTAGCTAGATGGCTTCTTCTCTCTCTTTGAATCTCAATACAAAGTTCTCCCCCTCTCTCGTGGAGATCTATTCGATGTAATCTTCTTTTTGCGGTGTGTTTGTTGAGACCGATGAATTGTGGGTTTATGATCAAGTCTATCTATGAATAATATTTGAATCTTCTCTGAATTCTTTTATGTATGATTGGTTATCTTTGCAAGTCTACTCGAATTATCCGTTTGGTTTGGCCAACTAGATTGGTAGTTCTTGCCATGGAGAAGTGCTTAGCTTTGGGTTCGATCTTGCGGTGTCCTTACCCAGTGACAGAAGGGGCAGCAAGGCACATATTGTATCATTGCCATCGAGGATAACAAGATGGGGTTTATTTCATATTGCATGAATTTATCTCTCGACATCATGTCATCTTGCTTAAGGCGTTACTCTGTTTTTAACTTAATACTCTAGATGCATGCTGGATAGCGGTCGATGAGTGGAGTAATAGTAGTACATGCATAATCGTTTTGGTCTACTTCTCACAGACGTGATGCCTATATACATGATCATGCCTAGATATTCTCATAATTATGCTCAATTCTGTCAATTGCTCAACAGTAATTTGTTCACCCACCGTAGAATACTTATGCTCTTGAGAGAAGCCACTAGTGAAACCTATGACCCCCGGGTCTATTCTCATCATATCAATCTCCATCACTTTAATATTGTTTTGCAATTTACTTTTCCTTTACTTTTTACTTTGCATCTTTATACCAAAAATACCAAAAATATTCTATCTATGAGATCTCACTCTTGTAAGTGACCGTGAAGGGCTTGACAACCCCTAATCGCGTTGGTTGCGAGTAGCTATCGTTTTTTGCAGGTACGAGGGACTTGAGCGTGGCCTCCTACTGGATTGATACCTTGGTTCTCAAAAACTGAGGGAAATACTTACGCTACTCTGCTGCATCATCCCTTCCTCTTCGGGGAAAACCAACGCAAGCTCAAGACGTAGCAATACCTGCGATGTAGCTTTGGCCCAGTGGCTTGAGGCTACCGCTCCTTGGGAGCCAATTATCATGATGAATCAATACTCGTGAACCGTCGCCAATACGCCAGATCAAGCCGTCAATAAGGAGGTCGCGACCATGCAAGTCTGAAAGTGTATGATCCGCCGGCAGGGCACGTTGCATTAAGAATCGACCCATCGGGAAAATACCGTGCCTTTAGAACTCGTCCACACAGCGAGTTTGGCACTTGCAGCAAGTGCCAAGCTGCTTTGGCGAGCATTGCTTGGTTGAACGCTTCCGGGTCCCTAAAGCCCAGCCCTCCTTCATGCTTTCGCGTGCACATCTTGTCCCACCCAATCCAGTGCACCTTATTATGACCATCTGTTTTACCCCACCAGAAGTTTGAAGCAATAGATGACAGGTTCCCACACATTTTCTTCGTGAGTTGAAAACAGCTCATGGTAAAAGTTGGTGTGGATTGCAGTCCGGATTTTACTAAAACCTCCCTTGCCATTTTTGATAAGCCTTGACCGTTCCATCCTGATACTTTGCCCTTAGCACTATCCTTGACGTACTTAAACGTACCATCCTTAGCCCTCCCCACTACCGTAGGGAGGCCTAAATATCGTTCACTCAGGGCCTCCTCCATAATTCCAAGCACATGCTTGAGCTCATTCTTGTCTTCATCCGGGGTGTCTTTACCAAAAAAGATCGCTGATTTATGAAGGTTCACTTTCTGGCCCGATGCGGCTTCATAGTCATGCAATATGGAGCGCATGGTCTCGAAATTCGCCCTTGAACCCTCCACAAAGACCACGCTATTGTCAGCAAACAGAAGTGGGTAACCGTTGGGCCACCACCTCCAAATGACACCCCCTTGATGTTTCCCTCTCTCCGAGCCTCCTTCAGTAATGCAGAGAAGCCCTCCACACAAAACAAGAAAAGGTATGGAGAAAGCGTATCCCCCTGTCGAAGCCCTCTGGTGGGATCAAAACTCTCAGAGAGCCCACCGTTAAGTTTCACCGAGAATTTTGCAAACTTCACACATCTCATGACCATCTCTGTCCAGTGACCAGAGAAGCCAAACTTCAACAACATCTATGTTGGGGAACGTAGTAATTTCAAAAAAATTCCTACGCACACGCAAGATCATGGTGATGCATAGCAATGAGAGGGGAGAGTGTTGTCCACGTACCCTCATAGACCGAAAGCGGAAGCATTATAACAATGCGGTTGATGTAGTCGTACGTCTTCACGGCCCGACCGATCAAGCACCGAAACTACGGCACCTCCGAGTTCTAGCACACGTTCAGCTCGATGACGATCCCCGGACTACGATCCAGCAGAATGTCGGGGAAGAGATCCGTTAGCACGACAGCGTGGTGACGATCTTGATGTTCTACTGTCGCAGGGCTTTGCCTAAGCACCGCTACAATATTATTAAGGATTATGGTGGAGGGGGGCACCGCACACGGCTAAGAGATCAATGATCAATTGTTGTGTCTCTGGGGTGCCCCCTGCCCCCGTATATAAAGGAGCAAGGGAGAGGAGGTGCGGCCAGGCAAGGGGCGCGCCAGGAGGAGTCCTACTCCTACCGGGAGTAGGACTCCCCCCTTTCCATGTTGGACTAGGACTTGGGGGGAAAGAGAGAGAGAGAGAGGGGGGAAAGGAAAGGGGGGCGCCGCCCCCCTCCT
>NC_041384.1:253026652-253033544 GCF_002162155.2 Triticum dicoccoides | reverse complement strand
TGCCCCTTGGCCTCCTCTCCTCTTCCTCCACTAGGCCCAGTAAGGCCCATTAGGTTACCGGGGGGTTCCGGTAACCTCCCGGTACTCCGGTAAAATGCCGATTTCACCCGGAACTCTTCCGATGTCCAAACATAGGCTTCCAATATATCAATCTTCATGTCTCGACCATTTCGAGACTCCTCGTCATGTCCTTGATCACATCCGGGACTCCGAAAAACCTTCGGTACATCAAAATATATAAACTCATAATGAAACTGTCATCGTAACATTAAGCGTGCGGACCCTACGGGTTCGAGAACAATGTAGACATGACCGAGACACGTCTCTGGTCAATAACCAATAGCGGAACCTGGATGCTCATATTGGCTCCTACATATTCTACGAAGATCTTTATCGGTCAGACCGCATAACAACATACATTGTTCCCTTTGTCACCGGTATGTTACTTGCCCGAGATTCGATCGTCGGTATCTTAATACCTAGTTCAATCTCGTTACTGGTAAGTCTCTTTACTTGTTCTGTAATACATCATCCCGCAACTAACTCATTAGCTGCAATGCTTGCAAGGCTTAAGTGATGTGCATTACCGAGAGGGCCCAGAGATACCTCTCCGACAATCGGAGTGACAAATCCTAATCTCAAAATACGCCAACCTAACATGTACCTTTGGAGACACCTGTAGAGCACCTTTATAATCACCCAGTTACGTTGTGACGTTTGGTAGCACACAAAGTGTTCCTCCGATAAACATGAGTTGCATAATCTCGTAGTTATAGGAACATGTATAAGTTATGAAGAAAGCAATAGCAATAAACTAAACGATCAAGTTCTAAGCTAATGAAATGGGTCAAGTCAATCACATCATTCTCCTAATGATGTTATCCCGTTAATCAAATGACAACTCATGTCTATGGCTAGGAAACATAACCATCTTTGATCAACGAGCTAGTCAAGTAGAGGCATACTAGTGACACTCTGTTTGTCTATGTATTCACACATGTATTATGTTTCCGGTTAATACAATTCTAGCATGAATAATAAACATTTATCATGATATAAGGAAATAAATAATAACTTTATTATTGCCTCTAGGGCATATTTCCTTCAGTCTCCCACTTGCACTAGAGTCAATAATCTAGATTACACAATAATGATTCTAACACCCATGGAGCCTTGGTGCTGATCATGTTTTGCTCGTGGAAGAGGCTTAGTCAGCGGGTCTGCAACATTCAGATATGTATGTATCTTGCAAATTTCTATGTCTCCCACTTGGACTAAATCCTGAATGGAATTGAAGCGTCTCTTGATGTGCTTGGTTCTCTTGTGAAATCTGGATTCCTTCGCCAAGGCAATTGCACCAGTATTGTCACAAAAGATTTTCATTGGACCCGATGCACTAGGTATGACACCTAGATCGGATATGAACTCCTTCATCCAGACTCCTTCATTTGCTGCTTCCGAAGCAGATATGTACTCCGCTTCACATGTAGATCCTGCCACGATGCTTTGTTTAGAACTGCACCAACTGACAGCTCCACCGTTCAATATAAACACGTATCCGGTTTGCGATTTAGAATCGTCCGGATCAGTATCAAAGCTTGCATCAAAGTAACCATTTACGATGAGCTCTTTGTCACCTCCATATACGAGAAACATATCCTTAGTCCTTTTCAGGTATTTCAAGATGTTCTTGACCGTTGTCCAGTGATCCACTCCTGGATTACTTTTGTACCTCCCTGCTAGACTTATAGCAAGGCACACATTAGGTCTGGTACATAGCATTGCATACATGATTGAGCCTATGGCTGAAGCATATGGAACATCTTTCATTTTCTCTCTATCTTCTGCGATGGTCGGACATTGAGTCTTACTCAACTTCACACCTTGTAACACAGGCAAGAACCCTTTCTTTGCTTGATCCATTTTGAACTTCTTCAAAACTTTGTCAAGGTATGTGTTTTGTGAAAGTCCAATTAAGCATTTTGATCTATCTCTATAGATCTTAATGCCCAATATGTAAGCAGCTTCACCGAGGTCTTTCATTGAAAAACTCTTATTCAAGTATCCCTTTATGCTATCTAGAAATTCTATATCATTTCCAATCAATAATATGTCATCCACATATAATATCAGAAATGCTACGGAGCTCCCACTCACTTTCTTGTAAATACAGACTTCTCCAAAAGTTTGTACAAAACCAAATGCTTTGATCACACTATCAAAGCATTTATTCCAACTCCGAGAGGCTTGCACAAGTCCATAAATGGATCGCTGGAGCTTGCACACTTTGTTAGCTCCCTTTGGATCGACAAAACCTTTCAGTTGCATCATATACAACTCTTCTTCCAGAAATCCATTCAGGAATGCAGTTTTGACATCCATCTGCCAAATTTCATAATCATAAAATGCGGCAATCGCTAACATGATTCAGACAGACTTATGCATCGCTACGGGTGAGAAGGTCTCATCGTAGTCAATCCCGTGAACTTGTCGAAAACCTTTCGCAACAAGTCGAGCTTTGTAGACAGTAACATTACCGTCAGCGTCAGTCTTCTTGTTGAAGATCCATTTATTCTCAATTGCTTGCCGATCAACGGGCAAGTCAACCAAAGTCCACACTTTGTTCTCATACATGGATCCCATCTCAGATTTCATGGCTTTTAGCCATTTTGCGGAATCTGGGCTCACCATCGCTTCTTCATAGTTCGTAGGTTCATCATGATCTAGTAGCATGACTTCCAGAACAGGATTACTGTACCACTCTGGTGCGGATCTTACTCTGGTTGATCTACGAGGTTCGGTAGTTACTTGATCTAAAGTTTCATGATCATTATCATTAGCTTCCTCACTAATTGGTGTAGGTGTTACAGAAACCGGTTTCTGTGATGTACTACTTTCCAATAAGGGAGCATGTACAGTTACCTCATCAAGTTCTTCTTTCCTCCCACTCACTTCTTTCGAGAGAAACTCCTTCTCTAGAAAGGATCCATTGTTAGCAATGAATGTATTGCCTTCAGATCTGTGAGAGAAGGTGTACCCAACAGTCTCCTTTGGGTATCCTATGAAGACACATTTCTCCGATTTGGGTTCGAGCTTATCAGGTTGAAGCTTTTTCACATAAGCATCGCAGCCCCAAACTTTCAGAAACGACAACTTTGGTTTCTTGTCAAACCATAGTTCATAAGGCGTCGACTCGACGGATTTTGATGGTGCCCTATTTAACGTGAATGCGGCCATCTCTAAAGCATAACCCCAAAACGATAACGGTAAATCTGTAAGAGACATCATAGATCGCACCATATCTAGTAAAGTACGATTACGACGTTCGGACACACCATTACGCTGTGGTGTTCCGGGTGGCGTGAGTTGCGAAACTATTCCGCATTGTTTCAAATGTAGACCATACTCGTAACTCAAATATTCTCCTCCACGATCAGATCGTAGAAACTTTATTTTCTTGTTACAATGATTTTCAACTTCACTATGAAATTCTTTGAACTTTTCAAATGTTTCAGACTTATGCTTCATTAAGTAGATATACCCATATCTGCTTAAATCATCTGTGAAGGTGAGAAAATAACGATATCCACCACAAGCCTCAACATTCATCGGACCACATACATCTGTATGTATGATTTCCAACAAATCTGTTGCTCTCTCCATAGTACCGGACAACGGTGTTTTAGTCATCTTGCCCATGAGGCACGGTTTGCAAGTACCAAGTGATTCATAATCAAGTGGTTCCAAAAGTCCATCATTATGGAGTTTCTTCATGCGCTTTACACCGATATGACCTAAACGGCAGTGCCACAAATAAGTTGCACTATCATTATCAACTCTACATCTTTTGGCTTCAACATTATGAATATGTGTATCACTACTATGGAGATTCATCAAAAATAGACCACTCTTCAAGGGTGCATGACCATAAAAGATTACTCATATAAATAGAACAACCATTATTCTCTGATTTAAATGAATAACCGTCTCACATCAAACAAGATCCAGATATAATGTTCATGCTCAACGCTGGCACCAAATAACAATTATTTAGGTCTAAAACTAATCCCGAAGGTAGATGTAGAGGTAGCGTGCCGACCGCGATCACATTGACTTTGGAACCATTTCCCATGCGCATCGTCACCTCGTCCTTTGCCAGTGTTCTCTTAATTCGTAGTCCCTATTTCGAGTTGCAAATGTTAGCAACGGAACCGGTATCAAATACCCAGGTGCTACTGCGAGCTCTAGTAAGGTACACATCAATAACATGTATATCACATATACCTTTGTTCACCTTGCCATCCTTCTTATCCGCCAAATACTTGGGGCAGTTCCGCTTCCAGTGACCAGTCTGCTTGCAGTAGAAGCACTCAGTTTTAGGCTTAGGTCCAGACTTGGGTTTCTTCTCCTGAGCAGCAACTTGTTTGTTGTTCTTCTTGAAGTTCCCCTTCTTTTTCCCTTTGCCCTTTTTCTTGAAACTGGCGGTCTTATTGACCATCAACACTTGATGCTCCTTCTTGATTTCTACCTCCGCAGCCTTTAGCATTGCGAAGAGCTCAGGAATCGTCTTATCCATCCCTTGCATGTTATAGTTCATCACGAAGCTCTTGTAGCTTGGTGGCAGTGATTGAAGAACTCTGTCAATGACACTATCAACAGGAAGATTAACTCCCACTTGAGTCAAGTGATTATGATACCCAGACATTTGGAGTATATGTTCATTGACAGAACTATTCTCCTCCATCTTGCAGGTATAGAACTTATTGGAGACTTCATATCTCTCAATCCGGGCATTTGCTTGAAATATTAACTTCAACTCCTGGAACATCTCATATGCTCCATGACGCTCAAAACGTCGTTGAAGTCCTGATTCTAAGCCGTAAACCATGGCACACTGAACTATTGAGTAGTCATCAGCTTTGCTCTGCCAGACGTTCATAACATCTAGTGTTGCTCCAGTAGCAAGCCTGGCACCCAGCGGTGCTTCCAGGACGTAATTCTTCTGTGCAACAATGAGGATAATCCTCAAGTTACGGACCCAGTCCGTGTAATTGCTACCATCATCTTTCAACTTTGCTTTCTCAAGGAACGCATTAAAATTCAACGGGACAACAACACGGGCCATCTATCTACAATCAAACATAGACAAGCAAGATACTATCAGGTACTAAGTTCATGATAAATTTAAGTTCAATTAATCATATTATTTAAGAACTCCCACTTAGAAAAACATCCCCCTAATCTTCTAAGTGATCACGTGATCCAAATCAACTAAACCATAACCGATCATCACATGAAATGGAGTAGCTTTCAATGGTGAACATCAATATGTTGATCATATCTACTATATGGTTCACGCTCAACCTTCCGGTCTCAGTGTTCCGAGGCCATATCTGCATATGCTAGGCTCGTCAAGTTTAACCTAAGTATTCTACGTGTGCAAAACTGGCTTGCACCCGTTGTAGATCGACATAGAGCTTATCACACCCGATCATCACGTGGTGGCTGGGCACGACGAACTTTGGCATCGGTGCATACTCAGGGAGAACACTTTTATCTTGAAATTTAGTGAGAGATCATCTTATAATGCTACCGTTTATCAAAGAAAGATAAGATGCATAAAAGATAAACATCACATGCAATCAATAAGTGATATGATATGGCCATCATCATCTTGTGCTTGTGATCTCCCTCTCCGAAGCACCGTCATGATTACCATCGTCACCGGCGCGACACCTTGATCTCTATCGTAGCATCGTTGTCGTCTCGCCAATCTTATGCTTCCACGACTATCGCTACCGCTTAGTGACAAAGTAAAGCATTACATACAATAAAGCGACAACCATATGGCTCCTGGCAGTTGTCGATAACTCGGTTACAAAACATGATCATCTCATACAATAAAATATAGCATCACGTTTTGACCATATCACATCACAACATGCCCTGCAAAAACAAGTTAGACGTCCTCTACTTTGTTGTTGCAAGTTTTACGTGGCTGCTACGGGCTTAGCAAGAACCATTCTTACCTACGCATCAAAACCACAATGATAGTTTGTCAAGTTGGTGCTGTTTTAACCTTCGCAAGGACCGGGCGTAGCCACACTCGGTTCAACTAAAGTTGGAGAAACTGACACCCGCCAGCCACCTGTGTGCAAAGCACGTCGGTAGAACCAGTCTCGCGTAAGCGTACGCGTAATGTCGGTCCGGGCCGCTTCATCCAACAATACCGCCGAACCAAAGTATGACATGCTGGTAATCAGTATGACTTGTATCGCCCACAACTCACTTGTGTTCTACTCGTGCATATAACATCAACGCATAAAACCTGGCTCTGATACCACTGTTGGGGAACGTAGTAATTTCAAAAAATTTCCTACGCACACACAAGAGCATGGTGATGCATAGCAACGAGAGGGGAGAGTGTTGTCCATGTACCCTCGTAGACCGAAAGCGGAAGAGTTATAACAACGCAGTTGATGTAGTCGTACATTTTCACGGCCTGACCGATCAAGCACAGAAACTATGGCACCTCCGAGTTCTAGCACACGTTCAGCTCGATGACGATCCCCGGACTCCGAACCAGCAGAATGTTGGGGAAGAGTTCTGTTAGCACGACGCCGTGGTGACGATCTTGATGTTCTACCGTCGCAGGGCTTCGCCTAAGCACCGCTACAATACTATCGAGGATTATGGTGGAGGGGGGCACCGCACACGGTTAAGAGATCAATGGTCAATTATTGTGTCTCTGGGGTGCCCCTGCCCCCGTATATAAAGGAGCAAGGGGGAGGAGGTGCGGCCAGGCAAGGGGCGCGCTAGGAGGAGTCCTACTCCTACTGGGAGTAGAACTCCCCCTTTCCATGTTGGACTAGGACTTGGGGGGAAAGAGAGA
>NC_041384.1:252992553-253026436 GCF_002162155.2 Triticum dicoccoides | reverse complement strand
AGAGAGAGGGGAAAGGAAAGGGGGGGCGCCGCCCCCTCATTGTCCAATTCGGACTTGGGGGGGGGGGAGGGGCGCGCGACTGCCCCTTGTCCTCCTCTCCTCTTCCTCCACTAGGCCCATTAAGGCCCATTAGGTTACCGGGGGGTTCCAGTAACCTCCCGGTACTCCGGTAAAATGCCGATTTCACCCGAAACTCTTCCGATGTCCAAACATAGGCTTCCAATATATCAATCTTCATGTCTCGACCATTTCGAGACTCCTCGTCATGTCCGTGATCACATCCGGGACTCTGAACAACCTTCAGTACATCAAAATATATAAACTCATAATGAAACTGTCATCGTAACGTTAAGCGTGCGGACCCTACGGGTTCGAGAACAATGTAGACATGACCGAGACACGTCTCTGGTCAATAACCAATAGCGGAACCTGGATGCTCATATTGGCTCCTACATATTCTACGAAGATCTTTATCGGTCAGACCGCATAACAACATACGTTGTTCCCTTTTTCATCGGTATGTTACTTGCCCGAGATTCGATCGTCGGTATCTTAATACCTAGTTCAATCTCGTTACTGGTAAGTCTCTTTACTCGTTCTGTAATACATCATCCCGCAACTAACTCATTAGCTGCAATGCTTGCAAGGCTTAAGTGATGTGCATTACCGAGAGGGCCCAGAGATACCTCTCCGACAATCGGAGTGACAAATCCTAATCTCGAAATACGCCAACCCAACATGTACCTTTGGAGACACCTGTAGAGCACCTTTATAATCACCCAGTTACGTTGTGACGTTTGGTAGCACACAAAGTGTTCCTCCGGTAAACGGGAGTTGCATAATCTCATAGTCATAGGAACATGTATAAGTTATGAAGAAAGCAATAGCAACAAACTAAACGATCAAGTGCTAAGCTAATGGAATGGGTCAAGTCAATCACATCATTCTCCTAATGATGTGATCCCGTTAATCAAATGACAACTCATGTCTATGGCTAGGAAATATAACCATCTTTGATCAACGAGCTAGTCAAGTAGAGGCATACTAGTGACACTCTGTTTGTCTATGTATTCACACATGTAGTATGTTTTCGGTTAATAAAATTCTAGCATGAATAATAAACATTTATCATGATATAAGGAAATAAATAATAACTTTATTATTGCCTCTAGGGCATATTTCCTTCAATCTATTCAAGAAAATCCCACTCCACTCTGTCATATGCCTTCATCATATCCAACTTGACCGCACAAATAGGTTTCCTCCTTTTCCTCTTCCTAATAGCATGGACAAACTCATAGGCAACCATCACATTATCAGTTATAAGTCTGCCCGGCACAAACGCGCTCTGCTCCTCAGAGATCATGAAAGGGAGTACAACCTTCAAGCGATTGGCCAGTGCCTTCGCCACAATCTTATACAGTATGTTACATAAACTGATAGGCCGGAACTGCGCCAATAATTCAGGTGGCTTTACTTTCGGGATCATGACAATTATCGTGTCATTGAATCCATCGGGGGCCGCAGTTCCACAGTTCCGGCGAGGAACTCACGAACCGCAGCACACACATCGTCCTTAACAAGCAGCCAGTGGCGTTGGTAGAACATGGTCGGGAGGCCGTCCGGGCCCGGTGCCTTCGTAGGCCCCATCTGGAAGAGAGAGACCTCTATCTCCGCATCAGTGAATGGAGCATCAAGTTTTGCATTCATCGCCTCTGTCATAGATTCCTCAATGTGTTGCAGCACATTTTCACCATCCCGCGAGCCCTTAGAAGCAAATAAGTGCGCATAGAACTGGGCAGCCATCCTCCTCATCCCTTCATCATCCGAACACTTCGACCCGTCCTCACACCAAAGTGCCTTGACTGTGTTCTTATGTTTTCGGTGTGAGTCACGGTTTTAAAAATACTTAGTGTTTTGATCGCCCTCCTGCAACCAGTCTACGCGTGAACGTTGTTTGTAAAACACCTCCTCTCTCTCATACATCTCATGTAGTTGGTCTTTGATCTCTTTGATCTCCTGTCTGTAGCCCGTCCTCGTAGCCCTCTCTTTTGCCTCGATTAGTTGCACTTTGAGATGCCCAATTTGCTTCCTGATAGAGCCAAAAACCCTTCAGCTCCACTCCTGCATGGATCTCGTGGCGGCCCGCAGGCTGTTGCATGTCGTCGCTAGCCGGCCTCCTCCCTGATTGGCTGCATGTGCCTCCTCCCATGCAGCGACCACCATTGTCTCATACTGCTCATGACGCACCCACGCTGCCTCGTACATGAATGGTCGCTGCCCGCACTCGCCTTTGTCCCCGGTCGTTTTCAATGCTTTTATGACTAGTGTTGATGGTCTGATTCCTCCGTCATGACATGCATCACTTCAGTTGCCGGGAAAAGCTGAGCAAAATCCCCGTTGCACGTCGCCTGGTCCAGCCGTACCTGTATATTCTCTGCACCCTCTCTCTTGTTGTCCCAAGTAAATGGGTACCTGGAGAAGCCAAGATCTGCCAAACCACAGTCAGTCAGGCATTCCTCAAAGTGTTCCATCTATCCTTTGTTTCTCGGATTACCACCTAGTTGTTCATCCTGGCTTCGAGCCTCATTGAAGTCGCCCGCGCTCAGCCATGGCAGGTTATCCTGGGTACGAAGATAGTGCAGTGCATCCCACGTCCTCGATCTTTTATCCACACATGGCTCTCCATAGATTCCAGTGAATCTAAAGCAGTCTCCATCACACGCGATCGTAACATCTATGTAATATTGGCACCACGGCTTAACTGTGACCTCAATATGATCTCTCCACCATAGCGCCAATCCTCCACTCTTACCTTTGCAGTCCACCACCACCCTTTTTGTGAACCCCAAACTCCACTTGAGTCTCTCCATCACTCCCGATCTTTTTTTAATTTCTGATAAAAATACCCCCTTTGGGTTGTATGACCTAATCAGGTCTCGTAGCTCGCCAACTGCCGAGTCCAACCCCAAGCCTCGGCAGTTCCAGGCAAAGATAATCATTGCTCTCGGCGGTCCGCCGTTACCTTGTCAGTCTCTTCAATACGATCAAACACCGAGGATGTCTTCTGTCTAGTGTCACGAATAAAGGATTCATCCCCCTCATGCCTATCTCCATCCCCTTTTGGCACCCACATCTGAGGTGGCCTTCTTTTCCTTGAGCTAGGTGTGCCTTGGGGGCTGTCTCCCCTCCTCCTTTCATCGAACTCTTGCCGAGGCTTTCGTACATAGTACCCCCTCTTCCTCTCCTGCGGGTAGGATGAATGGTACCCCTGCCTGATCTCGCCTCCTCTGCTCGAAGACCCCCTCTACCAATGGCTCCTTTCTTCATATTGCTTCCGCTCATACTCCCTTTACCACTGTTGCGCCTTGAGCTGTCCCCTTAGATCCCTCTCCTTCTTCCTCTCAATTTCATGTCTCAGATCTCTATCTTCTGGCCATCCGCCCCTAAGTTTCTCCTTGCTTGGGGAAATAACTATCCCTTTCTCTCGCCGGTTCTTCCCACCAATGCGGGCATCCCCCAGACGATCGAACTCGGCATTTAGATTGTGCTTCACTAGGACATCTCGAGCACGAGCATGGCTGTCCTGCTCCCTGTTGTTTCCGTCGGATTGTGAACTCATAAAGCTGCTGGTGCTAGCATTGTTGTTTTTCCCTCCTTTCACCTCGTTCTTGGATTCAGTGCTCCTCCCTGGTGATGCTCTTAGCTAGCCCCCATTGCGCCGCTTTGTCAACAGGAGGGACACACTGTCCGTTTTCATGCACCAAACGTCCACACTCAAAGCAGAAGTGGGGGATCTTTTCATAGTGAAAATCGTACCAAGTACCCACTTTGTCCTCCTGAGAGTTTTTGAGGAAGAACACCCGCACTAAAGGCTCAAAAAGCATGATCCTTTCTCTAACACGCAGCTGGTTCCCTCTAGCCATTCCATCCTTGTCAACATCCACTTTAACAACTTCACCAAGCCAATTGCCCAATGCCTTTTCGAAAGCATCCGCCCTCTTGCCTGGTGGGAGATCACATACTGAATTCTTTGCGTGTGATCGACGTAAATTTTGTCTATTTTGTAGCTAGTCTTGACATAAAGTGTACCTGGAGATCTTCAATTGATAAATAAAATGTTAATTATATAACATTTAGATTGACCTGAATGCTCAGTCATGCAACTACATGATTTTGTCATCGCGAGCGCACGATCGTCAATCGATCCCACTTGGAGCTCCAGGTGCAACCTGGTCAGGGCGCTAGGAGCAAGTTGTTCTCTTTGCGAGCGAGCGCATGAATCCAAATCGTCGGGCTCACAGGCCAGCCCATGGCGTCGAAGTTGGTGGTGGTGCCTATAGCAAAAACCGCTCTTCCTCTCCTCATTTCTCTGGCAACACCAAAGGCTGGCGGAGGAGGCAAAGGCAGGCAGCATCGCCGGATCCCATTACTCCTCACCAACACTACCGTGAAGCAACATTGCATCCCTTCCCTACTCTATCATCCCCTTCCAAAGCATTCTCGATGGTTTCGAGCTTGGGATTTTTTAGGGGGCGACGACACGGTGGTGGGGTGGGGGCGGGGGTGAAAGTGTATTTAATCGACTAGATGGGGGGTGGGGTGAATGAGATATTTTCAAGAAATTCTTCAAAGAATAGTGAACTAAACCGAAGAGAACTTAGAACAGGCAAGAAAGGTAAGAAAAGCATGCAATCAAAGTCTTTGGGACAGTGAAAGCATGCAGGTGACAAAATGAAACAAGAAACTAGACTGGCATAAGATGGAAACATTTCATCACAAAAGACACTAAAGTAAATAGAGCATAAGTAAATGTAGCAGAATAGCAAAGTCTTTAGAGAGGAGAGGGATCATTTTCTTCCAAACATGCAAGATACTCAAAGTAAATAGAAGTGGAGAATATGGGACCAGGGGATCGGTGAAGACAATCAATTTGTTGCACTAGTTCAAGTTGTTGTGACAACTCTACGCCTGGTTGGCTGAGATTTAACTTAGAAGACCAAGTCTTCATCCGATTCTTCTTGAGCTAAGATCACTTAAAGTTCACCCAATCACTCGTGGCAGATCTTCAAGGTAGATCTCCAAACCTTCACATACTTGTTCTTCGGCTATTGTAGGATCAATTGTATCATTCACAAAATTTTGGTAGAATTTTTTTATGTTATATATGCTCTTCATAAACTCTTGCTTCATATAGTGTTACAGTTGTTTTGTTCGTCTTGCAACAAATATTGCCGCTTCATAGAGTGTAACAACCTGACCCGAAATTGGTGAAGTCTCTGTGTAGCTGTACCATCCCAAGATCATGCTGGCACACACAGTACATTGATGAAAAATTCAAAGTTCAATCACACCTGATTTATTACACAATTCTCATATAGAGTCTTTATTACAATAGAATAAATTCGGCCAAAGGCCAACTCATAAGAAAAACTAAATGCTGCAGAAGCGTAGACGATAAGCGAGTCCATCCGACTCCATAGGGAAATCACCGAGCGTAGATTGTAGCCTCACTCCTGGTCGAAAAACTCCTCTGCAACATGAGACGTTGCAGGCGTGTAGGTCAGCATTTTGAATATGCCGGCAAGTCATAGACAATAACAATAATGCTAACACTATATGCAATTTGGCTGTGGGGCTCTAAGTTTAAGTTTTTGCGAAAAAGCTAATTTTTCCCTACAACAAAAGGACTTGCTTGCAATTACTACAAAATGTTGGTTGTTATTGAGATGGTTCTGCCAACCAGTGTCTCATACCCGAAACCATTAATAACCCATCAATTAATTAATTAAGTTCGGTGTTGAGATTTCCAAAATACTCCATATCCAGAGGCTCAGTTGTCCGTAACCGGAGACACGACTAATCGATTAGGTTTCCACTCTGTAGAGTCTTGTGCACTTTACCCGCAAGAATCGTTCCCTCCTTTATGTCCTCGCACTTCCCGGTGTTTAAAGATAGGACGAACGAAACAGGTCTTCCGTAGGGATCCTCTGGGCCACTGCCGGTGCCCATCCATAACGTACTGTTCTTCTACATCTGCTGGCACCATTCGTCTAGAGTCACGCCTAGGGTCAACCAAGCCAGAGCCCATAATGTCTTGCGACTGCACAGGTAAGCTTCTGGTCAAGGGGTATCCATCCGTCTCTTCATAGCCGGGTGAAGCTTTCCGCAAGATGTCATGGTGCTTCTCCATGCATCCCGGCCATCCGCTGGTTGCTCCAGGGTGCCCATCAAATCCGTCCTCCACCCAGTAGTGAGTTTGGAGTCCATCTTGAGCATCTTGAAATCATGGGGTTGTCATCATCTTGACTCTCACATCTCCCATATGAATCACTCAACCAAACCCATCTACGAGCATAGCAAAATAAACTACATCGTCCCAGGCAATGGTAACACAGGGATTTGGGGTGAACCTACCACATGATACTACTCAAGACTTGTTCAATTTCTCCTAATGCATGCATGGTGGGGAGGAAATACTACTAATGCAATAAAAACATTGGTAAATAATTTCATGATCAAGACTTTCCTTGCTGACAATCTTCGAAAGCTAGTGACTCGTGATAGCAAGCCTCGCACTCCGGGAATTCTACTCGAAGCAAACAATAAACACATAAGCATACAACTATACCAACATAGTAACATAACAACAAGCTATTATACTTCACACATAGACAATCAACCAAAACCAAAGAAAACCAATTGAACTCAAAAAAGGCTTCCTTTACTCCAAGCCAACAACTAGCAATAAAATAAAATAATTTTTTTATTTTTCTGTAAATAAAAGTTCACCTTCTAAAACTATAGAAAAAAAATCTGAAATGAAATACAATAGAGGTGGAAATAAATTTAAAGTAATTAAAACAACAGAAACCAGCAACAAGGTGAAATAAACTAAAACATGGTTGTTTTCGTGTAAAACTAATTTTAATAAAATCTATAAATACCCAAATTAATCCTACTGCTAGGCAAGGTCAAAACAAAGCAGTGGCAAAAAGAATCACTAAAAAAATTAATCCTAGCTCATTTTAGATCCTCTCATACTTTTGAACAAGTATTTGTCAGGGATTTTTGAAATGAAATTCAAATGCCAAGTTGAATCCAAATCCAAATGAAACCTGAATGCCTCTGAAATTTCCAAATGTCACTCAATTCAAACAAAATGCATAGATGCTTAGCTAATAATTGTAAAACATTCCAAATTGAAAATTTGGGATGTTACATACAGTGTGATTGAACCAGAAAAATATTTTATTCGGTGAGACACATGTGAATGACCACGATAACATGCACAACAAAGGATAGGTAGCATGGTAAGCAAGCAAAGTACGATCAAGCACACAACATAAGTCTTACAAACCAAGCATATCAAAATATCTCAAAACAAAGCCAAATGAAAACCAAATGCAGGGCACTCTCGCACTCAAAGTCTTAAGATCTATAACACTCTCCCTCTTGGGCAACAAGTTACCAAAAAGTTCGAATGACCTATATATATAAGTGTCACTCTAGGCTCGATCCACAACTGCAGGTGATGACAAAGTCCTCTGGCTGGCAGCTCCGGTGTGGGTTGATGGAGTGGAGATGAGAACGTCTGCAAATGCCTCTGATGATGTCTGAGGTGCTGGTGGTGTAGACACTGGAGGTGGCACAACTGTAGCTGGAGCAAATAAGGGAGCAGGCCTTGGCTGAGCCTGGTACTGAGTGGCCGTCTGCTCGATAGAATCACTTTTGATTCGTGCCTCAAAATCCTCCTTGAGCTTCCCAAGATCCGTGGCCATCTCAGTCACTTTGACGTTGAGGTCATGGAACTTAGTCTCAGCTATCTTCTCTAAGCTCTCTTGGTACTTCACAAGGTTAGCTAAGCCTTGTTCAATCCTTTGTGTAGCTTGGAAGAGATATGCCAGTTGGTCATCCCTGGACTTAGGCATCTCAGTGGTGGCAGCCCTGACAGTAGTTGAACTTGTCCCATTGGCCTATGCCATAGCTCTGGCAGCCTCTGTTTTCTCCTGAGGAGCAGCAAGACTAGGATTAGTTGGATCCATAGTGACAGTGCAGTAATCTAGCTCTAGTTGAAGTGGCAAGTGCTTATTCTCAAGCAGATATATGTTGCTACCAACCTTGGAGTTGATGAGCAACTGAATGTTTGGAGCATAGCCACATGTGCGCTTTTGATCAGTAGTAGTCCTCTTCAAAGTCTCTATAATCAAATCCATTACACTGGAGCTGGTAAGTTCATCAAGGTGGTGCAACATGTCAATGGAATATCCTCTGATCATCCTATCATCTCTAGACTTGGGCATTAGTGTGTATCTAACAATGGTGTTGATGGTAGCAAGTCCTACTGGAAGGAAGTACACAGATCCCAGCTTGTGCTTCTCAACCTCTAAAGTAGGAATGGACTAGTGCATGTTCTTCATTGTGTTTTGGTTCATGTGACTAACAACATACACATCAATGAAGCCTTCTCTCTTCGGGGGCAAGCCAAACAACTTGGCCCATTCATTAACTGAGGACTCAAACCTCTCACCTCAAGTCACCCACCTAATTTTCCTATCAGGATAGAAGTGAGTAGTGTAATAGAACTGCATGATCAGCTCCTCACACCAGTTAGACTTCACATCACTCACAAACTTATCGATGTTTAGAGTCTTGAAGTTCTCTTGCACATTGGAGAAGTTGTTTGGATGCTTATCAATGAATTTCTAGTCCACCCACTTCACCTCACTTACAGCTGGCTTGTTCTATAGCAACATTATCTCATAGAAGTCTTCTTGCTCTATGGTACTGAACCTATAACCCGCAACTGTCTTCTTAGACCTAGGAAGATAGGCATAATTCGTTCTCCTTTTTCCATGACCCTTGTTCTTCCTCTTCCTCATGTCCTCTACCGTAGGATGATCATCATTATGGGCAGGCAGGAATGGTCTCAATTTCTTGACATGAGTTTGGGCTTCCTTTTCTTCCTCTTTAGGCACAACTACCTTCTTCTTCTTCTTCTTCTTCTTCTTCTTCTTCTTCTTCTTCTTCTTCTTCTTCTTCTTCTTCTTCTTCTTCTTCTTCTTCTTGGCAGCAGCAACAACAGTGTTCTTACCTTCCCTTGGGAGCTGGCTTAGGCTTGGATACAAGAGGTGCTGACTTAGCCATAGCATCTGCCATCAACTTCTTCTTCTTAGCAGGGGCTTGGACACCTGATCTCCACTTCTTCATCCTCCCCAGGATGCTCTCAGTTGCACCGGCATGGGGATCCACAAACATAGTGGACTTTCAAGATTGAGCATGCACAATCCTCTTCCTTTGCCTCTTGGGCTTTGACTGCCCTTGAGCTGAGCTACCTCCTTCATGGTAGGTGCAATGCCTCTTTTGGTAGTAGTAGAGGCCGACACCTTCTAAGAAACTATATTTTCTTTCCTTGACTCAGCTTCTAAAGATGGAGTGAAGTCACTGTCCCCCTCATCCGAATTCCTCTTCCTCCATGCATAGGTGAATGCAGGAGGGAGGCCATGATCACTTGGAGAACCGGGATAAGAGTCTCAACTCTCTGGATCAGTTCCTGAGCCCATGTCTATATTATCTTCCTATTGGGAAACATAGTAGAAAACAAAACAAAATCATCCTACAATCAAACCAGGAACACTGTGAAGATGCATTAATGGTTTGGATCGGATCATTACCAACTATGAGTTATAAGGGAAGAAGAGTCAGTGTAGATCGTACTTTAAGTCCCTCGAACCATTCATGAATGATCCCTCGAATGGAAGACCAAAAGCATGACATCTCCAAAGTTTGCAAGCATAGGGTCTTCATGATCCGGCAGCGCTTTGCCGTCCAGAGCCATTCGATGCTGGAGAATCAAAGGGAGAGTATTAGAACCACACTGGGCTTATAATTATGTGTACTTGAGAGGATTAGATCTAGCTTTAATTGGATCAACTAGAACTAGAACTAGAGAACTAGAGGAGGCTAAAAAACTTGTGTATTGCAAGGGCCAAAACCTCTAGTATATATAGGTTCGAGGAAAGGGAGGGGGTGCCACTAGGGGAAGGTTTCCTTCCCACCTTGTTCAGCCAAGAGGAGAGGGAACCCCCCTCCAATTCGGCATCCCCTAGCTTGTCCTACAAGCTAGGGGCGTCCCAAGTGTTATTGGGCTCTAGGGCCCAATAACTTTCCACCACTTGGCCTTTTTGTATCTTCTTCGCCCCGTTGATATTTAATTAAATAGAAAAGCCTCCTAATCATCATTAGAGCCTTTTATTATTAATTTAACATCTCCAAGAACATTTTCCACCTATATATCAATTTCCTGTATTACCTGGTAAACCCCGAAACCCTTCCGGTAACCCTGGAACACTTCCGCTTTCTCTCGAAACAATTTCTAATATTAATGAAACTATTTCATAAATATTTCCTCGTAACTATTACTCCACTAACACTCAGATGATCATGATTACCTTAATCTTGTGACCCTATAGGTTCGGCAAAACATAGACATGAACAAAAGCCCTTTCGTTTAATGATTGATACCGGAACTATGGACATCCATATCAATCCTTATGAATACACGAATGACATTCGAGAACCTTTGGTTATCATGTGCTATTACCTTTGCTTCATGATACTTTACAAAATCCGAGGTGAGATATAACGGTATCGCCTTGAGTCATTGTCATGCTCACTATACCAGTCACCTCGTTACCAGTTTTGTTCTTCTTTCTCTTTGACATGTTTCGGCATACTCGTGATCTAGTTATCTATGTCTGCCAGACAATGATGGATGTCGTCACATCGAGAGGACCCTAAGAATATCTCTCCATCGTCAGAGGAGCAAATCACACTCTTGAGCTATCTAGCCCCTTGTCAAACTTTCCAATGAACCTGTAAGTTGTTAGATCACCATGTTATAGATGACATTTGAGCAACCCCAAAGTCCATCCTACAACAAGAAATGACTATGATACTCTCATGGTCTAAGCAACTAAAGCATACGTTAACTCTCCCTGTTATAATGATTGACTTGTGACTATTGTATCTCAAGTATAACAAACAAGTTTGGGTCAATTCAATATGATCGTTCTTCCAACGTCATGTTTTGAAAGTTGGTTTGGGTCTATCATTACACTTAACAATATCCCAAGATCCAGAAAACATGATCGCTAACAACACTTGAGATAGTCCTAGATGCGAGATTAGGAATTAGGTTTTACCGTTTATCATTCCACACATGCATAGGAGTTTTTTCACTAAATCACATATTCCAGGATCATAGCAGTTATAGCATAGAATATAAACTCTTAATTACAAACATGGAAATAAACAATACAATATTACTACCTCTAGGGCTAATTTACAACCGACTCTCACTTGCAGTAAAGTCAATAATCTAGTTAAGATATTTTCCTTTTACACCTATGGCAATCCGACATTAGTGCATGCTTTGCTTGTGGTATAGCCTTCACCTTCTCAAATCTAACAAGATCAGACTTGAGTGTATCTTTGCATTCCCCTTACATCTTTCATGCTTTCACAAAATTCATAATTTACGTGGAACTAGCTTTGCATGTCTTGAATCACTAGTAGGACCTTTGATTCCTTAGACCGGGCCATGGAATCATACCAAGTTCACAAATGAACTACTTGATCCATCACCCTCCATTGTTGCTTCTAAAGTGACAACATACTTAGCCTTTGTAATAGAATTCGCCACAATAACCTACTTGGACCAATTCCAACTTATCGCGTCACCATTTAATGTATTACACATATCCTTTAATCAAAAATTGCTTTGAGAATTGATGAAGATTTCATTGGTGTAACTACTTACAACGAGTCTTGTGTTGACGTAACTCTTTACATCAGTTTCTTCATTTTTCCGTATGCGGGAAACATGTCATCTTTCGTACTCTTAGTACTTCATGACATTTTATTGTTGTCCCATGATCAATGGCTTTGATCACTTTGGTAACTTCACTACTGGGAAAAGGCTTATAGGTGGCCTCAAATTAGTGGTGGGCATAGGTAGGCACTCGCCACTACTATTTTGGAAAGGCAATGGTGATGGGTAATAAAGAGTGTCCGCCATTGTTTCCACCACAGCAGTGGCAGGCGTATATAAACACTCGCCACAGGTGAAGTTTTCAAAATTTGCCTGCGTACTGAGAATGAGCAGTGGCGGACACTTTGGAATACCCGCCATAGGTATGGAAGGTATCAGTTGCGGGCAATATCTATGCCCGGCACAGATAAATTGTGCTGACCCACGCAAAAAACAAATTTAATATATCAGAAGTTAGCGATGGTGGGCAGTTTTCGTGCCCGCCATAGATAAAATGTGGTGATGGTGACCTGAAGGAAATATGCCCTAGAGGCAATAATAAAGTTGTTATTTATATTTCCTTATATCATGATAAATGTTTATTATTCATTCTAGAATTGTATTAACCGGAAACTAGATACATGTGTGGATACATAGACAAAACAGAATGTGCCTAGTAAGCCTCTACTAGACTAGCTTATTAATCAAAGATGGTTAAGCTTCCTAACCATAGACATGTGTTATCATTTGATGAACGGGATCACATCATTAGGAGAATGATGTGATGGACAAGACCCATCCGTTAGCTTAACATAATGATCATTAAGTTTTATTGCTATTGCTTTCTTCATGACTTGTACATATTCCTTTGACTATGAGATTATGAAACTCCCGAATACCGGAGAAATACCTTGTGTGCTATCAAACGTAACAACGTAACTGGGTGATTATAAAGATGCTCTACAGGTATCTCTGAAGGTGTCTGTTGGGTTGGCATAGATTGAGATTAGGATTTGTCACTCTGAGTATCAGAGAGGTATCTCTGGGCCCTCTCGGTAATGCACATCATAATATGCCTTGGAGGCAATGTGACTAATGAATTATTTGTAGGATGATGCATTATGGAACGAGTAACGAGACTTGAGGGTAACGAGATTGAACTAGGTATGAAGATAGCGACGATTGAATCTCGGGCAAGTAACATATCGATGACAAAGGGAATAACGTACGTTGTCATTACGGTACGACTGATAAAGATCTTCGTAGAATATGTGGGAACCAATATGAGCATCTAGGTTCCGCTATTGGTTATTGACCGGAGAGGTGTCTCGTTCATGTCTACATAGTTCTCGAACCCGTAGGGTCCGCACGCTTAATGTTCAATGACGATTTTGTATTATATGAGTTATGTGATTTGGTGACCGAATGTTGTTTGGAGTCCCGGATGAGATCACGGACATGACGAGGAGTCTCGAAATGGTCGAGAGGTAAAGATTCATATATAGGACGATAGTATTCGAACACTGGAAGTGTTCTAGGGGTACCGGGTACGTATCGGGTCACCGGAAGGGGTTCCGGGAAACCCCCGACAAGCTATATGGGCCTAATGGGCCAAGAGTTGGACAGACCAGCCCCAAAAGGGGCTGGTGCATCCCCTAGGCCGAATAGGAGGAGAACAAAAGGAAGGGAAGGGAGAAGGAAAGGGAAGATTCGGCCTCGCCCTTTCCTTCCCCTCCTCCCTCTCTTTCCTTCCCCCTCCGATGGATATGGAAGGGGGAGGCCGACTAGGAGGAGGCGCCCAAGTAGGATTACTCCTACTTGGGGGGCCCCTTGTAGCCCCTCTCCCTCTCCCACCTATATATATATACATACATATATATATGTGTGTGGGGGGGCACCGCTAGAACACATGACATTGATTCCTAACTGTGTGCGGCGCCACCTCCACAGTTTACGCCTTCGGTCATATTCACGTAGTGCTTAGGCAAAGCCCTGCACGGATTACTTCACCATCACCGTCACCACTCCCTCGTGCTGACGGAACTTTCCCTCGACACTTTGCTGGATCAAGAGTTCGAGGGACGTCATCGAGCTGAACATGTGTAGAACTCGGAGGTTTCGTACGTTCGGTACTTGATCGGTCAGAACGAGAAGAAGTTCTACTACATCAACCGTGTTGTTAAACGCTTCCACTTTCGGTCTACGAGGGTACGTGGACACTCTCCCCCTATCGTTGCTATGCATCTCCTAGATGATCTTGCTTGAGCGTAGATTTTTTTGTTGAAATTGCATGCTATGTTCCCCAATAGTGGTATCAGAGCCAGGTCTATGCGTAGATGATATGCATGAGTAGAACACAAAGAGTTGTGGGAGGTGATCATCATATTGCTTACCACCAATGTATTATTTTGATTCGGCGGTATTGTTGGATGAAGTGGCCCAGACCAACCTTACATAACCACGTTCATGAGACCGGTTCCACCGATAGACATGCAACTAGTTTTGCATAAAGGTGGCTGGCGGGTGTCTGTTTCTCCAACTTTAGTTGAATCGGATTTGACTGCGGCTGGTCCTTGTTGAAGGTTAAAACAACAAACTTGATAAATCACCATTGTGGTTTTGATGCGTAGGTAAGAACGGTTCTTACTAGAAGCCCATAGCAGCCACGTAAAACTTGCAACAACAAAGTAGAGGACGTCTAACTTGTTTTGTAGGGCATGTTGTGATTTGATATGGTCAAGACATGATCTGATATACGTTGTTGTATGAGATGATCATGTTTTGTAAAAGTTATAGGCAACTGGCAGGAGCCTTATGGTTGTCGCTTTATTGTATGAAATGCAAACGCCATGTAATTGCTTTACTTTATCACTATGCGTTAGTGATAGTTGTAGAAGAAATAGTTGGTGAGATGATCACGACGCTATGATGGAGATCAAGGTGTCAAGCCAGTGACGATGGAGATCATGACGATGCTTTGGAGATGGAGATCAAAGGCACAAGATGATGATGGCCATATCATGTCACATATTTTGATTGCATGTGATGTTTATCTTTTATACATCTTATTTTGCTTAGTATGGCGGTAGCATTATAAGATAATCCCCCACTAAAATTTCAAGGTATAAGTGTTCTCCCTGAGTATGCACCGTTGCGACAGTGTAACATCCCGATTTTCAATTTGGATGTTATATATAGGACATCATATGCATATCATATTTTATTTTGTATTTGGTTGTGATCCTATAAATCTTAAGCAACTCAAGGACCCAAGGAGAGAGTTGGAGGTTTCACAAATTTTCATATTTGATTTTTTTTCAAATTTGAAATGAGGATCAATTTGGTTTTAATATTTTTTTCTCCAATTATTTTCAATAACAAAAATAAATGAGAGAAGATAAAATGACTTCTTCAACAAGATAGAAATATTGGAGGAGAAATTTTAAAATCTATTTCTATTTTATTCGTATTTTATTTGCTATTTTATTTGAATTAGAGAAAAATATGCATTTGTGAAAATTGCATTTTAGGCCAGAAAAATGTTCATCTTGTCCTAAATATTAGGTTCAGACGGCGAAAATTATTTCTGGTATTTTTAGATTTTTTTTATATTTTATTAGGATTTTTGTTTTGTGGCGGAATTTATTTTATTTTTTAGAAAAACTTTTCTCCTGGGCCGGCCCAGTCGAGCCGCGCCTTGGCCTAGCTAGCGTTGTCGCCTTTCGTCGCCGTCTCGCTGCCGGACTCCTCCTAGAGTCCGAGCAGGACACCGCCACCGCCGACCCCTCCTCCAAGCCGGCTGCCACCCCGCCCCTTTTATAAGCCGACTCCGCCACCCCTCTCCTCCCCACCGAGCCAGCCGCCACCGCCTTTAGCCACCGCCGCTGCCGCCTTTAACTGCCGTCGCCGCCTTTAGCCGCCGCCGCCAGCCGCCGCTCGCCGCCGACGCCACCTCGCCCCGCCGACGCCGCCGGATCTTGCCGCCTCGCCGCCTTGGTTGACCAGTAAAAACCATTTGGTTTTCTTTGTTTTTTTCGTTTTAGATTAGATCGGTTTTTATTTATTTATTAGGTTAATTATTGAACGTTCACCGGTTAGATCGTTTTAACGAAGGGTTTTCGTTCGTTAGTTTCTGTGAGCAAACGTTCGTTCGTTAGGTGTTTCTCTTTATTTTAATTTTCAGCCAGGGACCTATCCGTGAATACTATTATCATAGATTAGTCCCTGCATTTCAAACCCTCGTTACTTTTTGCTCATTTGTCCAAATCTAGTGAAACCAACGCCAAAATCTTTGTCTTGTTCCCCTCTTCCGAGTAAAACAGCTTAAACATATTTTTGAAAGTTTAAAATTTGATTTCAAACCGATTTGGATTCAAACTTCTTTTGTTCATAACTCGAGTTTTATAACTCCGATTTAATTGATTCATTTTGCAAATTGAAGCTCCTGACCTAAACTTTCTGATAAGGCCAAATCCACCCAATTTTGGTACTGTTAGAATTTTTTTCTGTTGCAAGAGTTATTTGCCTGTTTTTGAAGTTTTTCGAGATCTTTTCTTTGAATTTTATGCTTGCGTGCTTATGTATGCTATTGCTTGCTCACGATAGATTGATCGGAGTGTGACGAGTAGAACTATCAGGAGTTATGAGTGTGAATCATCCTCATCAATAGTACAAGGCAAGTAACACTTTGATCATACCCCTTATTACCCAGTTTTTATGCATTAGTTTCAATCCTCAAACACTGCATGGTTAGGACTTGATAACATGTGGGTATTTCGGAAATAGTTGATGAGGTTGGAACCTATTGCCTTTTATTTCGAACCATGGGTGTTACTACGTTATGCTTGCACTTCTATGCTATGCTCGTAGACGTGGTTTGGTTTTGAGAGAATTCATGAAAGTTGTGAGAGTTATTGTTAACTAAGGCTTAACTTAAGGTGGCTACTTTAATACACATCTGGGTGGAATGGTTGGGGCACCTGGAGAACCTAGTGACTTGCCCGGGCACCTAGAGAACCCAGTGCTTGCCCAAGGGGATCCTGGAGTACCCGTGTGATCACCCTATGAAATGCCACCCATGCTCCAAGGGATCATAAGATTATTCATGCTAGAAACTTCCATGTGCAGCCACAAGCCATTATGGGCTCTGGCATAGTTTAGTATGTTGTGTGACCTCTTTCAATGGTAGGCTAGCAGATGTAGGGGGAAAGTAGGTGGTACTGTCTACCCAGAGTAAAGAGTTAATGCTTCGGAAAGACTGTGTCTCGATCATCCGTTTCTCAAACAACTTGTAGTGCGAGAAATTCAACAGAGGAGATCAAGTCTTGTGGGGAAAAGTGCGCAAACCTCTGTAGAGCGTACAAACTAATCATGATTAGCCGTGTCCCCGGTTATGGACATCTTAAGTATCTGGTTCTTGAATTATTGATTTGATCTCATCACTTTACTTAATTAACTTGTTGGGTTATAATTGTTATTTTGGGATTGAGTTGGAGGAACCTTCTCAATAATTTTTAACCAACTTGGCAGTTAAATAGAATATATTCCTTTGTTGTAGGGAAAAACTAGCTTTATGCAAATGATAACCATAGAGCCTCCACCAGCCATATATGCATGTAGTGATAGCTATTATTTGTTCATTGCTCTATAGTGTTATCTTGCCAGCATATTCCATGTGCTGACCTACACAGGCTGCAACGTATTATGTTGCAGAGTTTTCAGACGAAGAGTAAGGTGCGCTATGTCGTTGTCATGCACTCAGTTTTGCCGTGGAGTTGGATGGACGCTACTACCTTCGAAGCTTCCGCTCTTATCTTATTTTGATGGCGTTCAGCCATATTATTGTATTAAGTTCTCTTTTGAGACATTCAATGTAATAAGTCTGTGATTGAACTCTGTTATAAATCCTCGAGTACTGTGTGTGTCAGCAATACCGATCTAGAGATGACACTTAAACACAGAGACTTGACCGTCTGAGGCCGGGTCGCTACAGACAGTTCGTCGTGCCGAGACACCACGTGATGATCGGGTGTGATAAGCTCTACGTTCACATACAATGGGTGCAAGATAGTTTTGCACATGCGGAATACTCAGGTTAAACTTGACGAGCCTAACATGTATGGACATGGCCTCGGAACACTGGAGACCAAAAGGTCGGACATGAATCATATAGTAGATATGATCAACATAGATACGTTCACCATTGAAAACTACTCCATCTCATATGATGATCAGACATGGTTTAGTTGATATGGATCACGTGATCATTTAGATGACTCGAGGGATGTCTATCTAAGTGGGAGTTCTTAAGTAATATGATTAATTGAACTTAATTTATCATGAACTTAGTCCTGATAGTATTTGCATATCTATGTTGTAGATCAATAGCTCGCGTAAAGCTCCCCTGTTTTATTTTTGATATGTTCCTAGAGAAAACTATGTTCAAAAATAATAGTAGCAATGATACGGACTGGGTCCGTGATCTGAGGATTATCCTCATTTCTACATAGAAGAATTATGTCCTTGATGCACCACTAGGTGACAGACCTATTGCAGGAGCAGATGCAGATGTTATGAACATTTGGCAAAGCTCGGTATGATGACTACTTGATAGTTTAGTGTGGCATACTTTAAGGCTTAGAACCGGGACTTCAAAAATGTTTTGAATGCCATGGAGCATATGAAATGTTCTGAGAGCTGAAATTGGTATTTTAGACTCATGCCCGAGTCGAGAGGTATGAGACCTCTGACAAGTACTTTGCCTACAAGATGGAGGAGAATAGCTCAACCAGTGAGCATGTGCTCAGAATGTCTAAGTACTACAATCGCTTGAATCAAGTGGGAGTCTATCTTCCAGATAAGATAGTGATTGACAGAGTTCTCTAGTCACTATCACCAAGTTACTAGAACTTCACGATGAACTATAATATGCAAGGGATGACAAAAATGATTCCCGAGCTCTTTGTGATGCTAAAATCGGTGAAGGTAGAAATCAAGGAAGAGCATCAAGTGTTGATGGTTAACAAGACCACTAGTTTCAAGAAAAGGGGCAAAGGAAAAGAAAGGGAGCTTCAAGAAAGAATGGCAAGGAAGTTGCCATTCCCGTGAAGAACCCAAAGCTAGACCTAAGCCTGAAACTGAGTGCTTCTACTGCAAAGGGAATGGTCACTAGAAGCGAAACTACCCCAAATACTTGGCGGATAAGAAGGATGGCAAAGTGAACAAAGGTATATTTGATATACATGTTATTGATGTGTACTTTACTAGTGTTCATATTAACCCCAGGGTATTTGATACCGGTTCAGTTGCTAAGATTAGTAACTCGAAACAGGAATTGCAAAATGAACAGAGACTAGTGAAGGGCGAGGTGACGATGTGTGTTGGAAGTGATTCCAAGGTTGATAAGATCACCATCACACACTCCCTCTACCTTCGAGAAGATTAGTGTTGGACCAAAATAAATGTTATTTGGTGTTTGCGTTGAGCATAAATATGACTAGATCATGTTTATCGCGATACGATTATTCATTGAACTCAGAGAATAATTGTTGTTCTGTTTACATGAATAAAACTTTCTATGGTCATACACCCAATGTAAATGGTTTATTGAATCTCGAACGTAATGATACACATATTCATAATATTGACGCCAAAAGATGCAAAGTTGATAATGATAGTGCAACATATTTGTGGCACTGCCGTTTAGGTTATATTGGTGTAAAGCGCATGGAGAAACTCCATACGGATGGATTTTTGGAAACACTTGATTATGAATCATTTGATACTTGGAAACCATGCCTCATGGGCAAGATGACTAAAACTTCGTTCTCCGGAACAATGGAGCGAGCCACTGACTTGTTGGAAATAATACATACCGATGTATGCGTTTCGATGAGTGTTGAGGCTCGCGGCGGGTATCGTTATTTTCTGACCTTCACAGATTATTTGAGCAGATATGGGTATATCTACTTAATGAAACACAAGTCTGAAACATTTGAAAAATTCAAAGAATTTCAAAGTAAAGTGGAGAATCATCGCCACAAGAAAATAAAGTTTCTACGATCTGATCGCAGAGGCGAATATTTGAGTTATGAGTTTGGCCTTCATTTAAAACAATGTGGAATAGTTTCACAACTCACGCCACCTAGAACACCATAGCGTAATGGTGTGTCCGAACATCGTAACCATACTTTATTGGATATGGTGCGATCAATGATGTCTCTTACCGATTTACCACTATCGTTTTGGCGTCATGCATTAGAGATAGCTGCATTCACGTTAAATAGGTGTGACGCCCCAAGACCGGAGCTTCAGATGCCTTCCAGGGTTTCCGAGATTCGTTGTGTGATTTGTTTCGTCTATTGCATTCATCTTTGCATCATGTGCATTGCATCATGTCATCATGCAACCTGTTTTAAAACTCAACTAAATAAATTGCATGGATCTTCGGTCCATTTAAACCGAGGGAATTCACATGGTTATTCTCTTTATAACACATCCTCCCGATATTAGGGAGCTATTATAAATATTTCCATTCTTTTGGAATTCACCTTAACACACTTGCATATTAATTCCCTTGGCCTTTTCTTCTTCAAGTGTTGACTCTCTAACCTTGCCTTATATCCTTTTGTCATTTTCCGGAGCTCCACCTAAAATTTCAACATTTTTGGTCACTCCAAAAACCTCGTCCTAGTTCAAACCCATTTGAATTAAATTCAAATGAGTTTTAATTTAAATATCTCAATCTTGGCCTTTTCTATTTTCTCTGAACAAGCACATTTTTGCGAGTCCGGGAATACAGTCCGCGTGCCCAAGTCCTTCCTCTAACCCTTTCTTTTCTCTCCTTCTTTTCTTTCCTTTTATTTTTTTCTGCTATGAAAAAAATAAGGGAGAGAGAGCCCAGTCAGGCCTCTGGCCACCCGGGCCTCCCAACCACCTCCGGCCCATTTGACTGTTTAGGCCCAGCCGGCCCCGCCTTCTCAACCCTAGCTGCACGCATCCAGCCAGTGCTGCCTCGATCGATCCCATCTCCCTCCCGCGGCACCGCCTCCCTCCTCTCACTCTCTTTTCCCATGCGTCAACGCCTCGCTCCCCATCTTCCTCTGCGCCCGATGCCCCTGCCGCGAAGCCTCACTGACTCCGGCGAGACCATGCCTCCCCTGCCAGCACCACCACATCCCCCGCTCATGCCGTCGTCTCGGTCCGCTACAACGCCCGACCTCCCTTTCTCTGCTCCATTCGCACCTCCATCCGCTTCTCATGGCACCCTCACCCGCGCCACCCACCTCCGAACGCCGTCAAGCTCCAGCACCAGGACCCTCCGTGCTCTTGCCCGCAGCCGCTTGCCAGCAGATGCTCCATCGCCGTCCAGGACCCATAGCGACGCCTTGCTGCTCCGTGCATCACCCCACGTTCGCTGGCGTCTTCAACCACCCGAGGTCCTCCTCCTCGCCACCGTTGCTCCGGCGAGCAGCACCCGAACGCCGTCGCACTGCCATCTCTCTTCACTGCTCTCGCTATCTCTCTGCTTCTCTAACCCGTAGCTGTCGATGCCATCATTTCCCTCTTTTGACAATAGTCCGTCCATGGCGCCGCCCTTTCCCCGCGCCCGATCTGCTCCAGCCGCCATCGGTTTATTCACTGCTGTTGCTGTTTTGTTTCTATTGCTACATCTCTGGCCGTCCCCATCGTTCGCAGGTGACCATGCCCATAGACTCCTGCGATGCCTACTGCTGCCGCTGTTTTCCTCTATCAAATGAACGAACACCTCCACCGGAGACCGCCAAGAGCGTCCAGGGTTCGCCAAATACCGGTTCGAGTATGACTACCGCCGATGCCCCGAGGACACCAAGTGTACGACTACGCCCGGCAATGCGACACCTACCCCAACCGTCAACCCTCGAAGGCATCATGGACGTCAAGTTCCTCGCCATGTACCACTACCGTCGATGTGTACGACTACTATGTGAACGTGTACACGACGACCTCGGGGACCAATGATGCGCCAAGTACCACGATGGCCGGAGCCCTCGGATCCATCAAGTTCGACTACCTTCGTGTGTACCACTAGCGTAGCCCCGAAGACGTTGGAGTCATCAAGTACCTCTCTGAACGAACGTGAACGACTACCATCGCAAGAACGAGACCAGAATGTCAGAAGAACCCAAGTACCACGACACCGATGACATGAACATCTACGGAAACTCGTGCTACGATAAACATGTACCACTATCATCGTCGAGATCGCGAGAACCTCTACCCTCGACCCTAGAGCATGCGAGAATGACTACTTCCACTATGAACGTCCCGAGAATGTCTACTTCCCCTACACCGCATCGAACTCGAACCCCTCCAATAATGCACGCTTCGAAGGTATAACCCCGAGACGACCACCCGTGAACGAATGCATGTGTGATGTATGAGATGCTCGTGCTTGCTCTGTGCTCGAATTGTCGGTGCACGTTGCCCCTCTTTTGCCTTGTCACCGTCGTCGACCCATGGGAACCTGGTAACCAAGATCACCCCACCATCTTTTGCACGCTCCCGCCACACTTTCTTTTGCACCGATGTCTCAATGAGTGGTTGGAACCGGAACATTGCCGTGGCACCGTTTCGTTATCGTCGCCTGACACCCCTTTTGTTTCCGCCACGATGACAAATGCCTCATATCTTATCATGTTAACTTTTCCATAAAACTTGCATATGTCATCCACATCATGATAACAACATCTAAAATGTTTAAAATTGTTGTTTGCTTTAAATTGCTAAATGCATATGGGCATTTACCAGAATTGTTGTTTGATGTTTCCGGCCCCATTTAAATTGCTTAGATTGTGTAGTTTACTTTTGCTTCATCTCTTGCCATGTTTAACAACATTTAACATAGTTGGGTACATAAACGGGAGAGAACTAAATAATTGTTGTGCTGTTTCGTCAATATGCAACTCGTTGCATATTGAGCTCCACTTAATTTGTAGTGTTGTTTGTGCACTTTGCCATGCCATGCATATTTAAACCGGACATGCATCATACTTGGTTGTGCATCATGCCATGTTTATGTGATGGTTGTTTACTATGTTATTTGCTTCTTTCCGGTGTTGCTTCTCGGGTTAGTTCCGATAACGTCGCGTTTGTGAGGATTTGTTCGACTACGTCCATTTATCTTCTTCATGGACTCATTCTTCTTCCTTGCGGGATCTCAGGCAAGATGACCATACCCTCGAAATCACTTCTATCTTTGCTTGCTAGTTGCTCACTCTATTGCTATGCCTATGCCGTGATACCTACCACATGCTATATCATGCCTCCCATATTGCCATGTCAAGCCTCTAACCCACCTTTCCTAGCAAACCGTTGTTTGGCTATGTTACCGCTTTGCTTAGCCCCTCTTATAGCGTTGCTAGTTGTAGGTGAAGATGGAGTTTGTTCCATGTTGGAACATGGTTATTGTTGGGATATCACAATATATCTTATTTAATTAATGCATCTATATACTTGGTAAAGGGTGGAAGGCTCGGCCTTATGCCTGGTGTTTTGTTCCACTCTTGCCGCCCTAGTTTCCGTCATACCGGTGTTATGTTCCTTGATTTTGCGTTCCTTACGCGGTTGGGTGTTATGGGAACCCCTTGACAGTTTGCTCTGAATAAAACTCCTCCAGCAAGGCCCAACCTTGGTTTTACCATTTGCCACCTAGCCTTTTTCCCTTGGGTTCTGCAGACTCAAGGGTCATCTTTATTTTAACCCCCCGTGCCAGTGCTTGTCTAAGTGTTGGTCCGAACCTGTCAGCAGCCGGTGGCCACCAGGGGAAACTCTGGGCTGGCCTACCGGAATCTTGGACAATCCGGTGTTTCCCTGAGAACGAGATATGTGCAGCTCCTATCAGGATGTCGGCGCATCGGGCGGCTTTGCTGGTCTTGTTTTACCATTGTCGAAATGTCTTGTAACCGGGATTCCGAGTCTGATCGGGTCGTCCTTGGAGAAGGAATATCCTTCGTTGACCCTGAGAGCTTGTGATGGGCTAAGTTGGGACACCCCTGCAGGGTTTTGAACTTTCGAAAGCCATGCCCGCGGTTATGGGCAGATGGGAATTTGTTAATGTCCGGTTGTAGAAAACTTGAGACTTAACTTAATTAAAATGCACCAACCGAGTGTGTAGCCGTGATGGTCCCTTTCCGGTGGAGTCCAGGAAGTGAACATGGTTCTTGTGTTATGCTTGAACGTAAGTAGTTACAGGATCACTTCTTGATCACTTCTAGTTCACGACCGTGCCTTGCCTTCTCTTCTTGCTCTCATTTGCGTAAGTTAGCCACCATATATGCTAGTGCTTGCTGCAGCTCCACCTCACTACCTTTTCCTACCCATAAGCTTAAATAGTCTTGATCGCGAGGGTGTGAGATTGCTGAGTCCCCGTGACTCACAGATTACTTCCAAAACCAGTTGCAGGTGCCGATGATTACCGTGCAGGTGACGCAACCGAGCTCAAGGAGGGGCTCGATGAAGATCTTGTTCATTGTGTTGTTTCATTTCTAGTTGATCAATAGTGGAGCCCAACCGGGGCGATCGGGGATCTGTTGCATTAGGGGGGGTCTTCTTTTATTTTGGTTCCGTAGTCGGACCTTGATTGTATTCTGGATGATGTAATGCTATATTTATGTATTGTGTGAAGTGGCGATTGTAAGCCAACTCTGTACCTCTTTCTTATTCAGTACATGGGATGTGTAAAGAATACCCCTCTTGCGACATGCCTACAATGCGGTTATGCCTCTAAGTCGTGCTCCGACACGTGGGAGATATAGCCGCATCGTGGGTGTTACAAGTTGGTATCAGAGCCTTCCCCGACTTAGGAGCCCCCTGCTTGATCGAATCGCTGGCATTGTTGAATCTAGAAAAATGCTTTGAGTCTTTTAGGATTATATATCGGAGAGTAGGATTATTTTTACTCCCCAGTCCCTTCGTCGCTCTGGTGAGGCCTCCTGACGTAGAGTTTTAACTCTTCTCTTCACAAATTTCACTGAAATTTTTTTAGGATCACGCGGGTATCGTGGAATCGTTTCGATGGTTTTGTGACGAGAACATTGTTCTTGGCGCCTCCTGACATTTAGGGGTTGTGGCAGTGTCCTGGGGAGTTGAGCTCCGAGGTGTTGT
This sequence comes from Triticum dicoccoides, assembly GCF_002162155.2. Taxonomy (NCBI): domain Eukaryota; kingdom Viridiplantae; phylum Streptophyta; class Magnoliopsida; order Poales; family Poaceae; genus Triticum; species Triticum dicoccoides. The sequence goes on along the minus strand of NC_041384.1, from coordinate 253,001,481 downwards.
CGTCACAATTTTATTGCAGTTCTGGAATACCTGAGTTTCGCCGACATCGAAAATCTCCTTTATGCAGTTGTTGGTGAGATAACCTCAACGCCACCCAGTACTGGGGCGGGAGTTCGGGGATATTGCCATAACTCGTATAACAGATGCTTTTCGAAGGTTGAGGTAAACGATTTCCGAAGGTTTCTTGGTTATGTGTTGAAGGATGGATACATCTGGATGTAGGTATTGTTAGTTTGGGTGAGATATTATGCTTCCCCTGTATCCCCAACACCTGATTGCATAACCGGAAAGTTTTGAGAGTTTATAAGTGGGAATTCAAGTAGCCCCTAGGATATGTTTCTGACAGATGTATGATATGAAATTGGGGTTCGACTTCTAGTGGTCCGCCTATCCATGGTTGGTTTTACAGTGGTCTCATTGTGTCTTAAAGAGTCCTTGGCTATGCTGACTCGGGGACACTTCGTATTTCATGTGCACTGCCTTATACATGATGGTGCTATACGATCGAGGCCGTGGGCCCCACCACGAAAACTTCGGATGAAATCTCTATCATATGTTTGTTTCCGGCTTAATTTGCAAGTCAATCCTTGTTTTTGTTTTGAGTTGTGGTATTCGAGTTGCTTCGAAGTCAAGTGTTGATTCCATACCTTCCCTAAGCGGTGTTCTCTTACTCCTATGTGTATGCCAATCCCTCTTGATCTTCGAGTTTGCCATCTCAATTTCATCTGAACCGGTGTTTTTCTCATCAAGTGGATCCGATCATTTCAACATCCGCAAGATCACCTCTTGGTTTTTCCAACGTTGTTCGTTTCATCCGTCCCCAAGTTGTCTTTGTTTTTCCCACCCTCCCACCCTTGTTTCTTCAAGGACTCAGATTTCTTAATCAACTATCATGTTACTGATGAGAAGTCTATTCATTCCTTTTTGTCAATGTTCGTATCCGGTGATTCTCATGAAGATGCTAAGGAAGCTACAAGTTCAATATTCTTCATTCTTTTTCTTCTCCGGTGGATTCAAGTCAAGCTTTGTTGATCATATCCCTTTTCCTCGTTTCAAATACCTTCTCATACCGGTGCACCTCATAATAATTCACCTCTCGCTATTCAATCGTTCCGGAGTGCTGAAGATATCTCAGAAGATTCGTGTTTTCATTCCTATTCCATTCAAGATATTTCGAGGTCTTATCTCATTCAAGCCATTTAATTCAACCGGTGCAATCTCTCTTTCAAATTGTTCAACATTGTATCTTTTGAGTGGGCCCTAACCCATAGGTTTTCCAGGATCTTACCCGACTCTTCTATTTTCCCAGCGCTATTCTAAAATTCATTCCAAATTTTGACGTAAGAATGAATTTTCATCAGTCATATCTCTTTATCCAAGATCTGTCAAATTCTTTTCATTGTTGGCTCAACCTTTCTATTCGTCATCCCGGAGTATCTCAACAATTCTTGGTGGTGTTTCTCATCGTCATTCTTGGATTTTGAAGACCGAAGAAGAGTTTTCCTCCAAAGCTTATCCATTTTCTCAAAGATTCGGGATTCTAGCTTGCTGCCATCCTCTCAAAAATTGTTTTCGATTGTGGGAATTCTTTTCACTCATCTGGAGCAATTCAGGAGTCTTTTCAGTTTGATTCTCCGGAGCCCATCATCTCAGAATCATCCCAGTTTGTTATCAGAGTTCTTTATGGAGGCTCTACATGTTGGTTCATCAAGGATTTAATTCCTTCTCGAAGTGTTCATTGAGATTCTTTTCAAGGGAGCTCAATCATTCTTCATCTTGCAATCCGGAGTGCAATTCTTTCTAACTTAGCTTTTGAGATGGTGTTATGTCTTTCTTGACAATTTCCCTTCATGTTTCATGATTCAAAAGTTGTTAGGAATGAGATATTTTAAATCCACCAATCTCTTCATTCGAGTTATCTTGGTTTATATTTCACCTAAAGCTTTCCCTAAGGATTGTTGCTATATGTGGTGCTTATAAATGATCCAACTTCTTCATTTATCCTCCCAATGAAATAAGTTTCTCGTCTCCTTGTTCATATCAATCCAATCTATTGTTTCCGTTAGTGGCAGAATTTCACCTCATAGTTTTGAGATGTTCTCCATAAGCCCACTACAACCTTGTTCTTTTTGTTGTTGGTTTTCCAACAACTCCGTTCGACCCTTCTCCTAAAGATGCTTTGTCAAGCTCATTTGAAGTAGAAGATGTCGTTTTCCCCTCCGTTCTTTTGATTCCATTCTAACATTCGTTCCGGAGGCATGGTATTGTTGCTATATTCAACCATGATCTCGTTTTGTCAAAGATCATGTTCTTTTCGTTCTTATCCATTTAACCGGAGTGTCATGCCCTCTTTTCAAGTTCTCCCCATTCTATCAAGTTTGGCTCCCTTCTCAACCGGAGTGCCATCTGAAATCGTTCTTACCCATTGTACAATTCTTTCAACAGTTACGGAGGCAGTGTGTTGTTGATTTCATCAAGTATCATCCAATCTTCCCAAGTTCATATTCAATTCTTTTCATTTACAGGAGGAGTGCTGTCCAATTGTACCATTCTTATTCCTTCTATATCTTGTTTTAACCGGCGTGTCGTCGTTTTTGATCCTTATCATTCCTTGTGCATCTCGTTTCTACCGGAGTGCTTGCATGTACTTCTTGTCCATTGCACCCTTTGCTTATTCCTTTCAACCTACAAGGTCTAGTAATGTTCCTTGTTCCTCTTTTTTCTAACGGAGTGTTTTCAACTTTGTTCATCTCTGTTGTATTCTTTTCTCGAAATTGTTAAACTCTCAAGGTTTGTGGTTTCACTCGTTTGTCAAAGAAGCAACTTAGTTTTACCTCTTCTCTTTTTTTTCCGTTTCTCTCGTGTGCCATCCTAGATCTCGGGACGAGATCCTCTCGTAGTGGTGGAGTGTTGTGACGCCCCAAGACTAGAGCTTCAGATGCCTTCCAGGGTTTCCGAGATTCGTTGTGTGATTTGTTTCGTCTGTTGCATTCATCTTTGCATCATGTGCATTGCATCATGTCATCATGCAACCCGTTTTAAAACTCAACTAAATAAATTGCATGGATCTTCGGTCCATTTAAACCGAGGGAATTCACATGGTGATTCTCTTTATAACATATCCTCCCGATATTAGGGAGCTATTATAAATATTTCCATTCTTTTGGAATTCACCTTAACACACTTGCATATTAATTCCCTTGGCCTTTTCTTCTTCAAGTGTTGACTCTCTAACCTTGCCTTATATCCTTTTGTCATTTTTCGGAGCTCCACCTGGAATTTCAACATTTTTGGTCACTCCAAAAACCTCGTCCTAGTTCAAACCCATTTGAATTAAATTCAAATGAGTTTTAATTTAAATATCTCAATCTTGGCCTTTTCTATTTTCTCGGAACAAGCACATTTTTGCGAGTCCGGGAATATAGTCCGCATTCCCAAGTCCTTCCTCTAACCCTTTCTTTTCTCTCCTTCCTTTCTTTCCTTTTATTTTTTTTCTGCTATGAAAAAAATAAGGGAGAGAGAGCCTAGTCAGGCCTCTGGCCACCCGGGCCTCCCAACCACCTCCGGCCCATTCGACTGTTTAGGCCCAACCGGCCCCGCCTTCTCAACCCTAGCCGCACGCATCCAGCCAGTGCTGCCTCGCTCGATCCCATCTCTATCCCGCAGCGCCGCCTCCCTCCTCTTGCTCTCTTTTTCCCCTACGTCAACGCTTCGCTCCCCATCTTCCTCCGCGCCCGATGCCCCTGCCGCGAAGCCTCGCTGACTCCGGCGAGGCCATGCCTCCCCTGCCAGCAACACCGCATCCCCCGCTCGCGCCGCCGTCTCGGTCCGCTGCAACGCCCGACCTCCCTTTCTCTTCTCCGTTCGCACCTCCATCAGCTTCCCATGGAGCCCTCACCCGCGCCACCCACCTCTGAATGCCGTCAAGCTCCAGGACCAGGACCCATCGTGCTCTTGCCCGCAGCCGCTTGCCAGCAGATGCTCCGCTGCCATCCAGGACCCATAGCGACGCCTTGCTGCTCCCTGCATCACCCCACATTCGCTGGCATCTTCAACCACCCGAGGTCCTCCTCCTCGCCACCGCTGCTCCGGCAAGCACCACCCGAACACCGTCGCCCTGCCGTCTCTCTTCCCTGCTCTCGCTATCTCTCTGCTTCTCTAACCCGTAGCTGTCGATGCCGTCATTTCCCTCTTTTGATAGGAGTCCGTCCATGGTGCCACCCTTTCCCCGCGCCCGATTTGCTCCAGCCGCCGTCGGTTTATTCACTGCTGCTGCTGTTTTGTTTTTATTGCTGCATCTCTGGCCGTCCCTGTCGTCTGCAGGCGACCGTGCCCGTAGACTCCTGCGATGCCTACTGCTGCCGTTGTTTTCCTCTGTCAAATGAACGAACACCTCCACCGGAGACCGCCAAGACCGTCCAGGGTTCGCCAAATACTGGTTCGAGTACGACTACCACTGATGCCCCGAGGACACCAAGTGTACGACTACGCCCGGCGATGCGACAACTACCCCTACGATCAACCCTCGAAGGCATCATGGACGTCAAGTTCCTCGCCATGTACCACCACCGTCGATGTGTACGACTACTATGTGAACGTGTACACGATGACCTCGGGGACCGATGTTGCGCCAAGTACCACGATGGTCGGAGCCCTCGGATCCATCAAGTTCGACTACCTTCGTGTGTACCACTACCGTCGCCCCGAATATGTTGGAGTCATCAAGTACCTCTCCGAACGAACGTGAACGACTACCGTCGCAAGAACGGGACCGGAAAGTCAGAAGAACCCAACAACCACGACACCGAATGACATGAACATCTACGGAAACTCGTGCTACGATAAACATGTACCACTACCATCGTTGAGATCGCGAGAACCTCTATCCTCGACCCTAGAGCATGCGAGAACGACTACTTCCACTACGAACGTCCCGAGAACGCCTACTTCCCCTACACCACATCGAACTCGAACCCCTCCGATAACGCACGCTTCGAAGGTATAACCCCGAGATGACCGCCCGTGAACGAATGCATGTGTGATGCATGAAATGCTCGTGCTTGCTCCGTGCTCGAATTGTCGGTGCATGTTGCCCCTCTTTTGCCTTGTCGCCGTCGTCGACCCGTGGGAACCCGGTAACCGGGATCACCCCACCATCTTTTGCACGCTCCCACCACACTTTCTTTTGCATCGACGTCTCAATGAGTTGTCGGAACCGGAACATTGCCGTGGCACCGTTTCGTTATTGTCGCCGTGGCACCCCTTTTGTTTCCGCCACGATGACAAATGCCTCATATCTTATCATGTCAACTTTTCCAAAAAAACGTGCATAAACTTGCATATGTCATCCGCATCATGATAACAACATCTAAAATGTTTAAAAGTTGTTTGCTTTAAATTGCTAAATGCATATGGGGATTTACCGGAATTGTTGTTTGATGTTTCCGGCCCCATTTAAATTGCTTAGATTGTGTAGTTTACTTTTGCTTCATCTCTTGCCATGTTTAACAACATTTAATATTGTTGGGTACATAAACCGGAGAGAACTAAATAATTGTTCTGGTGTTTCGTCAATATGCAACTCGTTGCATATTGAGCTCCACTTAATTTGTAGTGTTCTTTGTGAACTTTGCCATGCCATGCATATTTAAACCGGACATGCATCATACTTGGTTGTGCATCATGCCATGTTTATGTGATGGTTGTTTTCTATGTTGTTTGCTTCTTTCCAGTGTTGCTTCTCGGGTTAGTTCCGATAACGTCACGTTTGTGAGGATCCATTCGACTACGTCTGTTTGTCTTCTTCATGGACTCCTTCTCCCTTGCGGGATCTCAGGCAAGATGACCATACCCTCGAAATCACTTCTATCTTTGCTTGCTAGTTGCTCGCTCTATTGCTATGCGTATGCCATGATACCTACCACTTGCTATATAATGCCTCCCATATTGCCATGTCAAGCCTCTAACCCACCTTTCCTAGCAAATCGTTGTTTGGATATGTTACCGCTTTGCTCAGCCCCTCTTATAGCGTTGCTAGTTGCAGGTGAAGATGGAGTTTGTTCCATGTGGGAACATGGTTATTGTTGGGATATCACAATATATCTTATTTAATTAATGCATCTATATACTTGGTAAAGGGTGGAAGGCTCGGCCTTATGCCTGGTGTTTTGTTCCACTCTTGCCGCCCTAGTTTCCGTCATACCGGTGTTATGTTCCTTGATTTTGCGTTCCTTATGCGGTTGGGTGTTATGGGAACCCCTTGACAGTTCGCTCTGAATAAAACTCCTCCAGCAAGGACCAACCTTGGTTTTACCATTTGCCACCTAGCCTTTTTCCCTTGGGTTCTGCAGACTCAAGGGTCATCTTTATTTTAACCCCCCCGTGCCAGTGCTTGTCTAAGTGTTGGTCCGAACCTGTCAGCAGCCGGGGGCCACCAGGGGAAACTCTGGGCTGGCCTACCGGAATCTTGGACAATCCGGTGTTTCCCTGAGAACGAGATATGTGCAGCTCCTATCAGGATGTCGGCGCATCGGGCGGCTTTGCTGGTCTTGTTTTACCATTGTCGAAATGTCTTGTAACCGGGATTCCGAGTCTGATCGGGTCGTCCTTGGAGAAGGAATATCCTTCGTTGACCCTGAGAGCTTGTGATGGGCTAAGTTGGGACACCCATGCAGGGTTTTGAACTTTCGAAAGCCATGCCCGCGGTTATGGGCAGATGGGAATTTGTTAATGTCCGGTTGTAGAAAACTTGAGACTTAACTTAATTAAAACGCACCAACTGAGTGTGTAGCCATGATGGTCTCTTTCCGGTGGAGTCCGGGAAGTGAACACGGTTCTTGTGTTATGCTTGAATGTAAGTAGTTACATGATCACTTCTTGATCACTTCTAGTTCACGATCGTGCCTTTCCTTCTCTTCTCGCTCTCATTTGCATAAGTTAGCCACCATATATGCTAGTGCTTCTTGCAGCTCCACCTCACTACCTTTTCCTACCCATAAGCTTAAATAGTCTTGATCGCGAGGGTGTGAGATTGCTGAGTCCCCGTGACTCACAGATTACTTCCAAAACCAGTTGCAGGTGCCGACGATGACCGTGCAGGTGACGCAACCGAGCTCAAGGAGGAGCTCGATGAAGATCTTGTTCATTGTGTTGTTTCGTTTCCAGTTGATCAGTAGTGGAGCCCAGTCGGGGTGATCGGGGATCTGTTGCATTAGGGGGGTCTTCTTTTATTTTGGTTCTGTAGTCGGACCTTGATTGTATTCTGGATGATGTAATGCTATATTTATGTGTTGTGTGAAGCGGCGATTGTAAGCCAACTCTGTACCTCTTTCTTATTCAGTACATGGGATCTGTAAAGATTACCCCTCTTGCGACATGCCTACAATGCGGTTATACCTCTAAGTCGTGCTCCGACACGTGGGGGATATAGCCGCATCGTGGGTGTTACAATAGGGCGCCATCTAATTCGTTGAGACGACACCGTATGAACTATGGTTTGGCAAGAAACCTAAGCTGTCATTTCTTAAAGTTTGGGATTGCGATGCTTATGTGAAAAACTTTCAGCCTGATAAAGCTCGAACCCAAATCGGAGAAGTGCTTCTTCATACGATACCCAAAAAGAAACTGTTGGGTACACCTTCTACCACATATCCGAAGGCAAGATCTTTGTTGCTAAGAATGGATCCTTTCTAGAGAAGGAGTTTATCTCGAAAGAAGTGAGTGTGATGAGAGTAGAACTTGATGAGGTAATTGTACTTTCTCTCAAATTGGAAAGTAACACATCAGTGAAATCTGTTCTCGTGATGCCTACATCAACTAGAGAGGAAGCTAATGATAATGATCATGAAACTTCGGATCAAGTTACTACTGGACCTCGTAGGTCGAACAGAGCACGTTCCGCACCAGAGTTGTACGGTAATCCTGTCCTAGAAGTCATGTTATTAGACCATGGCGAACCTACGAATATGAAGAAGCTATGATGAGCCCAGATTCTGACAAATGGGTTGAGGCCCTGAAATCTGAGATAGGATCCATGTATGAGAACAAAGTATGGACTTTGGTGGACTTGCCCAATGATCGGCAAGCCATTGAGAATGAATGGATCTTCAAGAAGAATATGGACACTGATGGTAGTGTTACTATCTACAAAGCTCGACTTGTCACAAAAGGTTTTTGACAAGTTGAAGGTGTTGACTATGATGAGATTTTCCCACTCGTAGTGATGCTTAAGTCTGCCCGAATCATGTTAGCAATTGCCACATTTTATGAAATTCGGCAAATGGATATCAAAACTGTATTCCTTAATGGATTTCTTAAAGAAGAGTTGTATACGATACAACCAAAAGGTTTTGTCAATCCTAAAGGTGCTAACAAAGTGTGCATACTCCAGTGATCCATCTATGGACTGGTGCAAGCATTTCAGAGTTGGAATATACGCTTTGATAAGGTGATCAAAGCATATGGTTTTATACAGACTTATGGTGAAGCCTGTATTTTACAAGTGAGTGGGAGCTTTGTAGCATTTCTAATATTATATGTGGATGACATATTGTTGATTGGAAATGATATAGAATTTCTGGATAGCATAAAAGGATACTTGAATAAGAGTTTTTCAATGAAAGACTGATACGTCTCCAACGTATCTATAATTTTTGATTGCTCCATGCTATATTATCTACTATTTTGGACATTATTGGGCTTTATTATCCACTTTTATATTATTTTTGGGACTAACCTATTAACCGGAGGCCCAGCCCAGAATTGCTATTTTTTTTGCCTTTTTTAGGGTTTTGAAGAAAAGGAATATCAAACGGAGTCCAAACAGAATGAAACCTTTGGTAACGTGATTTTTGTAACGAACAAGATCCAGGAGACTTGGACCCTACGTCAAGCAACCAACAGGGAGGCCACGAGGTAGGGGGGGCGCCT
>NC_041384.1:252975027-252992246 GCF_002162155.2 Triticum dicoccoides | reverse complement strand
TTGCTCCACCGACGTACTTTTTCCTCCTATATATACCTATGTACCCCAAACGACCAGATACAGAGCCACAACCCTAATTCCACCGCCGTAACTTTCTGTATCCATGAGATCCCATCTTGGGGCCTGTTCCGGAGGTCCGCCGGAGGGGGCATCGATCATGGAGGGCTTCTACATCAACACTATAGCGTCTCCGATGAAGTGTGAGTAGTTTACCTCAGACCTACGGGTCCATAGTTATTAGCTAGATGGCTTCTTCTCTCTTTTTGGATCTCAATACAAAGTTCTCCCTCTCTCTCATGGAGATCTATTCGATGTAATCTTCTTTTGCGGTGTGTTTGTTGAGACCGATGAATTGTGGGTTTATGATCAAGTTTATCTATGAACAATATTTGAATCTTCTCTGAATTCTTTTATGTATGATTGGTTATCTTTGCAAGTCTCTTCGAATTATCAGTTTGGTTTGGCCTACTAGATTGATCTTTCTTGCAATGGGATAAGTGCTTAGCTTTGGGTTCAATCTTGCGGTATCCTTTCCTAGTGACAGTAGGGGCAGCAAGGCACGTATTGTATTGTTGCCATCGAGGATAACAAGATGATTTTTTTAATCATATTGCATGAATTTATCCCTCTACATCATGTCATCTTGCTTAAGGCGTTACTCTGTTCTTATGAACTTAATACTCTAGATGCATGCTGGATAGCGGTCGATGTGTGGAGTAATAGTAGTAGATGCAGGCAGGAGTCGGTCTACTTGTCTCGGACGTGATGCCTATATACATGATCATACCTAGATATTCTCATAACTATGCTCAATTCAGTCAATTGCTCAACAGTAATTTGTTCACCCACCGTAAAATACCTATGCTCTTGAGAGAAGCCACTAGTGAAACCTATGGCCCCCGGGTCTATCTTCATCATATTAATCTTTCAACACTCAGTTATTTTCATTGCCTTTTATTTTACTTTGCATATTTATCATAAAAATACCAAAAATATTATCTTATCATATCTATCAGATCTCACTCTCGTAAGTGACCGTGTAGGGATTGACAACCCCTTATCACGTTGGTTGCGAGGATTTATTTGTTTTGTGCAGGTGCGAGGGACTTGCGCATAGCCTCCTACTCGGATTGATACCTTGGTTCTCAAAAACTAAGGGAAATACTTACGCTACTTTGCTGCATCACCCTTTCCTCTTCAAGGGAAAACGAACGCAGTGCTCAAGAGGTAGCAAGAAGGATTTCTGGCGCCGTTGCTGGGGAGGTCTACACAAAAGTCAAACATACCAAGTACCCATCACAAACCCTTATCTCCCGCATTACATTATCTTCCATTTGCCTCTCATTTTCCTCTCCCCCACTTCACCCTTGCCATTTTATTCGCCCTCTCTCTCTATCCTCCCTCTCTTTCTCTATTTGCCTCTTTTTGCCCGTTTCTTGTTTGCTTGTGTGTTGGATTGCTTGCTTGTCATGATGGCTCAAGATAACACTAAATTGTGTGACTTTACCAATACCAACAACAATGATTTTATTAGCACTCCGATTGCTCCTCTTACCGATGCTGAATCTTGTGAAATTAATGCTGCCTTGCTGAATCTTGTTATGAAAGATCCGTTTTCCGGCCTTCCTAGTGAAGATGCCGCTACTCATCTAAATAGCTTCGTTGATTTGTGTGATATGCAAAAGAAGAAATATGTGGATAATGATATTGTTAAATTGAAGCTATTTCCCTTTTCACTTAGAGATCGTGCTAAAGCTTGGTTTTCGTCTTTGCCTAAAAATAGTATTGATTCTTGGAATAAGTGCAAAGATGCTTTTATCTCTAAGTATTTTCCTCCCGCTAAGATCATCTCTCTTAGAAACGATATTATGAATTTTAAGCAACTTGATCATGAACATGTTGCACAAGTGGGAGAGGATGAAATCAATGATATGTAATTGCCCTACTCATGGTTTGAATTTGTGGATGATTATACAAAATTTTTATGCCGGTTTGAATTTTGCTTCTAGAAATCTTTTAGATTCGGCTGTGGGAGGCACTTTTATGGAAATCACTTTAGGAGAAGCTACTAAACTCCTAGATAATATTATGGTTAATTATTCTCAATGGCACACTGAAAGATCTACTAATAAGAAAGTGCATGCGATAGAAGAAATTAATGTTTTGAGTGGAAAGATGGATGAACTTATGAAATTATTTGCTAATAAATGTGTTTCTTCTGATCCTAATTATATGCCTTTGTCTACTTTTATTGAGAATAATAATGAATCTATGGGTGTGAATTTTGTTGGAAGGAACAATTTTGGTAACAACGCGTATAGAGGAAATTTTAATCCTAGGCCTTATCCTAGTAATTCCTCTAATAATTATGGGAATTCCTACAAAAATTCTTATGGAAATTATAATAATAAGCCCTCTGATTTTGAATCTAATATTAAATAATTTATTACTTCACAAAATAATTTCAATGCTTTGATTGAAGAAAAATTGCTTAAGATTGATGAGTTGGCTAGGAACGTTGATAGAATTTCTCTTGATGTTGATTCTTTGAAACTTAGATCTATTCCACCTAAGCATGATACCAATGAGTCTCTCATAGCCATGAGAATTTCCATTGATGAGTGCAAAGAAAGAACCGCTAGGATGCGTGTTAAGAAAGATTCCTTTATAAGAGCGTGTTCTTTCCATGATAATAAAGATGAAGATCTAAAAGTTATTGATGTGTCCCCTATTAATTTCTTTTGCAATATGAATCTTGATAATGATGGGACTGAATATGATCCAAATTTACCTAGAAGGCATTCCAAAAATTCGGAGTTTTTAGACCTTGATGCTAAATTTGATAAAAGTGGGATTGAAGAGATCAAAACTCTAGATGTTAATGAACTTACTATTTTGGATTTTAAGGAATTTAATTATGATAATTGCTCTTTTATAGATTGTATTTCCTTGTTGCAATCCGTGCTAAATTCTCCTCATGCTTATAGTCAAAATAAAGCTTTTACCAAACATATCGTTGATATTTTGATGCAATCTTATGAAGAAAAACTTGAGTTGGAAGTTTCTATCCCTAGAAAACTTTATGATGAGTGGGAACCTACTATTACAATTAAAATTAAATATCATTAATGCTATGCTTTGTGTGATTTGGGTGCTAGTGTTTCCACGACCCCAAAGACTTTGTGTGATTTGTTAGGTTTCCGTGATTTTGATGATTGCTCTCTAAACTTGCACCTTGCGGATTCCACTATTAAGAAACCTATGGGAAGAATTAATGATGTTCTTATTGTTGCAAATAGGAATTATGTGCCCATAGATTTTATTGTTCTTGACATAGATTGCAATCCTTCATGTCCTATTATTCTTGGTAGACCTTTCCTTAGAACGATTGGTGCAATTAATGATATGAAGGAAGGAAATATTAGATTCCAATTTCCGTTAAGGAAAGGCATGGAACACTTTCCTAGAAAGAAAATTAAATTACCTTATGAATCTATTATGAGAGCCACTTATGGATTGCCTACCAAAGATGGCAATACCTAGATCTATCCTTGCTTTTTATGCCTAGCTAGGGGCGTTAAACGATAGCGCTTGTTGGGAGGCAACCCAATTTTATTTTTATTCCTTGATTTTTTCTCCTGTTTACTAATAAATAATTTATCTAGCCTCTGTTTTGGTTGTGTTTTGTGTGTTTAATTAGTGTTTGTGCCAAGTAGAACCGTTGGGAAGACTTGGGAAAGTCTTGTTAATCCTGCTGTAAAAAACAGAAACTTTAGCGCTCACGAGAACTGACGCCATTTTTATTTTGAAAGTGATATTTAGTTAATTCTTTTTGAATATGATTAATACATAAATTACTCACGTCCAGAAATTTATTTTATAATTTTTGGGGTTCCAGATCTTGCGCTAGCTACAGATTACTACAGACTGTTCTGTTTTTGACAGATTCTGTTTTTCGTGTGTTGTTTGCTTATTTTGATGAATCTATGGCTAGTAAAATAGTTTATAAACCATAGAAAAGTTAGAATACAGTAGGTTTAACACCAATATAAATAAAGAATGAGTTCATTACAGTAACTTGAAGTGGTCTTTTCTTTTCTTTCGCTAACGGAGCTCACAAGATTTTCTACTTTAAGTTTTGTGTTGTGAAGTTTTCGAGTTTTGGGTAAAGATTTGATGGATTATGGAACAAGGAGTGGCAAGAGACTAATATTGGGGATGAACATGGCACCCCCAATATAATCTATGGTCACCTAAAAGCCAAAGCTTGGGGTTTCCCCGGAAGGCATCCTATCTTTCGTCTACTTCTATCGGTAACTTTACTTGGAGCTATATTTTTATTCACCACATGATATGTGTTTTGCTTGGAGCGTCTTGTATGATTTGAGTCTTTGCTTTTTAATTTACCACAATAATCTTTGCTGTACACACCTTTTGATAGAAACACACATGATTCGGAAATTATTAGAATACTCTATGTGCTTCACTTATACCTTTTGAGTTATATAGTTTTGCTCTAGTACTTCACTTATATCTTTTAGAGCACGGTGGTGGATTTGTTTTATAGAAACTATTGATCTCTCATGCTTCACTTAGATTATTTTGAGAGTCTTAAATAGCATGGCAATTTTCTTAAATAATCTTAATATCCTAGGTACACAAGATTAATAATAAAATTCTCTTATGAGTGTGTTGAATACTAACAGAAGTTTGATGCTTGATGATTGTTTTGAGATATGGATGTAGTGATATTAAAGTTGTGCTAGTTGAGTAGTTGTGAAATTGATAAATACTTGTGTTGAAGTTTGCAAGTCCTGTAGCATGTACGTATGGTAAATGTTATGTAACAAATTTGAAACATGAGGTTTTCTTTGATTGTCCTCCTTATAAGTGGCGGTCGGGGACGAGCGATGGTATTTTCCTACCAATCTATCCCCCTAGGAGCATGCACGTAGTGCTTGATTTTTGATGACTTGTAGATTTTTTCAATAAGTATGTGAGTTCTTTATGACTAATGTTGAGTCCATGGATTATACGCACTCTCACCCTTCCATCATTGCTAGCCTCTTCGGTACCGTGCATTGCCCTTTCTCACATTGAGAGTTGGTGCAAACTTCGCCGGTGCATCCAAACCCCGTGATATGATACGCTCTTTCACACATAAACCTCCTTATATCTTCCTCAAAACAGCCACCATACCTACCTATTATGGCATTTGCATAGCCATTCTGAGATATATTGACATGCAACTTTCCACCATTCCGTTTATCATGACACATTCATCATTGTCATATTGCTCTGCATGATCATGTAGTTGACATCGTATATGTGGCAAAGCCACCGTTCATAATTTTTCATACATGTCACACTTGATTCATTGCATATCCCGGTACACCGCCGGAGGCATTCATATAGAGTCATACCTTGTTCTAGTATTGAGTTGTAATCATTGAGTTGTAAATAAATAGAAGTGTGATGATCATCATTTAATACAGCATTGTCCCAAAAAAAGAAAAAAAGAAAAACGAGAAAGGCCAAAAAAAATGAAGGCAAAAAAGGAAATAAAAAGGGACAATGCTACTATCCTTTTTCCACACTTGTGCTTCAAAGTAGCACCATGATCTTCATGATAGAGAGTCTCTTGTTTTGTCACTTTCATATACTAGTGGGAATTTTTCATTATATAACTTGGCTTGTATATTCCAACAATGGGCCTCCTCAAGTGCGCTAGGTCTTTGTGAGCAAGCAAGTTGGATGCACACCCACTAGTTTCTTTTGTTGAGCTTTCATACATTTATAGCTCTAGTGCATCCGTTGCATGGCAATCCCTACTCCTTGCATTAACATCAATCGATGAGCATCTCCATAGCTCATTGATTAGCCTCGTTGATGTGAGACTTTCTCCTTTTTGTATTCTCCACATAACCCCCATCATTATACTCTATTCCACCCATAGTGCTACATCCATGGCTCACGCTCATATATTGCGTGAAGGTTTATAAGGTTTGAGATTACTAAAGTATGAAACAATTGCTTGGCTTGTCATCAGGGTTGTGCATGTTGAGAGCATTCTTGTGTGACGAAAATGGAGCATGACTAAACTATATGATTTTGTAGGGATGAACTTTCTTTGGCCATGTTATTTTGAGAAGACATAATTGCTTAGTTAGTATGCTTGAAGTATTATTATTTCTATGTCAGTATTAAACTTTTATCTTGAATCTTTCAGATCTAAATATTCATGCCACAATTAAGAAGAATTACATTGAAATTATGCCTAGTAGCATTCCACATCAAAAATTCTGTTTTTATCATTTACCTACTTGAGGACGAGCAGGAATTAAGCTTGGGGATGCTTGATACGTCTCCAACGTATCTATAATTTTTGATTGCTCCATGCTATATTATCTACAATTTTGGACATTATTGGGCTTTATTATCCACTTTTATATTATTTTTGGGACTAACCTATTAACCGGAGGCCAGCCCACAATTGCTGTTTTTTTTGCCTATTTTAGGGTTTCGAAGAAAAGGAATATCAAACGGAGTCCAAACGGAATGAAACCTTCGGGAACGTGATTTTTGGAACAAACAAGATCCAGGAGACTTGGACCCTATGTCAAGCAAGCAACACGGAGGCCACGAGGTAGGGGGCATGCCTACCCCCCAGGCGTGCCCTCCACCCTCATGGGCCCACTGTTGCTCCACCGACGTACTTCTTCCTCCTATATATACCTACGTACCCCCAAATGATCAGATACGGAGCCAAAACCCTAATTCCACCGCCGTAACTTTCTGTATCCATGAGATCCCATCTTGGGGCCTGTTCTGGAGATCCGCCGGAGGGGGCATCGATCACGGAGGGCTTCTACATCAACACCATAGCCTCTCCGATGAAGTGTGAGTAGTTTACCTCAGACCTACGTGTCCATAGTTATTAGCTAGATGGCTTCTTCTCTCTTTTTGGATCTCAATACAAAGTTCTTCCCCTCTCTTGTGGAGATCTATTCGATGTAATCTTCTTTTGCGGTGTGTTTGTTGAGACAATCAATTGTGGGTTTATGATCAATTTTATCTATGAACAATATTTGAATCTTCCTTGAATTCTTTTATGTATGATTGGTTATCTTTGCAAGTCTCTTCGAATTATCAGTTTGGTTTGGCCCACTAGATTGATCTTTCTTGCAATGGGAGAAGTGCTTAGCTTTGGGTTTAATCTTGTGGTATCCTTTCCCACTGACAGTATTTCAGCAATGCATGTATTGTATTGTTGCCATCGAGGATAACAAGATGGTTTTTTTATCATATTGCATGAATTTATCCCTCTACATCATGTCATCTTGCTTAAGGCGTTACTTTGTTCTTGTGAACTTAATACTCTAGATGCATGTTGGATAGCGGTCGATGTGTGGAGTAATAGTAGTAGATGCAGGCAGGAGTCGGTCTACTTGTCTCGGACGTGATGCCTATATACATGATCATACCTAGATATTCTCATAGCTATGCTCAATTCTGTCAATTGCTCAACAGTAATTTGTTCACCCACCGTAAAATACCTATGCTATTGAGAGAAGCCACTAGTGAAACCTATGGCCCCCGGGTCTATCTTTATCATATTAATCTTTCAACACTTAGTTATTTTCATTGCCTTTTATTTTACTTTCCATCTTTATCATAAAAATACCAAAAATATTATATTATCATATCTATCAGATCTCACTCTCGTAAGTGACCGTGTAGGGATTGACAACCCCTTATCGCGTTGGTTGCGAGGATTTATTTGTTTTGTGCAGGTGCGAGGGACTCGCACGTAGCCTCCTACGGGATTGATACCTTGGTTCTCAAAAACTAAGGGAAATACTTACGCTACTTTGCTACATCACCCTTTCCTCTTCAAGGGAAAAGCAACGCAGTGCTCAAGAGGTAGAAAAGACCTCAGTGAAGCTACTTATATATTGGGCATCAAGATCTATAGGGATAGATCGAGACGCTTAATAGGACTTTCACAAAGCACATACATTGACAAGATTTTCAAGAAGTTCAAAACGGATCAGTCAAATAAGGAGTTCTTGGCTGTATTGTAAGGTGTGAAGTTGAGTAAGACTCAAAACACGACTACGGCAGAAAATAGAAAGAGAATGAAAGTCATTCCCTATGCCTCAGCCATAGGTTCTATAAAGTATGCTATGTTGTGTACGAGACCTATGGTGTACCTTTCCATGAGTTTCGCAAGGGGGTACGATAGTGATTCAGGAGTGGGTCACTGGATAGCGGTCAAAGTTATCCTTAGTTACCTAAGAGGACTAAGGAAATATTTCTCAGTTATGGAGGTGATAAAGAGTTCGTCGTAAATAGTTACATTGATGCTAGCTTTTACACCGATCCGGATGACTCTAAGTCTTAATCTGGATACATATTGAAAGTGCGAGTAATTAGCTAGAGTAGCTCAATGCAGAGCATTGTAGACATAGAAAATTTGCAAAATACATACGGCTCTGAATATAGCAAACCCGTTGACTAAACTTCTCTCACAAGCAAAACATGATCACACCTTAGTACTCTTTGGGTGTTAATTACACAGCGATGTGAACTAGATTATTGACTCTAGTAAACCCTTTGGGTGTGATACGTCCATTTTGCATCAGTTTTCTTACTATTATTTATAATGTTTTTACCCATAATAATGCTTTTTGGAGTAATTCTAATGCCTTTTCTCTCATAATATGCAAGGTATACACAAAGAGGGAGAATTCTGGCAGCTGGAAATCTGGACCTGAAAAAGCTACGTCAGGCTACCTATTCTGCACAACTCCAAATGAGCTGAAACTTCACGGAGAGTTTTTATGGAATATATGAGGAATATTGGAGCCAATAAGTATCAGAGGGGGCCCACCAGGTGGGTACAACCCACCTGGGTGTGCCAGGGAGCCCATGCGCGCCCTGGGGGGTTGTGCTCACCTAGGCCCACCTCCAGTGCCCATCTTCTGGTATATAACTCATTTTGACCTAGAAAAATAAGGAGATGACTTTCGTGACGGAGCACCGCCGCCTCGAGGTGGAACTTGGGAAGGAGCACTTTTGCCCTCCGGTGGAGCAATTCCGCCGGTGGAACTTCCCTCCCGGAGGGGGAAATCATCGTCATCATCATCACCAACAACTCTCCCATCTTGGGGGGGGGGGGCAATCTCTATCAACATCTTCAACAGCACGATCTCATCTCAAACCCTAGCTCATCTCTTGTGTTCAATCTTGTTACCAGAACTATAGATTGGTGCTTGTGGGTGACTAGTAGTGTTGATTACATCTTGTAGTTGATTACTATATGGTTTATTTGGTGGAATATTATATGTTCAGATCCAATATGCTATTTAATAATCCTATGATCATGAGCATGTTTACCATTTGTGAGTAGTTACTTCTGTTCTTGAGGTCACGGGAGAAATCGTGTTGCAAGTAATCATGTGAACTTGATATGTGTTTGATATTTTGATAGTATGTATGTTGTGATTCCCTTAGTGGTGTCATGTGAACGTCGACTACATGACACTTCACCATATTTGGGCCTAAGGGAATGCATTGTGCAGTAGCAATTAGATGATGGGTTGCGAGAGTGACAGAAGCTTAAACCCCAGTTTATGCGCTATTCCGTAAGAGACCGATTGGATCCAAAAGTTTAATGCTATGATTAGAATTTATTCTTAATACTTTTGTCGTAGTTGCGGATGCTTGCGGGAGGGTTAATCATAAGTAGGAGATTTGTTCAAGTAAGAACAACACCTAAGAACCGGTCCACCCACATATCAAATTATCAAAGTAGCAAACACAAATCGAACCAACATGATGAAAGTGACTAGATGAAATTCCCGTGTACCCTCAAGAACACTTTGCTTATCATAAGAGACCATTTTGGCTTGTCCTTTGCCTCAAAAGGATTGGGCTACCTCATGAAGCTATGTACCTTGGGTAGGGGCATGGACCTGTCCTAAGAGCCCTACCCAAGGACATCCCTGGAAGAAGTCACCTTTCAATCAACTTGAAGGTATCCCACTCGACGGATTCAAGACACTCGACCAGGGAGCTACCACTCGACTACGAAGCCAACCACTCGACTGACAGGAGATCTAAAGTTACTCCGCAAGCAAACGGTCGGCCATTAAGTAGTCTTTATGGTCATCATAGCACTTTAATAGAGGCGTTACCAGTAACGCCCAGTCTTAATGTATTTTAACCCTGCATTACTGGGGACCGTAGGGGTCTGGCGAACTCTATATAAGCCACCCCCTCCTCAGTAGCAGGGGTTGGCACCCCTGTAATTCATACACACATAATCCAGTCGACCGCCTCCGGGCACCGAGACGTAGGGCTGTTACTTCCTTCGCGAAGGGCCTGAACTCGTACATCCTGGTGTATTTACAACTTCTCCATAGCTGAGACCTAGCCTCTCCATACATACCCCCCTACCTCACTGTCAGAGTTAGAACCACGACAGTTGGCGCCCACCGTGGGGCCTCAGTCTTAGCGCCTAGTTGGAGAAGTTGCGATTTTTCTGATCCCTTTGATCATGTTGTCGTGCGGAGATTTGGTGGAGGTCCACGAGATCCGTCTCGGCGCACTCACGTTCATCGCCAACAACTCCGCTTGGCTTCAGGAGGCTCCACTCGACATCGACGCCCTCCCCGTCCGCGGTGCGACGCACTTCCGCGTGTGTGTCCGTGGCATCCTCCTGCGGCAGCCGTCGACCCAGTATCGGTCGGCTCCCGAGTCATCTTCCCGCCCTGTCTCCCACCGGCGCAAGCGCTCCGGCCGGTCGAGAGTTCAGAGGTGGGTGAGGCATGCCGTGGCCCGCCTGTTGGCAGCCCCACAAGTCACGGCAATCGAGCCCGATGAATCCCTCTACGGCCTGTTCGACTTGCTCCGCGGAGACCGCATCCGAGTGTGGCAGCAGCGACCCGGCGGCTGAGGTTCTGGCGATCGATGGAACACACAGTCCTATCGGTTTCCCTCGCACCGATGGAGGCGCGGGTGGAGGCGACCCGTTGCATCCCCATGATGAGTATCTCCCCGAACCTCTCACGTCATTGCAGCGAGAGGAGCTTCGCCGCCGGAACATGGATGCACTCCACACTCCTATCGTCAGAGAAACCCCCGAGGCCCGGGCCTTGGAGGACGCGCGCTTGGCTAACTTGGCCGAGCGCACTCGACTGGAGAATCTCCAGCGAATACTCGACGAGCAAGCGCGTCAGCGAGCTCCCGAGTCCAGTCGACGTCAACTCTTCCCCGCCTACGCAGGTATATCGAACCCCAGTTCAGAATTTGGCAGCCGCGGCCCGTATAGCAGAATCGATTCAGCCCTCCCAGTCGGAGGCTGGCAAGGGCTTGTTGCAAATCAGAGCGTTGCTCCGGGCAGCGGGAAACCAGAATTCCGCTGTTTCTCAGTCGCGGAATAGGATCCACAGTCGATCCGTTGCAACGGATACAGTCCAGTCGGCTCACAGCCCAAGATCGCCCCCGAGGCGTGAGGGACGCGGAGACCGGCACGATCAGTACAGAAGAAATGAGCAGTATGATCACCGGTTCGATCGACGTCGAGTGCCAACCCCTCCCCCGAGGAGTGGGTCATATGCGCCTCGACAGCAGGATGACAGACACCCTCATAGTGTTGGGCGGAGAGTTCCAGTCGACCCCAGGGACCCAGGCTTTGATGCGAGATCCATCCTCGTTCAGGGTCTGGTTAACAGGAACAGAGCTCACCGAGAAGGCCATGACAGGGATGCGCCTGCCAGCAGCAGAGTACGTGTTTCGGGGCCAGAGTGTTTCAGTCGAGCCATCAAGGCCGCAGTGATTCCTCCCAACTTCCGGTTGGCGATTGGAGTCAGCAAGTTCACCGGTGAGTCTAAGCCTGACACTTGGCTCGAAGACTACCGAGTGGCTGTCCAGATTGGGGGCGGCAATGACGAGGTGGATATGAAGCATTTGCCTCTCCTGTTAGAGGGCTCAGCCAGAGCATGGCTGAATCAGTTAGCACCCAGCAGCATCTACACTTGGGAGGATCTCTCTCGAGTGTTTGTCATGACCTTTGAAGGAACATGCAAGCGACCAGCAGGCCTTACAGAATTGCGGTCTTGCATGCAGAAACCGAGTGAAACTCTGAGGGATTACATCCAGAGGTGGATCACTTTGCATCACACAGTTGAGAATGTACCAGATCACCAAGCAGTTTGTGCCTTTAAAGAAGGCGTCAAGAACAGAGAGTTGAACCTGAAGTTCGGTCGGACCGGAGAAATGTCTCTGAATCGGATGATGGAAATTGCCACTAAATACGCTAACGGAGAAGATGAAGATCGACTCCTGAGTGGCAAGCAGAAAGCAGTCGCCCAGGAAACCGGAGGCAATTCTAGTCGGAAGCAGAAGCGGAAGGCCGAGCCAGCCGCTCCTGGGGAGACCCTGGCCGTAACCCAGGGAAAATTCAAGGGGAAACCCAAGGGGCCCTGGAACCCCAAGAAAGTCAAGGATCAAGATGGAAATTATGTTTTGGATCTGCATGTCACATCCACACCAAGAAAGATGAAGAGGGTAACCTTATTTACCCAAAGCATACCACTCGACAGTGCCGGCTCCTGATCCAGCAGTTTCAGGGCAAGCAGTCCAAAGACAAGGAAAAAGAGTCAGACAGAGTTGAGGACAAAGAAGATAGTGACGATGGATACCCCCAAGTCAATTCCACCTTGATGATTTTTGCTGATGTCGAAAGCAAAAGTCAACTGAAAGTCATTAACCGTGAAGTGAATATGGTTGCCCCAGCAACACCCAGCTACCTGAAGTGGTCTCAGACTGCCATCACGTTCGACCAGTCCGATCACCCTGCGCACATTGCCATCCCTGGGAGGCAAGCTCTGGTGGTCGATCCAATTGTCGAAGGCACTCGACTGACCAAAGTCCTGATGGATGGTGGCAGCGGCCTGAACATACTGTATGCAGAAACGTTGAAAGGGATGGGCATTCCGATGTCCAGGCTCAGTGCCAACAACATGAGTTTCCATGGAGTCATTCCTGGAAAGAAAGCCGAGTCACTCGGCCAGATTGCTCTCGATGTGGTTTTCGGTGATTCAAAGAATTACCGCAAGGAAAAGTTGACATTTGAGGTTGTGGACTTCCAAAGTGCTTATCATGCTATTCCGGGCCGGCCAGCTTATGCACGCTTCATGGCTCGACCATGCTATGTGTATCTCAAGTTGAAGATGCCCGGCCCTAGAGGTGTGATCACCGTTACAGGCAATCGGAAGAAAGCAGAGGAGTGTTTTCAGAAAGGATCAAAGATCGCTGATGCTCAGATGTTAGTGGTCGAACTGCAAGAGTACCAGAAGACTGCTGATCCGAGTGAATTGCTGTGGGCCAAGAAGCCAGCTTCAGAATCAGCTTTTCAGTCGTCCGGTGAAACTAAGCCAGTCCACATTCACCCGACCGACCCCGATGCTGCTCCGACTCACATCTCAACGACGCTCGACTCCAAATAGGAAGAAGCGCTCATCCAGTTCCTCCGTGAGAACTGGGACATCTTCGCATGGAAGCCTTCTGACATGCCTGGAGTTCCCAGGGGGCTGGCTGATCACCGTCTACGAGTCGACCCGAAGTTCAAGCCTGTGAAAGAACATCTTCGACGGTCCGCCGTCCAGAAGAGGAAAACTATTGGCGAGGAGGTGGCTCGGCTCTTAGCAGCGGAGTTCATCCGAGAGATTTACCACTCCGAGTGGCTCACCAATGTTGTCATGGTCCCCAAGAAGGACAAGTCACTTCACATGTGCATTGACTTTAAACATATCAATCGGGCCTGCCCGAAAGATCATTTCCCTCTCCCCCGCATCGACCAGGTAGTCGACTCGACCGTGGGGTGTGAGCGTTTGTCTTTTCTAGATGCTTATTCAGGGTACCATCAGATCCGTCTGTATGGACCCGACGAGATCAAAACGGCTTTCATCACCCCATTCGGGTGCTTCTGATGTCACCATGCCCTTCGGCCTCAAGAATGCTGGAGCCACGTTCATGAGGATGATTCAAAAGTGTTTGCTCACTCAGATCAGTCGAAACGTAGAAGCATACATGGATGATATTGTGGTTAAGTCACGGAAAGGTTCCGACCTAGTAACTGACCTTGCCAAAACCTTTGCTAACCTCAGGGGATATGATATCAAGCTCAATCCATCAAAGTGCACATTCGGAGTTCCAGGTGGAAAGTTACTCGGTTTTCTCATTTCCGAACGAGGAATCGACGCCAATCCCGAGAAATTTGGCACCATACTCCGGATGAAGCGCCCCGTGCATGTACACAATGTCCAGAAGCTTACAGGTTGCTTGGCCGCTCTAAGTTGATTCATTTCTCGTCTCAGTGAAAAGGCGTTGCCTCTTTACCGACTGATGAAGAAGTCTGACAAGTTCGAGTGGACTCCAGAAGCTGATGCAGCGTTTGCAGAGCTCAAAGCTCTGCTCTCCACCCAGCCGGTGCTTGCTGCCCCAATCAGTAAAGAGCATCTGCTACTTTACATTACGGACACGGGACAAGTTGTCAGTACAGTACTTACGGTCGAGCGGGAAGAAGAAGGAAAGGCCTTCAGAGTTCAGCGCCCAGTATATTATGTGTCTGAAGTTTTGACTCCTTCGAAGCAAAGATATCCCCATTACCAGAAGCTTGTGTATGGGATTTACATGACCACGAAGAAGGTTGCACACTACTTCTCTAACCATTCCATTACAGTCGCCAGCGATGCTCCACTGTCAGAGATTTTGCACAACAGAGATGCAACTGGTCGAGTGGCGAAGTGGGCGATTGAACTCCTTCCCCTAGATATCAAGTTTGAAGCAAAGAAGGCTATCAAGTCCCAAGCAATTGCAGATTTCGTCGCCGAGTGGATTGAACAGCAGCTTCCGACTCAAGTTCACTCGGAGCACTGGACCATGTTCTTCGATGGATCTAAGATGCTGAATGGTTCCGGTGCTGGGGTAGTATTGGTCTCCCCCCGAGGAGATAAGCTCAGATATGTTCTCCAGATTCACTTCGATTCCTCCAATAATGAAGCAGAATATGAAGCACTCTTGTATGGGTTGCACATGGCCATTTCACTCGGCGTCCGGTGCCTCATGGTCTATGGCAACTCATATTTGGTGGTTAATCAGGTGATGAAGGAGTGGGACGTCAGAAGCCCAGCTATGACTGGCTACTGCAACGCAGTAAGAAAGCTAGAAAAGAAATTCGAGGGGTTAGAGCTTCATCACATCCCCCGACTGAAAAATCAAGCAGCTGATGATCTGGCAAAGATAGGCTCCAAGAGAGAAGCCATTCCCAGCAATGTGTTTTTGGAGCACATCCGCTCGCCATCAGTCCAGGAGGATCCTTTTATAGAAGAAGCCCCGCAACCGAAAAGTGCCACAGATCCGACTGAAGTCAAAATTCCTGCTGTGGTCGACCTAGTCATGGAGGTCTTGGCAATCACTCCCGACTGGACGATACCATACATCGCGTATATCTTGAGGAAAGAACTTCCAGAGGACGAAGAAGAGGCTCGACAGATTGTCCGTCGATCTAAAGCTTTCACAGTCATAAAAGGATAGTTGTATAGAGAAAGCGCAACTGGAATCGGTCAGAAGTGCATAACGCCAGAAGAAGGTCAGATAATCCTTGACGATATCCACTCGGGGACCTGTGGTCACCATGCGTCCTCTCGGACCATCGCGGACAAAGCATACCGAGTGGGTTTTT
Organism: Triticum dicoccoides; assembly: GCF_002162155.2. Taxonomy (NCBI): domain Eukaryota; kingdom Viridiplantae; phylum Streptophyta; class Magnoliopsida; order Poales; family Poaceae; genus Triticum; species Triticum dicoccoides. The sequence goes on along the minus strand of NC_041384.1, from coordinate 252,976,495 downwards.
ACTGGCCCAGGGCAAACGAAATGGCGAAAGAGATAGTCGACAAGTGTGAAGGCTGCCAGTTCTACTCCAACATGTCGCACAAGCTAGCATCAGCTCTGAAGACCATTCCACTCGTCTGGCCCTTCGCTATTTGGGGATTGGACATGGTTGGTCCGCTGAGAACAGGCAGGAGCAGATTCACACATGTGCTTGTGGCAGTCGACAAGTTCACCAAATGGATTGAAGCCAAGCCAATCAAAAATCTTGATGCTAGCACTGCTATCAGTTTCATCAGAGAGTTGATATTCAGATATGGGGTCCCGCATAGGATCATCACTGACAATGGGTCAAACTTTGATTCAGACAAGTTCAGAGCTTTTTGCGCCTCTCAAGGCACACGAGTCGACTACGCATCGGTCGCCCATCCCCAGTCGAATGGACAAGTTGAAAGAGCAAATGGTCTAATCCTCAAGGGACTGAAGCCTCGACTGATGCGTGATCTCAAGCACGCAGTAGGCGCTTGGGTCGACGAGCTTCCATCAATTTTGTGGGGACTTAGGACCACCCTGAACCGGTCGACTAGAAGAACACCATTCTTTCTGGTTTACGGAGCCGAAGCTGTCCTGCCGAGTGATCTACTTCACAACGCCCCCAGAGTCGAGCTTTATAACGAAGATGAAGCAGAGCAAGCCCGGCAAGACGTAGTCGACCTCCTAGAGGAGGAGAAGGAAATGTCTATGATCAGATCGACCATCTATCAGCAAGACTTGCATCGATTCCATGCCAGAAATGTGAAGAGCCGAGCCTTCCAAGAAGGAGATTTGGTCCTCCGAGTGGATCAGCAGAAACCACACAAACTTGCTCCTACTTGGGAAGGCCCCTTCATCGTCACCAGAGTCCTCCACAATGGAGCATATCATCTCTACAACATTGGTCGCCGGATCGACGAGCCACGAGCTTGGAATGCGGAACTACTCCGCCCATTTTACACTTGAATTCTCACTCGGATGAGGTGTAATAAGAAAAACTTCTGTAGTTTATTTTCATCAAAGACAAGAGTGTCCCAATTCTTCTTGTAATTGCTGTCACTTTTGTTTGCGTACGAAATCCCCCAGTGGGTGGCTTAGCTGCGAATCCGTTTCGCCTAAGTTTGCAAAAAAAATCCTACCGAGTGGAGAGCAAACCTCCCACTCGGAGGCTTAGCTGCAGCCCAGTGCTTGCCTAAGTGTTCAAAAATCCTACCGAGTGGAGAGCAAACCTCCCATTCGGAGGCTTAGCTGCAGCCCAGTGCTCGCCTAAGTGTTCAAAAATCCTACCGAGCGGAGAGCAAACCTCCCATTCGGAGGCTTAGCTGCAGCCCAGTGCTCGCCTAAGTATATAAAAATCCTACCGAGTGGTGAGCCAGACTCCCACTCGGGGGCTTAGCTGCAGCCCAGTGCTCGCCTAAGTATATGAAAATCCTACCGAGTGGTGAGCCAGACTCCCACTC
>NC_041384.1:252940009-252974589 GCF_002162155.2 Triticum dicoccoides | reverse complement strand
AGCCCAGTGCTCGCCTAAGTGTTTGAAAATCCTACCGAGTGGAGAGCAAACCTCCCACTCGGGGGCTTAGCTGCAGCTCAGTGCTCGCCTAAGTGTTTGAAAATCCTACCGAGTGGAGAGCAAACCTCCCATTCGGAGGCTTAGCTGCAGCCCAGTGCTCGCCTAAGTGTTCAAAAATCCTACTGAGTGGAGAGCAAACCTCCCATTCGGAGGCTTAGCTGCAGCCCAGTGCTCGCCTAAGTGTTCAAAAATCCCACCGAGTGGAAAGCAAACCTCCCACTCAGGGGCTTAGCTGCAGCCCAGTGCTCGCCTAAGTTCGGAACACGTCCCAATCCACAAGGACGGCAAGATGCGAATCGACTATTACCTTTTCCTTCGGAGCTGCACCACAAATATGAAGTTATTTCGAGTGAAGGATAAGTTCCACTCGGCAGATAATTCCCGAAGATATTCAACGATAAATCAAGTTCGGATAAAACCCAAAGGTCCAGGATCTCAGATCAAAGTACTCGAGCCCCCGGCTCGACAGAGTTTAACGGTTACAGAATCCACTCGGCATTCCGAGGCAAATTTAAAGTGAAGCATAAAAGATTTTCATTCCTCAAGCGGAGGACTGGAAGGGGCGACGAACTCGTCCAAGTCGATCCCGTCTGCAATACGAGTAGCAGCAGCAATGAAAGTCTCCATGAAGTCTTGAAAGATGTGCTTCCTGGTATTGGCAACTTGGATGGCGGCCAGCTTTTCTTCTCGCGCCTCCTTGCAATGGACGCGGACCAGAGACAGAGCGACATCAGCACCACATCCGGCAGAAGATTTCTTCCATTCCGGCACTCGACCCGGGACTTCATCCAGTCGAACCATCAGGGACTCGAGGTCGTTCTGAAGCGTCGTTCCAGGCCAGAGTGATGTGTCGATCCACAACATCGCAACCTTCAGCCGAGCAAGATAGTCAACAACGCTGACAACACGAGACTCCAGTCGGAGCACGTTCATAGCAGCCTCGTCCTTCATGAGAGAATTGGCGGGATCCAAGCCTGGCTCCACTCGACTGGTTTCCTCTTTGAAGCTCTGGCAGAATTCTGCAAACACGATTCAAGAATAAAATAGTGGCCTTGCGCGGGCTTGGTAACTGCAAGACAGTCGGGTCGGAATAATTACCTTCGAGCATGACGAACAGCTTCTTGGTGAGTCCACCGAGATAAGCCTCCAGATCGTTTACCTTCCCCGCCAGCTCACCCGCCTTGTCGTGTAGAACCATCTTTTCTTTCTTCAGTCGACTGACCTTTCGATTAGCTGTTTCGAGAGCAGTTTTCAGTCTGGAGTTCTCCTGTTCAAGAGTTCCGACCGAAGCCAGTTTCTCTTCTGCAAGCTTCGTTTTGCTCGAGGCCTCCTTTTGTGCTTCGGCAAGATCTTGGTCCTTCTTCTTCAGAGCTTCCTCCAGTTCATCTACAGAACATCGAGTGAACTCAACATCAAGGATGGGCAAGAAAGGGAAGTCACTCGTCAAGAATGAGAAACCTCGTCAGCCATACCTTTTGCTTCGTCTCGCGCCTTCTGCAGGTTCTGTTGAGCGAGCTTCAAGTCAAGGTCGAGCTGGATCTGTTTGTTCTCCAACTCAGTGTAGAGAGCCACAAGTTCACAGGATTTCTGCAAAAGTCAGTCGACAGAGGTCCAAGATAAGTTGCTTCCGAGTAACCAAGAGACAATGATGACGTTTCTAAGACTACAGCTGAATCAAAAACATTCAACAGTAGTCTCGGGGACTACACCCAGTGGGTGCACTCAGCGTGCCCCCACTGGTTTTGAAAAAAAAGATCGACTGCCCGCAGTCGACCGGATACAGTTTCATTCGACATGGCCTGGCCAGACCGAGTGAAGGAGTAAAACCGCAGCAACGCAATATAAAGACTACAGTAGTCTCGGGGACTACACCCAGTGGGTGCACTCAGCGTGCCCCCACTCGACCAAAAAACTTAACAGAAACACCCAGTGGGTGTACAGATTTAAAAGATCTTCGGAAAAGAGATTCTTCAGACAGCATGCCCTAACAGAACAAGCAGTGAATCAACTGACCTTGATGTTACTCTGAAGAGCTGAACTCGCATCATAAGCCGCTTGGCTGGCTTCTCGAACCACCTTGACCTGCTCCATCATGATGCCTGCCTGGCGTATAGCTTCCTTAGCTGCACCCACTTGGTCATCAGGGACGTGGTGTGTGGCGAAGAGCGAAGGCGGATTTACGGTCGATGTCGAGGGCCGCGTACTCGCCAGAGGATTGGCGAAAGTCACAGAAGCCCGGGTGGTATCGCCACTGTCTCGAGCTACGACCTCAGGCGCCGGAGTGGATTGTGGAGTCTCGCCAGCCGACGCTTTCCTGTTCCGCCTCACTCTCAGCGGCGCTTCGTCTTCGTTGTCAGGAAGGCTAATAACATGAGGAGGAGCTACGAGAAAAATTGAATCGACCAGAGTTATAAGAAACCGTCAGCCAATTCAAGGCAGAACATCAGTAATCATACCAGGGTTGGAAGTAACAGCATCTTCCATCTCTTGATCGTCATCCTTGGCGGAGATCTCAGAAGTAGCAGCACTGCAAATTTTGAAAGACCATCAGTCGGCGCAGTGGATCGACCAAGGATCCGTCCACGGTCGACAAAGGAGAACAAGTTCTATCATTACCCAGAAATGGTGGGGACGGTCATCCTCATCTTGGGCAGAGCCTTGGGTGGCTTAGACGGCGCCGCGCGGGGGTGCTTGGGAGCTTTTTCAGTCGGCGCTGGAGAAGAGTCCGAGGGCGCTTCGACGACTGCCCAACGGGAGCAGTCGCCTTACCACGTTCCCGCGCAGGGTCGTGTGTAAGCTTGGATCGCCTTTCCGAGTGGGGAGGTCCAGCTTCCTCCTCCTCCTCCTCTTTGCTGGAGTCGACGCCGTCGTCTCCCTCTCCTTCGCCGTCAGACTCCCGCTCCCCCTATTCGTCTCCACTTTCGCCTCCGCTCGCCTCCCCTTCCTCGGCCTGCCCCTGTGCTCCGTTGGGTGTCGAGTACATCTCTGTAGTTGCCTGGAGAATAGCAGACAAGTCGAAAGTCAGTCGACCGATTCAAAGAGAGCAAATGAAGAAAGCAAGATCTCGGTCGGGGACACAAGGTCAGACTTGGTCCACCTTGTATGTACTGTCAAGTGGGACAACCCTCCTGGCTCCTCGGGGGTTGTCTTTGTTCCCTGTGATACTCGACAGCCACCCTTCCAGCATCTCATCGGTGACCTCCTCTGGGTGAACCCGAGTGGTGTCGTCGAGGCCCGAGTACAGCCACATAGGGCGGTCACGAGCCTGAAGCGGTTGGATGCGCCTCCGAAGGAAGACCTCCAGCAAGTCCATGCCGGTCACACCATCTCGGACAAGCTGAACCACTCGACCAACCAGCACCTTGACTTGCGCCTTTTCCTCCGGTAGCACTCTCAGAGAGGCAGGCTTTTGAGCTCGGTCCAGAGAGAAAGGGGGAAGACCAGTCGACTGTCCTGGGGTCACCTAGTCTTGGCAATAAAACCAGGTCGACTGCCAACCACGGACCGACTCGGGGAAAGTAATAGACGGAAAAGAACTTTTACCCCTCATCTGGATCGCCAGGCCCCCGCATAGCTGGATCACTTGCGTCCGTTCGTCACTCGACTTGGCTTTCTTTACCGATTGGGAACGACAAGTGAAGATGTGTTTAAAGAGTCCCCAATGAGGGCGGCAACGCAAGAAACTTTCGCACAAGGAAACGAAAGCCGCAAGATACACGATGGAATTGGGAGTGAAATGGTGGAGCTGCGCTCCGAAGAAGTTCAAAAAGCTCCGGAAAAAAGGATGAGGAGGTAGAGAAAATCCACGATCAATATGGGTGGCGAGGAGGACGCACTCGCCGTCACGAGGTTGGGGTTCGACTTCTCCCCCCGGGAGACGCGCAGCTTCGTGGGGAATGACTCCCCCCTCGACCATGTCATCAAGATCTTCCTGCCGAATCACCAAGGGCATCCAGTCGCCCTGGATCCAATCCCTGGGCAGGGCAGTCCTCGAGGAAGATCCGCCCCGAGCGGACTTCTTCCCCTTCCCCTGCACCGCCGCCTTCTTCGCGCGCTCCAAAGCCGACGTCTTGTCCTTCACCATCATCGCCGGCGAGGCTCGAACGGACCTACGGCGCTAGGGTGAGAGCGGAGGTGGAGGAGGACCTTGCGGGGGGAGAAGGAAAGGCGAGAGCACACTGTTGGGGAGCCCCGAGCCGGCAACTTATAAGGAGTCGCTTCCGAGTGGCTGACCGGTAGGCCCAAGCGATCCTGTCAAATCCCGCAACAGGCGCGCGCGCGGTACGTGGCGAAAAAGGTGGCGCGGAGATCGAGGAGCTTCCATCCTATCCCATCCGATTACTTCGGCCGCCCCCGTCCCGCTCGCTTCCCGAAATTCAAATCCCGCAGAATCCGTGGGCTGCAGAACAACTCATCAAACTGAAGAGCCCGCTCATGCCGGCACTCGGTATTCCACAAGTAAGGAAATTCACTCGACGAGAGACCAAGAATGGATCAAGGTGACCGAAAGAAGTTGACAACGTCATCCTTGACGATTGATCCAGTACAAGACATTCGTATAACGCTAAGAACCAGTCGGAAGGACCCCCAACTCCTTCCCACTCGAACCTCAATCCATTCGGGGGCTAATGATGAAGCTATGTACCTAGGGTAGGGGCATGGACCTGTCCTAAGAGCCCTACCCAAGGACATCCCTGGAAGAAGTCACCTTTCAATCGACTTGAAGGTATCCCACTCGACGGATTCAAGACACTCGACCAGGGAGCTACCACTCGACTACGAAGCCAACCAATCGACTGATAGGAGATCTAAAGTCACTCCGCAAGCAAACGGTCGGCCATTAAGTAGTCTTTATGGTCATCATAGCACTTTAATAGAGGCGTTACCAGTAACGCCCAGTCTTAATGTATTTTAACCCTGCATTACTGGGGACCGGAGGGGTCTGGCGAACTCTATATAAGCCACCCCCTCCTCAGTAGCAGGGGTTGGCACCCCTGTAATTCATACACACATAATCCAGTCGACCGCCTCCGGGCATCGAGACGTAGGGCTGTTACTTCCTCCGCGAAGGGCCCGAACTCGTACAACCTGGTGTATTTACAACTTCTCCATAGCTGAGACCTAGCCTCTCCATACATACCCCCCTACCTCACTGTCAGAGTTAGAACCACGACACTACCTTGCTGCACTTTTCCTACTACTTTGTTACTTGCTCATTACAAATTATCTTGCTATCAAACTACTCCGCTACTTAAATTTCAGCACTTACAGACATTACCTTACTGAAAACCACTTGTCATTTCCTTCTGATCCTCATTAGGTTTGCCACTCTTACTTATCGAAAAGAGCTACAATTGGTACCCTATACTTATGGGTCATCAGGGTGTTAGTCACATGGCAATGTGAACTAGTCACATAAAGATGTGAACTATTGGTGTTAAATCACATGATGATGTGAACTATTGGTCTTAAATCACATGACGATGTGAACTAGATTATTGACTCTAGTGCAAGTGCGAGACTGAAGGAAATATGCCCTAGAGGCAATATTAAAGTTGTTATTTATATTTCCTTATATCATGATACATGTTTATTATTCATGCTAGAATTGTATTAACCGGAAACTTGATACATGTGTGGATACATAGACAAAACAGAATGTCCCTAGTAAGCCTCTACTAGACTAGCTCGTTAATCAAAGATGGTTAAGTTTCCTAACCATAGACATGTGTTGTCATTTGATGAACGGGATCACATCATTAGGAGAATGATGTGATGGACAAGACCCATCCGTTAGCTTAGCATAATGATCATTAAGTTTTATTGCTATTGCTTTCTTCATGACTTATACATATTCCTTTGACTATGAGATTATGCAACTCCCGAATACCGGAGGAATACCTTGTGTGCTATCAAACATCACAACGTAACTGGGTCATTATAAAGATGCTCTACAGATATCTCCGAAGGTGTTTGTTGGGTTAGCATAGATCGAGATTAGGATTTGTCACTCCGAGTATCGGAGAGGTATCTTTGGGCCCTCTCGGTAATGCACATCATAATAAGGCTTGCAAGCAATGTGACTAATGAGTTAGTTGCGGGATGATGGATTACAGAACGAGTAAAGAGACTTTCCGGTAACGAAATTGAACTAGGTATGAAGATACCAACGATCGAATCTCGGGCAAGTAACATACCGATGATAAAAGGGAATAACGTATGTTGTCATTACGGTACGACTGATAAAGACCTTCGTAGAATATGTGGGAACCAATATGAGCATCCAGGTTCCACTGTTGTTGACCGGAGAGGTGTCCTGGTCATGTCTACATAGTCCTCGAACCCGTAGGGTCCGCACGCTTAACGTTGAATGACGATTTTGTATTATATGAGTTATGTGATTTGGTGACCGAATGTTGTTCGGAGTCCCAGATGAGATCACAGACATGACGAGGAGTCTCGAAATGGTCGGGAGGTAAAGATTCATATATAGGACAATAGTATTCGGACACCGGAAGTGTTCTGGGGGTACCGGGTACGTATCGGGTCACCTGAAGGGGTTCTGGGCAACCCCCGGCTAGCTAGGGCCTAATGGGCCAAGAGTTGGATAGACCAGTCCCAAAAGGGGCTGGTGCGCCACCTATAGGCCGAATAGGAGGAGAAGGAAAGGAAGGTAGGGGAGAAGGAAAGGGGAGGATTCGGCCTCCCCCTTTCCTTCCCCTCCTCACTCTCTTTCCTTCCCCCTCCGATGGATATGGAAGGGGGGAGGCCGACTTGGAGGAGGCGCCCAAGTAGGATTACTCCTACTTGGGGTGCCCCTTGCAGCCCATCTCCCTCTCCCACCTATATATATATATATATGTGGGGGGGGGGCACTGCTAGAACACACGGCATTGATTCATAGCCGTGTGCGGCGCCACCACCACAGTTTACGCCTCTGTTCATATTCACGTAGTGCGTAGGCGAAGCCCTGTGCGGATTACTTCACCATCACCATCACTCTTGGGGATGTAACTATTGGGTTAACCCACCCAGGAGGGAGAGGGTTAAGCCACGGCGGTCTATCAAGACAAAGCCCATAAAGGCGCTGAAGATGGCGGTTCACTATGAAGACTCGTTAAAAGGCCCAAGGCCCAGAGGCGGCTTAAAGCCCATAAGCGTAAACCACCATATATGTATGACTTGTATTGTAAGGCATGTGTATTTGGTCACCGAGCCAGACACGTTATATGAGCCGGCCGGGACTCTGTAAAGCCGGTGGGCGTCAACCTTTGTATATAAAGGGACGACCCAGCGGCGGTTTAGGGCAAGAGACAATAGATCGAAAGCTAGGTCTAGTGTATTCTCTCCCTAGTAATCGAGACATAAGCAATACCACCTCAACTGGAGTAGGCCTTTACCTTCACGGCAAGGGGCCGAACTAGTATAAACTCTTGTGTCCTTTGTCCCGTTTAAACCCTTTAAGCTAACCTAGTGTGATGGCTCCACGACTAAGTCCTCACACTAGGACATTTGCCGTGACAATTCCACGAAAGTTGGCACCCACCGTGGGTCCAACGCTCTGTGGTTTTGAGTTCTTGAAGGGCAACTTCGAAGGGATCAAGGGATAAGCTGTGGGTCGGATGACCAAGAGTCGTCGCGGCAAGCTCTACATCGACGATGCAGGCTGGGGCCCCGAGGCTGGCTCAATTGAGTACGGGTACCGGGTCCCCTTTGGAGGAATCCACATTTTCATTGGCAAGATCGGCGAACCGGCCCTGAGCCGGACATCTGCACCGACTTCATCGAGACGGCTCAGCGTGTGAGACCCGCCCGAGTTCAGCCCGCCGTGAAATGTGCCTTCATGGAATCCGTGTCTCGCGGTGAGACGGAGATCTACTCTGATGGTGAGTCATCCACGAGAGAGACTACTTCGTTGTATCAACTGCAGGACGGCAGACTTGGGGGTTGTTCCGATGGAGACAGTATTCTGGACCCCTATGAGCCGCTGAACCGGGTGGCAATTTTCATGGCCGGTACACAACCAGTGCAGAATTCTTCGACTGCAGCGGCAATGGTTTCCGGGTCAGCAGTAACAACGACAGCTGGGGCAGGAGGCCCTATGCGCTCACCGGTTCAAGTTTTGGCTGATTTGCTGGATAATTTAACAACATTGTTAGCAGCAAATGCTAACACGGTGAATCAAGATCAGCATAATGCGGAGGTTGCAAAATTGCGGGACGAGATAGCGCAAGGCAAGGAAGACCTGGCAGCAGAGAATGCTAGAATGACCGCGGAAAGAACCGCCTTGGAGGTTCAGGCGCAAAGAATCCAGGCCGATTCATTCCGGCTCTCGTTGGATCAGAATGCGTCAAATGAAGTTTGGACGAGAAGGCACCGAAGTCATCCACCTCCAGTTTACGAGGAAAGAAATCTCTTCAACACACCTGGTGCAGGGACCAGTGACCCGCCAGGGGTAAACCAGGCAGTAACTGTGACGGGGACTGGAGCGCCGGCTCAACCGCGCATGACAGGTCTACCTCGTCAGAATAATATGCCATAACCTGTGCCGACACCACCAGGTCATTACTCTAACCCTTTGGATAACATGATTCTTGCGGCGGCACGATTGGCGGCTCTCCCAGTTGAAGGTGAGTCTCTAGCTGCGGTTGAAACATGGAGTGCTAGAGAACTTCTTTAGACAACATTGGTGGAGCAGGTAGCTTATTCTTACAGTCGTGAGAGGGTCCATTCAACCCCTTGCCCAAGCCGGAGTTATAGCAGACACATGGACTCCTCGGCGGTGTCAAGCAGCAAGCAGCATCGTAACCCGCCCCATGGACATGACCCACCCCATAATACTCAAGCCCTGATGGACCAGGATAGAGTACGTCGCGAGCTTGAGCTGGCGGCTCAGAACATGACTCGTCAACCGTCTCCGGTTTATCCGATAACTTCGGTGGAGTTAGGCGTGACTTCCAGATCCTTGGGAGTACCATGTTTAGTACTGCCTCTACGTAAAGTACGTCTGCCCAAGGATTTCAAGGGTCCTCATAAAGTGCCCAACTACACAATTGACTTACCCCCTGAAACGTGGCTTGAAAGTTATGAGATGGCAATGGAGTTTTTGGACGTCAATGATGCTGCATGTGCTAAGTATTTCACCATGATGTTGGAAGGAACAGCTCGCACCTGGTTAAAGGGGCTACCAACAAACTCCATTGGATCATGGGCCGAGTTAAGGGCCTAGTTTATCCAGTAGTTCAAAGACACGTGCAAGTAGCCTATGTCGATTGTAGACTTGGCTGCCTGTGTTCAAGAAGAGGGTGAGTCGACAACCCATTGGGTGCGCCGGGTCTCGGCAATTCTGCACTCGTCGGATCGTATCAAGGCTGATTCGGCAGTCCTAATGTTGGAAAACAATTGTCGTTTCATACCCCTGAAGCAGAAATTAGGGTGACTCAAATGCCAATGCAATGTCATGGGGACGCTCATGGCGGATCTGGTTAAATATGCCGACTCTGACAGTACCAAGGACCCCGACTCTGATGAGGAAAAGTCGGGTAAGGGAAAGAAGAGTAGCAGCACCAAGGGGCAGCCCAATAACCCGGCGAGTCAAGGGAACAATGGTAAGCGCAAGGCTGATAGTAATTCTAACTTTGTGGCTAACACCAATACGCAAAAATAATGGCCAGTGTCGTAAGGGAAAACCACCTCCTCGGATGGGAGGATCAGGTGTCAATCTTGAGCGGCTGCTGAATCAGCCCTGCCCAAAGCATGGCACGCAGGAAAGACCGTCCAGTCACCTTTGGAAGGACTGCCATATTATGAAAGAGTTCAAAAATTCCAACTTGTTCCAAGACAATCATGTGCCAGGAGGCGGCTCAGGTTCCGGTTCTCATGGCCCGGGTTACGGTGGTGGCGGTTCTAATACCGGTTTTCAGGGTAACTAAGGCAATCAGGGTGGTTATCATCAACAGTCCGGTCAGGGGAATCAACAACAACAATCTGGATATCAGAGTAACCCGAAGCAATTGAATAGTGGGCAGTACCACGTCTTCACCATGAGTTTATGCAAGCGGGATCAAAGGCTCCATAAAAGGGCTGTGAACGCCGTTGAGCCGGTAGTTCCCCGTTACTTGCGTTGGTCTGAGCAGCCCATTGTGTGGAGTCGTGAGGATCACCCGCCCCGGGTTGATAATCTGGGTCACTTGGATTTGGTGGTAGCGCCTCAGGTTGGAGGATATATATTCACTAAGGTACTCACGGATGGAGGGAGCAACATCAATATCCTTTATTATGAAACCTTCCGTTCCGTCGCATGGGGTTAACTGATAAAAATCTTAAGCCATCAAACACTGTTTTTCACGGTGTGGTGCCTGGTAAGTCGGCATACCCGGTTGGAAAAATAGCTCTGGAGGTTCCATTTGGGGATGATTATGACTCCAGGTCTGAGACATTGACCTTTGAAGTGGTGAATATCAAGAGCCCTTACCATGCTCTGTTTGGATGGCCAGCTTATGCTAAGTTTATGACAAGGCCTTGTTATGTTTATCTGCAGCTCAAAATGCCAGGTCACAAGGGGACCATCACGTTGCATGGAAGCTGGAAGATAGCTTTGGAGTGCGAGGAAGGTGATGCAGCCTATGACGAGTTCGTCTGCGCAACAGAGGAGTTGAAGTTTTACAAAGATAATGTTGACCCGACTGATATGACATCTTTGAAAAAGCCAACTACGGAGCATGATCTGGTCTTAAAGTTTAAGTCGGCGGATGACACTAAGCTAGTTGATTTCGTTCTCGGCGATTCATCTAGGTAGTTCAGCATCAGTGCTAATCTGGATCCGAAATAGGAAAGCGCGCTCATCGAGTTCATCCGTGAGAACCATGACATCTTTGCATGGAAACCTTCTGACATGCCAGGTGTACTAAGGGAACTCGCTGAGCACACTCTTAATATTGACCTGAAGTTTTAAGCCGGTTAAGCAGTTTCTTCGTCGTTTTAATGAAGAGAGACATAAATCCATTGGTGAAGAAGTGGCCCGGCTCTTGGCGGCTGGGTTCATTGTTGAAGTTTTTCATCCCGAGTGGTTGGCTAACCCGGCACTAGTGCTTAAGAAGAATGGCACTTGGCGTATATGTGTGGATTACACAGATTTGAACAAGGCTTGTCCGCCTTATCCTTTTGCTCTTCCCCGTATTGATCAAATTATTGATGCTACAGCGGGCTGTGAGCATTTGAGATTTTTGGATGCGTATTCTGGTTATCATCAGATCGAAATGGCAGTTAAGTACCAGGAGAAAACATCTTTCATTACTCCGTTTGGAGCCTTCTGCTATGTGTCCATGCCTTTTGGGCTCAAGAGTGCCTAGGCGACTTACCAACAGTGTGTGCAAAATTGCCTTCATAATCAGATTGGGCATAATGTTCATGCTTATGTGGATGACATTGTGGTGAAATCCAGAGAGAAGGAAACCCTGATTGATGATTTGAAGGAAACATTTGATAATCTTCGGGTTTATAAGATGATGCTTAACCCAGCCAAGTGTGTGTTTGGTGTGCAGGCTGGTAAGCTTTTGGGTTTTCTGGTTTCTAACAGAGGCATTGAAGCTAACCCAGAGAATATCAAGGCCATTACTTCTTTGGCTAAGCCGGCATGTATCAATGATGCTCAATGTCTGGCAGGTCGCATTGCGGCCTTAAGCCGGTTGGGTAAAAAAGCTATACCGTTGTACCCGATGATGAAGAAAACAGACCACTTTGTCTGGAGTGATGCGTCTAATCAAGCATTTGAGGACTCGAAGAAACAGTTGGCTGAGCCGCCCGTTCTGGCTGCTCCCATTGATAAGGAGCCATTGCTGTTATATGTGGCTACCAACAGCCGAGCTATCAGCGTAGCTATTGTGGTGGAAAGTAAGGAGACGGGCAAGGAATATCCGGTTCAACGGCCGGTTTACTATATTAGTGAGGTCCTTATTGAGTCCAGACAGAGGTATCCACATTGGCAGAAGCTTGTGTATGGGGTTTTCATGGACAGCCGGAAGCTCAAGCAGTATTTTTTGGGTCATCCAATCACTGTGGTTAGTTCTGCCTCCTTAGGAGATATCATTCAAAACAGAGAAGCCACAGGTCGGGTAGCCAAGTGGGCCATTGAGCTTGGGCCTCATGGTTTAAAGTATGTGCCCAGGACAACCATCAAATCTCAAGCACTTGTGTATTTTATCAATGATTGGACAGAGTTACAAATGCCTGAGGAGAAGCCGGATAACACGTATTGGACTATTCACTTTGATGGGTCCAGGCAGTTGGAAGGATTGGGGGCTGGAGTTGTCTTAACTTCCCCACGAGGTGATAAATTTTATTATGTTCTCCGGCTGATGTTCCCTTGCACTAACAATGCAGCTGAGTATGAGGCCTTGCTCCATGGTCTTCGGATGGCTAAGTAATGAGCTTAAGCCGGGTGAGGTTCTTTGGCGATTCAGATCTGGTGGCTCAACAAGTTTTTGGCACTTGGGACTCCAAGGATCCACTCATGGCGGCTTATCGTCGAGAGGTTGATGCTATTGTAGGTCATTTTGAGGGTTATCAAGTTGAACATGTTGATCGCAGGAAAATGAAGCGGCCGATGCGTTAAGACGGTTAGGGTCTCAGCGTAAACCGGTGCCACCTAACACTTTCCTGGATATTATGCATAACCCTTCTATCAAGTTACCTCAGAGGAAGATCTGACTATTCCTGACCCGGAAGCACAACTAGTGGCGGCTCTTCATGCGATTCCTGATTAGAAAGTTCCATATCTGGCTTATATGACCCGGGGCGAGTTACCCGAGGATGAAACTTTGGCCAGGCAGATAACCCGGCGGTCTAAGTCAATGACTATTGTTCATGGAGAGTTGCATCATTGCAGTGTCACATGGGCGTTTCAATGTTGTGTTTCTCTAGAGGAGGGCCATGAGATTCCGCGTGAAATTCATGAAGGTGATTGTGGCCATCATGCCGGTTCTAAGTCCCTTGAGGCTAAGGCTTTTCATCATGGGTTTTATTGGCTGACGGCTCACGCTGATCCCGAGGATCTAGTGAGTAAATGTGATGGCTGTTAGAAATTCTCCCGACGAGCTCACGTGATGGCTCAAGAATTGAGGATGATTCCAATTACTTGGCCGTTTGCAGTCTGGGGGCTTGATATGGTTGGGCCTTTCAAAAGGTCCAAGGATAAAAAGACACACCTCTTGGTGGGGGTTGACAAGTTTACAAAGTGGGTTGAGGCAGAGCCGGTTAGTAAATGTGACGCGGCGATGACGGTTCAATTCATTAAAAAGGTGATATTTCATTTTGGTTTCACCCATAGCATTATAATTGATAATGGCACTAATTTGTCCAAGGGTGCCTCGAAAGAATTTTGTCAACGTAAGCATATCTGGCTTGATATATTGTCGGTGGCTCGCCCCCAGTCCAATGGTCAAGCCGAGAGGGCCAATCAAGAGATCCTGAGAGGCCTCAAGCCCCGTCTTATGGTTCCTTTGCAGAGGACGCTGAGTTGTTGGGTGGAGGAGTTACCTTCTGTGTTATGGAGCATCAATACTACCCCCAACAGATCTACGGGTTATACGCCTTTCTTCATGGTTTACGGAGCAGAGGCAGTTCTCCCCAGTGACATTTGTCATGATTCGCCTCAAGTGGCTTCTTATGTTGAAGCTGATAACGAGAAAGTGCGTCAGGATGCACTTCAATTGTTGGATGAGGAGCGTGACCTCGCAGCGGCTCGTTCAAAGATTTACCAGCAAGATTTGCACCGTTATTACAGCTGCCGGGTCAAAACCAGAACCTTTCAAGAAGGGGACCTCGTGCTCCAGCTTATCCAGGATTAGACAGATATGCACAAGTTATCCCCACCTTGGGAAGGACCCTTTGTGGTCAGCAAGAGGCTCATATTACCTTATCGATGTTCGAGACCACAGGGACTCACGCAAGTCGGAGGAGGAGACCCGCCGGCCGTGGAATATTGCTCATCTTCAACCTTACTACACCTGAAGCCATCGGCTCTTGTGATATACATATTTTGACGATGTATATATTATAAGGAATATAATAAAGCTGGCATCCCTGATAAATCAGGGCCTCTGTCGTTTCATTTCAGGAATAATGAGTCTTTGTCATTACAGAAAGATCACTTGGGAGCTTCCTGTTCAAACATAGGTGTATTCACCAAAGAGAACATAGCATTACTACCCTTTTGATCGGTGCAATGCCACAATTATGGTCACTTGGGGGCTTCCTGATCGTATTCGAATCATAGCTGTGAATATCCCTCTAGATCGGCGCAATGCCACAATTATGGTCAATTGGGGGCTTCCTGATCGTATTCGAATCATAGCTGTGAATATCCCTCTTGATTGGCGCAATGCCAAACTTATGGTCACTTGGGGGCTTCCTGATCGTATTCGAATCATAGCTGTGAATATCCCTCTTGATCGGCGCAATGCCACAATTACGGTTATTTGGGGCTTCCTGCTCGTATTCGAAGCATAGCTGTAAAACATGCCTTTTAACCGGTTCAATACTAACCCTTATGGCCGCAAGACACTTGGGGGCTTCCTGCTCATATTTGAAGCATAGCTATAAAATCCCTATTGGCCCGGCTCCTACACTATGAAAACTTTTGACTTTTGAGCTTGGCGGTTTATGAAAACCTCGTTTTCTCGATTTGTATCCGATCTCTATTTTCTGAGAATTTTTTGGAATTTATATATTTAGGCCATATTAACATATAGCCGGAGAAAATTCAGGCCATGTAATATTCATCCCTGTGGCTCATATTTTAAGCGTATCCGGAGTTTTTTTAGCCCGCCAGGATGACAGATTATAAATCGCCAATATGTATTAAGGTGCTTGGAAGTATTATATTCTAAATCTTGGGATATTACCTCTTACTGCGCTGGTATGGTGAACCGACAGCTTAATTGAATATCACAGGTATGACATTTTTTAAGTATATACAATTATGATTAAACTAGTTCTGGTTATGGACTTTCATAAGTCCCCAGCGGTTTCATATTGGGCGTTATGACCCGCCTGGCGGTAAACCACCAGGACCCTTGTGATTTTTGTATGCAGAACAATTATTAAATTGATATCATATAGCGCAAGTGGAAAAAAGTTGATTGGTGATTCAGCAGTATTACGAAAAGCAAAACGTGCATGATGGCACGACACATCAAAGTTTACTGGCCTATTACATGACTCCATGAGCCAAACAAGATCAAGTGTCTTCAAAGGATCAAATATATAAACCGCCCGACGGATCATTCATCTTGGCCTTGCCGACTTGAGCCTTCCTGATCATCCTACTTCGGTTCTTCGTCCTCCTCTGCCATCTGGGAGTTTGGTGTTGACAAATCAATGCCACGTAAGGCATGGAATTCAGCTTCATCATCAATAAGATTCGACGGGTCAACTTCAGGGGCGAAAGTATGCTTACGAATTGGAGGAATCAGATCCATCACTTTATAAGCTGGCGTCGACCTCTTCTGGTTTTCTGCGTCATAAGTCGGCTGATATTTTGAGAGATTGGTTTCATCAACAATTACTATAGCATGAAGACAAATTTCTTTAACACAGGCGGCGAAGTCTTGCTGGTTAAAAGGAGTGCCATCTTCCTTCCGGCTTGGATACCCAGTAGCTACCTCGGCCCAGTCTAGTTCCGGTAACCATGCCTTGGCATGGCTCAAGGCCGTCATGGCGCCGGCTCTCGCACAGGACCGTTTTATCTCTTGAATCCTTGCAGGCAGAATTGGCAATTTTTTAACACGTCACTGAAAGTGCGTTATATCGACTAGAGGGGGGGGGGTGAATAGGCGATTTTTATGAAAGTCTTCAAAACGTGGAAGTTATGAAGACAAATAGTAGAGATATGCCTATTACTATGCAGCGGAAGTTAGACTACACTAGACAAGCTATGGTCAAGTATCAACAGAGTGAAAGCACAGTGACAAATAGCTGTAGTGTAATTAGGATCAGGTAGGAAGAAACTATGAAGCCAAACAGATCATACACTCACATTGTGAAGACAATAGATAGAACAGACATGCAATGACTTCACAATGAGTGATCAGTAAGTAAAAGGAAGTGAAGATGAAACCAGTGACTCGTTGAAGACAATGATGTGTTGGACCAGTTCCAGTTGCTGTGACAACTGTACGTCTGGTTGGAGCGGCTAGGTATTTAAACCTTAGGACACACAGTCCCGGACACCCAGTCCTGAACACGCAGCTCAGGACACCAAGTCCTCACCGTATTCTCCTTGAGCTAAGGTCACATAGTCCTCGCCCAATCACTCTGGTAAGTCTTCAAGGTAGACTCCCAAACCTTCACAGACTCCGTTCACTGGCAATCCACAATGTCTCTTGGATGCTCTGAACGCGACGCCTAACCGTCTGGGGATGCATAGTCCTCAAGTGTAATAAGTCTTCAGATCACACAGACAAGAAGACTTAAGTGATGCCCAATGTTCTCTGGCTCTGGGTGGTTAGGGCTTTTCTCCTCGCTAGGAATTTTCTCTCAAAGGCTTCGAGGTGGGTTGCTCTCAAACGACAAAAGCCGTGCACTGAAATCTGAGCAGCCAACCGTTTATGGTTGTAGGGGGTGGGCTATTTATAGCCACTTGGCAACCCGACCTAATTTGTCCGAAATGACCCTGGGTCACTAAGGAACTGACACGTGTCTCAACGGTCAGATTTCAAACTCTCATGGCAACTTTACTTGGGCTACAAGCAAAGCTGGCTTGTCCGGCTCTGGACAAGATTCGCTCTCATTGTCTTCACTCGAAGACATAGGTTTTTGGTTAGGCATCACTTCAGTCATTCTGACTGGTTCTCCTGGACCCCACTTAACAGTACGGTGGTTCCTATGACTCAACACAAAAAGAAAAAGAACTACGAAAGATCTAAGTCTTCGAGCTCCATAGGCTTCATAACGTGTCTTCTTTTTTCATAGTCTTCAATGTGAATATCTTCATATACCACCTTTGGCTTCAATGTCTTCATACATTTTAGGGGTCATCTCTGGTAGTGAAACCGAATCAATGAGGGACTTCTACTTGTGTTATCCTGCAATTCTCACAAACACATTAGTCCCTCAACTAGGTTTGTCGTCAATACTCCCAAACCAACTAGGGGTGGCACTAGATGCACTTACAATCTCCCCCTTTTTGGTGATTGATGACAAACTAGTTGAAGTTTTCAACAGGGAATATAGTCAGTGAAATTGTAAAGGATAAGGAATTGTCTTCATAAGTTGCAAGGGCTCCCCCTGAAGATGTGCATATAAGTTAATTTGCTTTTGGAATGCAAATGCACATGGCAGGTTGTACTTGTGGAGATCCACTTCAGCTTATGATGACAATCCACTATGCATGTGAAAGTATATGAAGATAATGACATGCATAATGGAAAATGGACGTCTGCAGAATGAGATAAGTGCGGAATTTATCTTTGCAAAACAGGGTGGCAAACAAGTAGCAGACGACCATCGAGTTTTAGTGTTACAACTCAAAGAACCAAATGAAGCAAAAACGAGAGTTGTAAGCACGAAGCAAAATATAGCAAAACATAAAGCACCCGCCCATATGGACCCGCTTGAAGACTATCAACCCATATGCTTCTCCCCCTTTTGTCAGCAAGGACCAAAAAGGTTTGAAGACATAGAGTGTCTATTCGTTCCCAGAAGCAGCAGGGTCGTTGGAGGTGTTTGGCGGTGCAGAAGAGCTTGGAGGTGCTGAAGCAGGTGGCGGTGATGTAGCATCGTCTTCTTCATCAATGATTCTGGCAGTGACTGTGGCAGCAGATGAAGAAAACTCAGAGTCTTCAAGTGATGGTGTGTTTCGCATCACAGCCCTTCTAGGAGGTGTGGTGTCAAACTTGAATCGCTCAGTGAAGCCATCCTCTTCAAGTTCAGCTTCAGTACACATCATTGATAGCCCTTTCCATGTACGACGACAGGTTTCATGAGTGACGAAAGCATTCTTGGTGGCAAGATTTCGAAGACGATTAACATCCACCAAGAGGCTTTTCATCTGACGCTTTAGCCAGTCATGATGCCTATCTTGTTTTTGATGAAGGGCCACAAGAAGCTCTCGGTTATTGAGAACACGAGCGCACTTCTTGGGTCTTGAAGCAGTTGCACTATTAGTGGCTTCAGTTGAGGCAGGGTGCAGCACACGTGTAGTGCCAGCCAAAGGATACACCCTGAGATGGCTTCAACACCTTCATCGTTCTGAGTGAAGCTCTGGTGTTCTGCATTCTGAAGACTCAAAGGTTGCTTGGCAGGCTCAGGATATATAGCTTCAGCAGAGGTATCCACATCTAGCAAGAAGATCCGATGGTTGCGGGCTGAGGGCTGATATGAGATCGCAGAGTGAAGCTTGATCAGTCTCATTACCCAAGGAGCATAGTACTTTAAACCAAACAGATCTGAGCCTGATGCAGCTAGTTGGCGTATGAAGAAATCCTATGCGTTGAAGCATTTGCCATGAAGGATACAGAATATCAGAGTCTTCATTGCACCCTCGATCTTGGCATTTGGAGAGTGCCCTTTAATAGGCCAGAGAGTCCGCCGGATAATGTGATAGATGGTTCTGGGCAGGTACTCAAAGTCTTCAACGAAGAACTCTGTTGGATAAGGAGCATCGTGGGGCAATGTCTTCATCATGGAGAGCATCTGACTCATATTTGGTTCAGGCCTCTGGAATATGCTCTCAAGAGCTTCAGTGTGTAGTGGACAGCCTTCCTCGAAGAGTTCGCCAGGAGTGGGCAGGCCCGTGAGCTCAATAATATCGAATGCATTGGCTTCATGATGGACATTGCCGGTCATCCACTCCAGGGCCCAAGTCTTCGGATCTCTGTTGTATCCTTTGATGTGGAGGGTGGCATAGAATTGCAGCAGAAGCTCTTCATTCCAGTGCTCTTCATCAGTTACAAACTGCAGCAGACCCACTTGCTTGAAGCAATCCAACGCTTCCTCTAAACAGGGCAGACCAACAATGGCTTCAACATCAAGGCACTTGTGCGGGAAGATGCGACCTTGGTTGTATAGGATGCATGAATAGTAGATGCGCTGAGGATAGCTCCAGAACCTATCTGATGAAATCCTTTCCCTTGAATAGGGGTTCTTGGAGCTGTTGAAGAGCGTATTATCTGCCTTGAAGCTATTGATGTTAAAGGAGCCAGGTGCTGATGCAGGACCTGGGAACCTCGGCAGCCTTGGGACTGGCTTCTGGACATGAGGCCTGTGCTCAACATGGTAATCAAATTGAGGACCTGCAGCAGACTCAGGAACAGAAGTGTCTGGATCAGTAGCTTCACTGTCTTCTGAAGCTTTTGGTGGGGAGGGCTCCACATTGGCTTCAGTGTTGGTTGTGGCAGCCTCAATATTTTCAGCCTCCGCTTGACTAGCTGGAGGGTCGGTCACAAGCACGTTCTCCTGGAGAACTGCTTCTTGGTGGAACATAGGAGTGGGCTCTTGTGGTGCTTCTTCTGTGGCTGATGCAGCCGGAATGTCTTCAGCATAGACTTGAGGCCTTGGACCTTTGCGAAGCCTACGGAATGCAGACGACGCCTGTGGGGTTGGAGTGGGCTGGGCCTCATTGTCTTCTTCCTCTTGAGGGCGATCCACCCGTGACGCATCTTGTGCAATTGGCGTCAGAGGACGACCAATGCTGATGAGTTCGATGTGTTCATACTGAGGAAGGGCTGCATCATCTTGTACATTGTCCTGATGACCAATGTCTTCAGCAGCGATGGGGTCGGCTGCTGGTATGTCTTCAGCTTCAGGAGCCTCTGTGGAAGCAGGCTCATGAACCGTCAGTTGACGTTCTGCGTTAGGGTGAACCACAGAAATAGGTTCAACTATCAAGGGCTCTGTGGGAGCAGCCCGAGATTTCTTGGTCTTTCTCTTTTTCTTGCTGGGGGCAGTAGGAGAGGCTTCAGAGCTTTTCCTTTTCCTGGCTTCAGCCTCAGCAGTTCTTGTCTTCTTGAGCTCTGAAGCTGTTGACCGGCTCTTTGGCTTCGAGCCAGTCGTTGCAGTTGGGAAG
Source organism: Triticum dicoccoides (assembly GCF_002162155.2). Classification (NCBI taxonomy): domain Eukaryota; kingdom Viridiplantae; phylum Streptophyta; class Magnoliopsida; order Poales; family Poaceae; genus Triticum; species Triticum dicoccoides. The sequence goes on along the minus strand of NC_041384.1, from coordinate 252,954,464 downwards.
ACAATCGGAACTGCTTCCTGCCTTGGTGCCTCTGGTTCAGCTGGAACAGTCTTCTTCTTTTTCTTTGCGGCCATCTTGGGGTCGATGCCAGGACGCCCAAGTGCCTTGCGCTTCTCAGCCTCATTGTAGGCTTGCACACATCTTTCAGCCAGAGACTTCATTCGCTCACGTGAACCCTGAGCTTCTGCACGCTTCTTCAGAAAGTTTTCCTTAAGCTCATGCAACATGATCTTGAAGCTCTTTACTTCTTGCATGCTGAGCTTGGCCATATTCTTCTTGAACTGAGCCTTTTCATGATCAATTTTCTGCTTCAGTTCAACAATGCGCTGGGCAATTGCAAGTTCTGAAGCAATAGCGCCTTGGAAGGCGACGCTGAGGCCAACGGGCAGCTGCAGATCTTCGAAGCTGATGTTTGGTGTGGCAAACCATTCGTCGATGAAGTTGTGGATGATGGCGACATCAAAGAGAGGCAAATTGTTGAAGATTTCAGCTTCTTCTTTGCTCTTGATGAGCTGCTCGAGAGCGTCATCTCCAAGATCTTCATCACTTGACAGATCAATGGCTTCGCTGCGCAGAATGGCAGCAGCTGTGAGCTCTTTGCCGGTGTGTGGCTGAGGCATCTTGGCCTTCTGGGGCTTGGAGACGCGGGACACGTCTTCAGGCTGCACACTGTCTTCAGGAGGTGCAGTTGCCAATGGCTTCTCCCTTGAGATTTTTGGTGAAGGGGCCGGCTTTGAAGCTTTTGGCTTCTTCGACCGCTTTGGCTTCGGTACAGCAGGAGCTTCATCAGACTCAGAGTCAGCTGGAGGGTCATTTACGGCAGTCCCTTGGACTAAGATGCGGGTGATGAGGCCCTCAAGGTTGGCATACGGACCGATGATATTGGGTTCTGCATCGCGTGTGCCATCTGCCCTTGGTGCTGAGGGACCAGGGTTGAAGTCTAACCCAAATTTCTTCTTGTTGAGCTTCGCTGATTGTTGGGCAAACTGGAAGTTGCGCTTGAACAGATTGTCGTCACGACACCAGAGGAGTGATGACGGATGTGCATCATCAGGCTGTGGCCCACGGACCATGCATGGATAGAAGCTTTGGGCAATAGCTTCATCTCTGGTCCTGGGTACAAGGTTCTTGTATAAGATGTCTCCCCACGGTCTTTTGATGGCATTCTTCTCAGCATACTCTTGGGTTGTGAAGCGGTACTTGAACCATTGTTCTGCCCAATAGAGTCGAATCCATTGGATTCGGGTCTTGCGCTGACCATAATTCTCTTCAGGATCTGTTTTATACATTTCTGCCAGGTCTTCAGGCAGATCTTTGGAAGTTCCTCCACGTCTCTGTCTGCCCCCCTTCCTTGCTGCTGCTTCTGAAGCCATAAACTTTAACTTGAAAGGCTTCAAAACTTTCAAAGGCTTTCTTTTGCTGGACCAACAGGAACTGGCTTCAGGAGAATTTATGTGATGCTGTAGGAATTCTGCAAATGAATGCAGACTATGAGAACCAAAGGATTCTCCCACGGACATGTACCTGTGACAGCATTAAGGTGCGAGGGAAGGGGAAGAGGTCATATGCATTCTCAGAAGATTTTGAAGATAAATCAGTTTAGAAGACATTGACCTCATCGTGCGAAGACATTCACTCATAGATAAGAACTTGGTTCCAGATTTGTACGAACCCACAGATCAGTACAAGTGAGGAATCTAACTACTTCATGACGCACAAGTGAATATACTAGGCATGTTATGAGATGCAGATTGAGAGATCTAACTTGTGTGAAGAGAAACTTCTTATGGTAGAAAGTGACAGAACCATGAGATCAAAAGGGGCTGTGAAAAGAAGTTTTATTTACCACACTTGGAACTGCTAGACGGAGTGGGAAATGATGCCGAGCAGTTCAATCCTCCGTGCCCTAACTTGGTGACGGAAGACACCTACGGCGACGGCGGAGAGGATGATGTCCGCGGTCGGCGTGAAGACGGCGTCGGAGAGGTTGCGGCAGCGAAGCGCTTCGTCGCCGGCGTCATCGAGATCTAGCGGTGGCGCTAGGGTTCGTGCGAGGGTGGAAGAAGGAGATAATGACCGCGGTAAGTGTGAATTTATAGGCTCAGGGGCGGCACTGTGCTATTACACAGGTGCCCCTGGCGATTCGCATTTGAGGAACGCGTGGCCAGTTTGCGAAAGTTTGGGGTTTGTTCCACGTCCCACGCACGCCTGGATTGTCGGGCGGTCGTTCCTACTTCTCCGGATTTTATGTGGAGGAATGAGCATTGAAAACGGACTTTATGGTTGTCTCTATATCTTCTGCTGACAAGGACTCAGTGAAGACATTCGACAGTTTCAATAGAATGCATATGACTTGGAGAGATAGAATTTGAGATAGAAAGCATAGAGAGATTAGGGTCCGATCACATTCACTTAGTTCAAAAGATTCAACCAAGAAGAATAGCTATAAGTGAATGCTGTAGAGGACAGAACACTAGCATATATATATATATATATATATATATATATATATATATATATATATATAATCAACATAGTGAAGATAATCATGAAAATATGTTGAGTTCGAAGCCAACCAAATGTGAAGACATTGCAAGGTAACGCCATGAGTGAAATACTTCAAAACAGAACGTTTGGTGGTGGCGTTACCCACCATATAGGAAGTATTAGACCCAGACACGGCGCACAATTATCGTGGCGCTCCAAAGTCAAATTCCACATTAATGTATTCACACTTAGAATGTATGTCTTCATTGATTGAAGATATACTTCACTTCGTGTGTTGCACATCTAAGTCATCAATATGCATAAGGGTTAGGATGTGTGCCTGATCACAGGACATTTGAGGATTCCAGGATATTTAGCTCACACCGTAACTTGCAAAACCTCTTCTCATCCAAAGGCTTGGTGAAGATATCTGCCAATTGCTCTTTAGTGTTGACGTGTATGATATCAATGTCTTCCTTCACAACATGATCTTTGAGAAAGTGATGACGAATTTCAATGTGCTTTGTCTTCGAGTGCTGAACTGGGTTGTTGGCAATCTTGATGGCGCTTTCGTTGTCGCAGTAAAGTGGCACTTGCTTCAGATGAATGCCATAGTCCTTGAGTGTTTGCTTCATCCACAGAAGCTGAGCACAGCAAGATCCAGCAGCAATGTATTCAGATTCAGCAGTGGAGAGAGATACACAGTTCTGCTTCTTTGAAGACCAACATACAAGTGATCGTCCCAGAAAGTGACATGTGCCTGATGTAGACTTGCGATCAACTTTGTCACCAGCATAATCAGCATCCGAGAATCCAACCAAATCAAACTCCGAGCCCTTTGGATACCATAATCCTAGAGTTGGGGTGTGAGCCAAATATCGAAGAATTCGCTTCACAGCTAAGTGATGCGACTCCTTTGGTGCCGCTTGAAATCGAGCACACATGCAAACACTAAGCATAATATCTGGCCTAGATGCACATAGATAAAGTAAAGAACTAATCATGGAGCGGTATACCTTTTGATCGAACTCTTTACCATCGTCGTCAGGACCCAGATGATGTTTGGCTGGCATTGGTGTTGTGAAGCCTTTGCAGTCTTGCATACCGAACTTCTTCAGGCAATCTTTGAGATACTTCTCTTGAGATATGAAGATGCCATTGTGTTGTTGTCGTATTTGAAGACCAAGGAAGAACTTTAGCTCCCCCATCATGGACATCTGATATTGCTCTTGCATCATATATCCAAACTCTTCACTGTACTTCTGACTGGTGCAGCCGAAGATAATGTCATCCACATATATTTGGCACACAAACAGTTCACCATCATATGTCTTCGTGAAAAGAGTGGGATCTAGGGAACCAGGTATGAAGCCTTTGCTCTTCAGGAAATATTTGAGTGTGTCATACCAGGCCCTAGGGGCTTGTTTGAGGCTATACAGTGCCTTGTTGAGCTTGTATACCATGTCAGGATGTTTTGGATTTTCAAAACCAGGCGGTTGTGCAACATACACTTCTTCTTCAATCTTGCCATTGAGAAAGTCACTCTTCACATCCATTTGATATAGAAGAATGTTATGATGATTTGCATAGGCCAGCAGTATGCGTATGGCTTCAAGCCTAGCCACAGGAGCAAATGTTTCATCGAAGTCAATGCCTTCCACTTGAGTATATCCTTGAGCAACGAGACAAGCTTTGTTTCTGACAACTTGACCATGCTCATCTTGCTTGTTGCGGTATATCCATTTGGTGCCTATTATGTTGTGCTTCCGTGGATCAGGACGCTTAACCAGTTCCCATACATTATTCAGCTCAAACTGTTGAAGCTCCTCTTGCATAGCTTGAATCCATTCAGGTTCCATGAAGGCTTCTTCAACTTTCTTGGGTTCTGATATTGAGACGAATGCAAAGTGCCCACAGAAATTTGCTAGCTGAGTTGCCCTTGAACGAGTGAGTGGACCAGGTGCATTGATGCTATCAATTATTCTTTCAATCTGCACTTCATTGGCAACGCGAGGATGTACTGGGCGAAGACTTTGCCCTTGCTGATCTGTGTTGTTGTTGGGAGGAATGTCTTCAGGCTGAGCATTGTCTTCATGTTGATCAGGTGCTGAGATGATAAGTTCTTCTTCAGGATGAGCTTCATAAGGTATAATCTCTCCAGTTCCCATTAGCTTGATTGATTCACTGGAAGGAACTTCATCTAGCACACTTGGCAACTGCTCTCTTTGTGATCCGTTGGTCTCATCGAACCGCACATCCACTGTTTCAACCACTTTGTAATGAAAGAGATTGAAGACTCTGTAGGAGTGCGAATCCTTTCCATATCCAAGCATAAAACCCTCATGTGCTTTTGGTGCAAATTTTGAGGTGTGATGTGGGTCCTTGATCCAGCACCTTGCGCCAAATACTCTGAAGTAACTGACATTTGGCTTCTTGCCAGTTAGGAGTTCATAAGATGTCTTGTTCAGAAGTTTGTGAAGATAAACATGATTGATTGTATGGCATGCAGTGTCAATGGCTTCAGTCCAGAATTTTCTTGGAGTCTTGTATTCATCTAGCATTGTTCTGGCCATCTCAATTAGTGTTCTGTTCTTGCGTTCGACGACGCCATTCTGCTGTGGCGTGTACGGAGCTGAGAATTCATGTGTGATGCCCAAGGTATCAAGATATGTATCAAGGCCAGTGTTCTTGAATTCAGTGCCATTGTCACTTCTGATGTGCTTTATCTTGGTGCCAAAATTGTTCATAGCACGATTGGCGAAGCGTCAGAAGACATCCTGCACTTCAGTCTTGTAAAGAATTATGTGCACCCAAGTATATCTAGAATAATCATCAACAATAACGAAGCCATAGAGGCAAGCAGTAGTAGTAAAAGTTGAGTAGTGAGTGGGACCAAAGAGATCCATGTGAAGCAGTTCGAAGGGTCGAGTAGTGGTCATGATTGTCTTTGAGGGATCTTTTGCCCTCGTCATCTTCCCTGCTTCACAGGCACCGCATAAGTTATCTTTCTTGAACTTGACGCCTTCGATGCCTATGACATGTTTCTTCTTCGCAAGGGTGTGGAGGTTCCTCATGCCAGCATGCCCAAGCCTCCGATGCCAAAGCCAGCATTCTGAAGCTTTTGCAAGAAGACATACTGCAAGTTGTGGCTCTGCTGAGAAATCTACCACGTACAGATCATCTTTTCGATACCCTTCAAACACTAGAGACTTGTCAGATTCCATTAGTACAAGGCAACGATATTTTCCAAACATCACGATCATGTTTAAATCACAAAGCATTGAGACAGACATTAAGTTGAATCCAAGGGATTCAACAAGCATGACTTTATCCATGTGTTGATCCTTTGAGATTGCAACTCTACCTAGACCCAATACCTTACTTTTACCAGTGTCAGCAAATGTGATGTGGCTCTTATCGAATGGACGTAAGGTTGAGTCCATAAGAAGGCTTCTTTTGCCAGTCATGTGATTTGTACACCAACTGCCAATAATCCATTCTGAAGACTTTGAAGACGCTGGTGTCGTACCCTACAGTGCAGTTAGGGGGATAGGCTTCACGAAGAGAATTGTGAAGCAAAAACATTTGGCGAACCAGTGGGTTATGAAAACTTAGATCCAGATTAGGACTAATAGAGAGTAGCATGCGCTTCAGGAACGAAGTACATAATGATGCCATTCGGGCATTTTATCTTGCGCCCTACAAGATTTTTAAGGTCCCCAGCAATAGCATCAGAAGATTTTGGTTTTCTGCTGGAGACCTTTCCCTGCAAAAGAGAGTTAAGCCTTCTTAACCACCCACATCTTCAAGGGTGGCTTAGAAGCAATAAGTCTAAGTGCAGCATCTGAGAATTTTGGCTTTGAAGCCTTAGCAAACAGTCTTGCAGGTGGACAATAGTACTCATAAGAATAAGCAGAATAATTTTTGGTCATATGAACATGACGGTTTGATGAACCGCTCTCATATTCATATGCCTGAGTATGGTTTCCCTGCAAAACATTTGCGTTAGTGTGACTCAGGTGAGTCCTCTGTTTGTATGAAGCCTTTGGACCGTATGAAGCCTTTGGTCTGAGGTTTTTCTTCTTCAAGTGAGGTGTCATGAAGACATTCACAGGAAGATTTTCCAGACACTTTTTCGGAACCCAGATCTTCTTCATAGGTGGTCCATTCCTACAGTTAGTACCAATGTACCTGGCAAACACTTCACCATTCTGATTCTTAAACAGTATATAGTTTGCATCAAAGGATTCATCAATGATAATGGGGTTAGCACAAGTGAAGCCAGATAAATTGGATGGATCTGCTGAAGGTTCCTTTGCAGCAACCCACTTGGTTTTGGGGTACTGCTCAGGTTTCCAGTAAGAGCCATCTGCATTTATTTTCCTTACGAACCCAACACCCTCTTTCCTAGGGTTTCGGTTCAGAATCTGCTTCTTGAGGACATCACATAATGTCTGATGTCCTTTAAGACTTTTGTACATCCTTGTTTCAAGCAATGTCCCTAGCATTCTCATCAGCAATAGCAGTGGTATCCTCAGCAGAGGGGTTAGTTAACACATCAACAGTTGAAGATATTGCAACAGCAGTAGCAGTGGAACATTCAGCAACAAAAGTAGCATTATCACGCTCAATGCATTTAAGACATGGTGGTTCAAATCCTTCCTGAGCAGAACTAATCTGTTCGGTGCGAAGTGACTCATTTTCCTTTTGAAGATCTTCATGAGCCGCTCTCAATTTCTCAAGTTCTTGCTTCCTTTGAAGATAATCATAGGAAAGCTTTTCATGAGTTGTTGAGAGAGTATCAAGATGATCTTCAAGTTCCTGATACTTAACATGAAGATTTTTTATGTCTTCAATTAAGGATTCAGATCGAGTCATTTCAGCACCCAACAGATCATCGCTTCTGTCTAACAGTTTTTGAATATGTTCCATGGCCTTTTGTTGTTCAGTTGCTATTTTAGCAAGTGTTTTGTAGCTGGGTTTTGAATCACAATCAGAGTCATCGTCACTGGATGTTTGATAGCGAGTAGTGCGTGTGTTTACCTTGGCACCACGTGCCATGAAGCAGTAGGTAGGAGTGGAGTCGTCCTTGTCATTTGCATCGGTGTCGGTGATGAAGTCATTGTCTTCAATGTTGAAGATGGACTTGGTGACGTATGCTGTAGCCAGACTTGCAATGCCAGAATCAGACTCCTCCTCAGACTCCACCTCTGCCTCCTCAGAAGCGGAATCCTCCTCAGAATCCATTTCCTTGCCAACAAACGCACGTGCCTTGCCAGATGCGCTCTTCTTGTGTGATGAAGACTTTGAGGAAGACTTGGAAGAAGACTTTGAGTATTTCTTCTTCTTCTTGTCGTCAGAGTCATATTCCTTGCTCTTCTTCTTCCTTCTGTTCTCATTGTCCCACTGTGGACACTCAGAGATGAAGTGTCCACTTTTCTTGCACTTGTGGCATGTTTTCTTCTTGTAGTCATGAGCAGAAGCTTCATCATTCCTTGAGCTTGATCGTGAAGACTTTCTGAAGCCTTTCTTCTTGGTGAACTTTTGGAACTTCTTCACAAGCATTGCAAGTTCCCTTCCAATGTCTTCAGGATCATCAGAACTGCTGTCAGATTCTTCTTCAGATGAGGAAACAGCTTTTGCCTTCAAGGCACGAGTTCGCCCATAGTTTGAACCGTAGATATCTCTTTTCTCAGAAAGCTGAAACTCATGTGTGTTGAGCCTCTCGAGTATGTCAGATGGACCGAGTGTCTTGAAATCAGGACGTTCTTGAATCATCAGGGCTAGAATGTCAAACGAACTATCAAGTGATCTCAGCAGCGTCTTGACAATTTCATGCTTGGTGATCTCAGTGGCGCCGAGGGCTTGAAGCTCATTTGTGATGTCAGTGAGTCGATCAAATGTGTGCTGGACATTCTCATTGTCATTTCGCTTGAAGCGGTTGAAGAGATTGCGAAGGACACTGATTCTTTGATCTCTCTGTGTTGAGATGCCTTCATTGACCTTGGAGAGCCAGTCCCAGACCAGCTTGGATGTCTTCAAAGCACTCACACGGCCATACTGTCCTTTGTTCAGATGACCACAGATGATGTTCTTGGAAGTAGAGTCTAGTTGAACGAATTTCTTGACATCAGCAGCAACAGTGACACCTTCTCCAGCCTTGGGAACACCGTTCTCGACGACATACCATAGGTCGACGTCAATAGCTTCAAGATGCATGCGCATCTTATTATTCCAGTAGGGATATTCAGTTCCATCAAAGACGGGGCACGCAGCGGAGACTTTGATTATCCCTGCAGTCGACATAGCTAAAACTCCAGGTGGTTAAACCGAATCACACAGAACAAGGGAGCACCTTGCTCTGATACCAATTGAAAGTGCGTTATATCGACTAGAGGGGGGTGAATAGGCGATTTTTATGAAAGTCTTCAAAACGTGGAAGTTATGAAGACAAACAGTAGAGATATGCCTATTACTATGCAGCGGAAGTTAGACTACACTAGACAAGCCATGGTCAAGTATCAACAGAGTGAAAGCACAGTGACAAATAGCTGTAGTGTAATTAGGATCAGGTAGGAAGATACTATGAAGCCAAACAGATCATACACTCACGTTGTGAAGACAAAAGATAGAACAGACATGCAATGACTTCACAATGAGTGATTAGTAAGTAAAAGGAAGTGAAGATGAAACCAGTGACTCGTTGAAGACAATGATGTGTTGGACCAGTTCCAGTTGCTGTGACAACTGTACGTCTGGTTGGAGCGGCTAGGTATTTAAACCTTAGGACACACAGTCCCGGACACCCAGTCCTGAACACGCAGCTCAGGACACCAAGTCCTCACCATATTCTCCTTGAGCTAAGGTCACATAGTCCTCGCCCAATCACTCTGGTAAGTCTTCAAGGTAGACTCCCAAACCTTCACAGACTCCGTTCACTAGCAATCCACAATGTCTCTTGGATGCTCTGAACGCGACGCCTAACCGTCTGGGGATGCACAGTCCTCAAGTGTAATAAGTCTTCAGATCACACCGACAAGAAGACTTAAGTGATGCCCAATGTTCTCTGGCTCTGGGTGGTTAGGGCTTTTCTCCTCGCTAGGAATTTTCTCTCAAAGGCTTCGAGGTGGGTTGCTCTCAAACGACAAAAGCCGTGCACTGAAATCTGAGCAGCCAACCGTTTATGGTTGTAGGGGGTGGGCTATTTATAGCCACTTGGCAACCCGACCTAATTTGTCCGAAATGACCCTGGGTCACTAAGGAACTGACACGTGTCTCAACGGTCAGATTTCAAACTCTCATGGCAACTTTACTTGGGCTACAAGCAAAGCTGACTTGTCCGGCTCTGGACAAGATTCGCTCTCATTGTATTCAGTCGAAGACATAGGTTTTTGGTTAGGCATCACTTCAGTCATTCTGACTGGTTCTCCTGGACCCCACTTAACAGTACGGTGGTTCCTATGACTCAACACAAAAAGAAAAAGAACTACGAAAGATCTAAGTCTTCGAGCTCCATAGGCTTCATAACGTGTCTTCTTTTGTCATAGTCTTCAATGTGAATATCTTCATATACCACCTTTGGCTTCAATGTCTTCATACATTTTTAGGGGTCATCTTTGGTAGTGAAACCGAATCAATGAGGGACTTCTACTTGTGTTATCCTGCAATTCTCACAAACACATTAGTCCCTCAACTAGGTTTGTCGTCAATACTCCAAAACCAACTAGGGGTGGCACTAGATGCACTTACAGTCACTTAGCAGGTTGGGTCCTTGGTTTGTTGGAGAAATTGTGGCTAGTGTGCACTGAGTTCCGGTATATAGCTGTTCAACCAGCGTATATACGGCTTTAAGCTTCACCAGCACATCTTGATTCAAATTACTGCTCCTTGGACCTGTATAACAATCATGAAAGTAATCAGTGGCGGTTTATACCATCATGGAGGAGATTCAATTTCAATGTTCATACGACGACTTACCAAAGATAGCAGAAACCATCTGAGACACCCGACGTTTTAAACCCGTAAGCTCAATAGTCACCTTTTCCAGATCAGCTTCAGCCTTTTCGGTGCGCTGCGTTAGAGCGGTTTTTTCTTCGGCCCAGGAGTTTCTTTCAGCATGAAAACCGGTCTTCATCTTTTCCGTTTCCTCCAGACAAAACTTGAATTTTGAATCGGCTTTCCGGGTCTCAGACTCTTAAATCTCCAGACGGGTCTTTGCATCAGCCAATTGTGATTGAAGTTCAATGGTGGCCTCATGTACAAACACAGAGTTACAAACACATTTATATCTGGGTTACAGGAATATAAGTCCCAACCTTTTGCAAGCAACAACACTTGGCACTTGGGGGCTAATGCCTACCGAAGAATTCTTCCTACAATGGTTTATATGATTAAGTCCCAAGCACTTTGCAAGCAACAATACTTAGCACTTGGGGGCGAATGCATATTTGTTCATATTTCATTACTACTTTATGATGACCCGCCAGTGCCACGGACAACCACAACCGGCTCATGGGGGCTATGTGAGTAAGTTCTGATCTATAAACACTGATAAGTACCAGTTTATTCATGCTGATTAAACTGGCCCTTGGGGGCTATAGATGCAATGTTGATCATTAAAATCCGGTCTAAGTGAAAGATGGATTTTCGGAGGATCTTTTATCAAAGATGTTTTATACTCCTTGCTATTCTAAGTCTACTGCATATTCAATTCTATTATACACAGTAGACTTGGGGGCTGACAGGATATGCATGATGCATTTAAGCCGGGATTGATACCTCATATTTTTGATGCATTTGCTTCACCATATCAATTTCAAGATCTCGGCTGGTATGTACTTGGTTGAGATAGCTAGAGAGTACTTCACTGCTGCTCAATTGATAATAATGGGTAACATCAAACCTCACTTTCCGCTTTTCAATGAATTCCTGTTTAGCGGAGTATTGAGCCAACACAGTTGGATTTCCCAGCTCTATAAAGCCAGTGCCAGTGATCGTAACATCATCAGTATGAGTCTCTGACAGTTTAAGTGGGCTTGACGATTCAGTGTTCAAAGGATTGAGTCTTGTCTGGTCGCTAGAGAGGTCAAGAATTTCTGGTGGATCGTTAAGGACAGGCTCATCGGGTGGTACCATGGAGGTATCGGATGCTGGAATTTGTTGTTCCAGCTCAATCACTTTGGGGTCTTCAGCCGGCTTGATCACCTTTGCCCTCTTGTTAGGCTTGATCACCTTTGCATGGTTCATGAGAGATCAGTATAAGTATAAGACAATAAGGAGATAGAAAACAAAAGAGATGTTACCCAGGGGCAGTCTTGAAATCCAGTAGCTGGTTTTGAGATGAATCACCGGAGGAAGAGCGAGAAACCTACTGATAAGGTTGGATTGAAAGAAGTAAGTGGCTGACGAATGAGACGCCAGGGGGTTAAAAGAGTTAAGTTTGGAAAGACCTCGTTTTTCTGTTCTCGTGGAGATGGAGTATTCGGTAAACCGGATGATAACTCTTCACCTCCGCTGGTCCGAGTTTGTCGCTGGCTCTCGTGTTGCTGTTGCTTCAAAAGAAAGTGAGGATCCAAATAAGCTAAGGGGTGCGAAAAGCTTACTTTCCGGGTTACCCGTCGAATTTTCTGTCTTGGCAAAGGCTCTGAGTCGGACGAAATAATAGTTACCTCTTCTTCAGCTGCTTGGCTGGCCCCCATGTCATCCTGAGCATAATCAGTGTCAATAAGGTGATTGAAGAAGGAGCCAAGGGAATCAAGGGCTACCTCCGACTCAGAGCTGTCATCCAGTTTAAACATGCTGGAGGCGCTTGATTTCTTCTTATTTTTCTTAGTGGTTTTCTTGGCGGCTTTCTTTGAAGCTCTGGCCTTCTTGGCAGCTTCATGATCATACTTATTTTTCCAAAAATCAAAATTAGCCTGTGAAAAGTCATCAAAGTTGAGTTAATAAAGCGTTTAAATGATGAGGTAAAGGTAAGAAAATTGGAGTCTCACATCTGGTGGCGGGTTGAGTTTGCAGAAAGGGTTCAGACCCACTTTGCTACAATCTACCGGATCTTCACTCAGAAGGGACTTGGTCATTTTTTTGATTGCCTCGTCAGTTAAGCGTACAGAGCTGTGGCGCAGCGGATCCTTTATACCACTAGTGTAAGTACACATTAAGCCAGGCCGACGGCTCAAGGGTATAATTCGCCAAGAAACCCAACACTGAACCAAATCGATGCTAGTTAACCCATTTCCCAGCAGAGCTTTAACCTTTGGAATGGTGGGAGCAAACTTTGCACGTTCGGCAGTGGTAAGATTTTCAGGAAGATGATGCTTTGGGTCCAGGCGCTCGACACGATAACTCGGCAATGGATTCTCGTCAGCCGGAGAGGTATCTTTGCAGTAAAACCATGTCTGGTTCCAATCCTTGGGATGACTTGACAAGCAAGCATAGGGGAAGATAGCATCTCTTCTTAGTTGAATTGAGATTGCGCCAAGTTCCAAATTGGGTCCATTCGTGAACTCGTTTTGGCGGTTCAAATAAAAATATTCTCTGAGAAGTTCAACACTGGGCTCCTCTTGAAGGTATACTTCACAGAAGACTTGAAAGTTGCAGATGTTTGACACGGAATTGGGTCTGATGTCTTGAGGGTGGAGTTGGAAAAAGTGCAGAACATCTCGAAAAAATTTAGAGCCGGGCGGTGAGAAGCCCCGGTTCATGTGGTCAGTGAAAACAATGACCTCATCATCCTTTGGTTGAGGTCGTTCTAGTCAGGATTGGGGACGCACCAATGCATGACATTTTTTACTGGTAAATAGCCAATTTTGAGAAAGTCTTTGAGCATGTTCTCAGTGATAATGGAAGGAACCCAGTTACATGAAGTGACTGTCTTTGGCGACATTGTGAAGAAAGATGCCTACGAGGAAGAAAAGTTTTTGCTGTTTTAAATTAATTTATTTGTAACACCCTCGATGCGACTATATCTCCCACGTGTCGAGGCACGACTTAGAGGCATAATCACATTGAAGGCATATGTCGCAAGTAAGGCAATCTTCACAACATCCCATGTAATATAAATAATAAAGGGGAGATAGCATAGTTGGCTTACACTCACCACATCAATCAAGGTACATAAATAACATTACATCATCCAAACACTCATGGCCCGACTACGGCGCCAAAATAAAAGACAACCCAACATGCGACACGGTCCCGATCACCCCAACTGGGCACCACTACTGATCATCAAGAAAGGAAACATAGTATCGTTGAGAGTCCTCGTCGAACTCCCACTTGAGCTCAAGCGCGTCACCTGGAGCGGAATCATCAGGCCCTGCATCTGGTGTAATAGTAATCTGTGAGCCACAGGGACTCAGCAATCCCGCACCCTCGCGATCAAGACTATTTAAGCTTAATAGGTATGGCAAGGTAAATATGTGGAGCTGCAGCAAGCGACTAGCATATATGGTGGCTATCCTGTTCGCAAAAGAGAGCGAGAAGAGAAGGCAAAGCGCGAGCGAGAAACTATAGGACAACCTGCGCAAACATTACTCCAACACCGTGTCCACTTCCCGGACTCCGCCGAGAAGAGGCCATCACGGTAACACACTCAGTTGATTCATTTTAATTAAATTAAGGTTCAAGTTATCTACAACCGGACATTAACAAATTCCCATCTGCCCATAACCGTGGGCACGGCTTTCGAAAGTTCAAATCCCTGCAGGGGAGTCCCAACTTGGCCCATGACAAGCTCTCACGGTCAACGAAGGAATAGACCACCTCCCGAGACGTTCCGATCAGACTCGGTACCTCGGTTCTTCAAGACACTTCGACAGGTTAAAACAAGTCCAGCAACACCGCCCGAATGTGCCGACAAATCTCGATAGGAGCTGCACATATCTTGTTCTCATGGCACACTCAGATGAGACATCCTATGAGTAAAATCAACCCTCAAGTTGCCCCGAGGTGGCCCCGCAGTCTACTC